>NC_139848.1:13302642-13557642 GCF_963691815.1 Echiichthys vipera | reverse complement strand
TAAGAATAATAATTCATAATCCTGTGTGCAGGGTGTGCTACGGTAGTAGTAGTAGTAATAATAATAATAATAATAATAATAATCATAATTAATAAATAATCCTCCAGTGTGCAGGGCGTGCTACAGTAGTAGTAATAATAATAATAATAATAATTAATAAATAGTCGTTCTGTGTGCAGGGCGTGCTACAGTTATAATAATAATAATAATAATAATGATTAATAATCCTCCCGTGTGCAGGGCGTGCTACAGTAGTAGTAATAATAATAATGATTAATAATCCTCCCGTGTGAAGGGGGTGCTACAGTTATAAATAATATTATTATTAATAATAAGAATAATAATTAATCCTCCCGTGTGCAGGGCGTGCTACAGTAATAATAATAATAATAATAATGATTAATAATCCTCCCGTGTGCAGGGCGTGCTACAGTTATAATAATATTAATATTAATAATAATAATAATTAATAATCCTCCCGTGTGCAGGGCGTGCTACAGTTATAATATTAATATTAATAATAATAATAATGATTAATAATCCTCCCGTGTGCAGGGCGTGCTACAGCTCGCACGGGGCCTACTCCCAGAGTAAGCTGGCGCTGGTGCTCTTCACGTACCACCTGCAGGAGCAGCTGACGGCCGGACGCTTCCCCGTCACCGTGAACGCCGTGGACCCCGGCATGGTGGACACAGCGCTCTACGCCAACCTGTGGAGCCTCGCTCAGGCGCTCAAGAAGCCCGTGGCCAAGATTCTGTTCAGGGTGCGTTCTGATCCGAAAACACATACGGAGGACAGAAGCTGCCAAAATGAAAATAATTAATTATTAAGTCAATAATTAATAAATGTTGCTGAATGTACCAAATATTAATAATAATAATAATAGAATTAGTGTAGGAAACAATTAAATGAAACAATGTGACATAAAATTAATATTTAGATTTTAGTTGTTTCTATTAACCTTTGTATTAATTTAATTGTTCCTTTTATTTATTTTATAAATTATTAATTTTATTTTTTATTGCTTTTGCATTCCCCTTTATTATTTATTTATTTATTTATTGTAAAAAAAAGTATGAAGTCAAAAATAAAGACAGAAAACACATAAATTCATTCGTGCATTAGAGATAATAAAATAAATATTTGTTTAACAAATCAATACTATGGAACGTAAAAGGGAAATAAATCTGCTGTTAAATGTACCAAAAATAATATAAAAATAATCACAAGCATTAATTAATTCATTTATAATTATCTTATATATTTTTATTAATCTTTGTATTAATTATTCTACTTATTAATTTTATTTATTTATTTAAACTGTTTATTTATTGATTTCTTAATTCTTCTACTTATGAATTGTATTTATTTATTTAATCGATCGTTTATCTATTTATTTCTAAGTTTCTATATTTCAAATGTATTTTTATGTTTTTAATTTTTGTCTTAATTCCTTAATTGATTGATTTATTTAAGCGTCCATTTTATTTATTCATTTTTAAGTTTAAGCATTTTCAAATCTATTTTTATGTTTATTTTTATCATTTTTATTTATAGTAAAATGAAACGTATGAAAAAACAATATAGTTAAATTAAATATACAGGCGGAAAAAGCAAAGGAAAAATAAATAAATTAATTTGATATAATAAAAATAAAGACGTTATTACATTTGATCCATTAATTCAATTTATTTTTAATATTTGTTTTGGTCATATTTAGTATTTTGTGTCCCAGTGTGTGGTCGTCAACGCTGAACCTCTAATTATTATCGTTGTTGTTGTTGTTGTTTGTCCCCTCAGACTCCAGCAGAGGGGGCGTCTGTCTCCATCTACGCGGCGGCGGCAGCAGAGCTGGAGGGCGTGGGCGCCGTTTATCTGTACAACGGCCTCAAGACGTCCTCGTCGCTCAGCTCGTACGACGGCGAGCTGCAGGCGGCGCTCTGGAAGAAGAGCTGCGAGCTGGTCGGCCTCCAGTACGCCTGACCACGCTGCCCCGCCCCATAATCAAGTATAATATTTAATATAATATATTTATATCATAATAGTTATTATAATATAATGATATATAAAAACACTGACCTGGTGTTTTCTGTGGAGGACTGAACCTGCCAAAAAAACATAAATAAATCTTCAACAAACACTGCATCCCTGTGTATTTCAAACCCAGTAACACACTCAGACAGAGACTAGTACATCCCAAGGACAGAACACCACACACCCACAAAAGCAACCTGCTTTATGCTGTCAATGCAACGAGGAATGCAAAGATCTCTACATTGGAGAAACAAAACAAACACAAACGCATGACTCAACACAGGAGAGCTAACTCTTCAGGCCTGGACTCTGCTGTCCACTTACATCTCAAGGAGAAAGCCCACTCCTTTGATGACAGCAATGTCCAAATCTTGGACAGAGAGGACAGATGGTTTGAAAGAGGAGTAAAAGAAGCCATCTATGTAAAAGCAGAGAAACCATCGCTAAACAGAGGAGGAGGTCTGAGACACCACTTATCTCCAATTTACAATGCTGCCCTTTCATCCCTTCCCAGGAGATTCAACAATCTAACCTCAAAGAACAACTGTTCACACATGGTAAATGGACTTGTACTTCCATAGCGCCTTTCTAGTCTTCTGACTACTCAAGACGCTTTCACACTACTTCTCAGCATTAACCGTGCCATATAACTGAACATTCAGGACATGCCCCCAGGTTCGGGTGAGGTCTTTGACGCAGTCGGAGCCAGCGGGTTCTTAATACACTGATTGTAACTTTGAACAAATTCCTGTTGTTTCAATGCGATGCTGCAATCTAGAAGAATTAGAAGAAGAAGAATTATTACTTTGTTAATCCCTCAAGGGGGAATTCAATTTTTTACTATTATTATTATTCAGGTAACACACACAAAGGCCCGCAATACTGTACACACATGCACAAACAGGACCTTTATACATGCAATTAATGGAGAGATGTCAGAGCGAGGGGGCTGCCAATGGCTCGTCACCCCGAGCAGTTGGGGGTTCGATGCCTTCCTCAACAGCACCTCGACAGTGCCCAGGAGATGAACTGGCACATCTTCAGCCACCGCTCCGTACGGGGACTCGAACCGGCGACTGTCCGGTTCCCAGCCGAGTCACTTATGGAAAACTGACGCCTTATTTCTCAAAGAAATACCAAAAGGTTTCAACTGGAAAGGAGCTGATTCTCAACAACCAACTGTGTTTTTGCTGGCAAAAGTTCCCAACAATGACTTTTACTTTGATTTGAGTTTGATTAAAAACTGCAGGAAATTACTGAACCTTTGGGAAGAACCACAGAGATGTAACGAGATGGACGTATCCACCGTGCCGTCACCTTCATTTATAAAACTGTGCGTCGAATCCTTCCCAAATCAACTCTGAATTTAGCATCACTCTGAAGTTAGCATCGCCCTAAAGTTAGCATCACTCTGAAGTTAGCATCATCCTAAAGTTAGCATCACTCTGAAGTTAGCATCGCCCTAAAGTTAGCATCACTCTGAAGTTAGTATCGCCCTATATTAGCATCACTCTGAAGTTAGCATAACTCTGAAGTTAGCATCACCCTAAAGTTAGCATAACTCTGAAGTTAGCATGGCCCTGAAATTTTTTTCTGCTGACTCAGCTGTATTTCATGGTGTTTCCATCGAGTGCCACTGACTCCCGAGTCGATAAAATTTTGCGGGAGCTCTACGCACGGGTGATAGTTGCCTGAGAAATACGCACGCTTCTCCGCAAATCAATTTTCTAGAAATACCAATGTACACCACCGCACATTTTTCCCCGTCTACGCAAGGTTCTTGCTTGCGGCGAGCTTTGTAAATGAGGCCCCTGATGTTTTGTTTTTATTTTAATTGATAAAAAAAACACTGTTATAGTTGAAATGGTATGATGTTTACTTGTGTCTCTTATTTAAAATGTACTGTTTATTTTAGCATTTTAGAACTGTATTCCAATCAAATTTACTGATCTTGTTACGCACAAATGTTAACTACGATCACTGTGAATGACGCCTTTTTCCTGTGTGTATTAATTTATGTTTATGTTTATGACATCACACATGAAGAAAGATGTCCCACTTATTAACGACATGCTAATAAACGCACAAGTTGCCTTTGAGAGTCTCAGCCGCCTGACGTTTATCACTTTACGGTATATTGTATTTAACAAAAATATGTTGTATTAAATATAAAATTAAAAAGTTTGATTCTTGTTGCAGTGAATGTGAACGACATCAGCTGACAGGAAGTTAACGAGGACCAAGGCTGTTGCCTAGCAATGGAGTTCCATTAAATAGGTCCATACAGTTAAACTATTCAGAGGGAAATTCAGTTTCTCAGAAGAACTGCAGCTGATCAATGAATCGATCGATAAGATGAAACAACTATTGATTAGAATAGAATTACTTTAATGATCCTAGACTGGGAAATGATTTTGTAACAGCAGTAGTGGGTCAGCAAATAAAAACTTTGTAACATAACATAAATAGAATCCAATATATACATAGTGTATATATACAGTGCACAGTGTGCTATAAACAATAAACAATAATATATACAACAAAATATGAAAAATATACTATAACAATAATATATTTAAAAAAAAACAGAGAGAGCAGAGTTCTGTCAGGCAGAGGTGAGAGAGTTATTATACACATTGTTATATACAGTGATGGAAAGATTTCCTGTATCTGTTGCCACGACAGCGAAGCTGAAGCAGCCTTCTGGAGAAGGTGCTCCGCTGTCTGACCAGTGGAGAGGATGGAGAGGATGATCCATGATGGAGAACAGTTTTCTCAGTGTCCTCCTCTCCACCACAGCCTCCAGAGCGTCCTCTCCACCACAGCCTCCAGAGTGTCCTCCTCTCCACCACGGCCTCCAGAGTGCCCTCCTCTCCTCCACAGCCCCCAGTGTCCTCCTCTCCACCACGGCCTCCAGAGCGTCCTCCTCTCTACCACGGCCTCCAGAGCGTCCTCCTCTCCACCACAGCCTCCAGAGCGTCCTCCTCTCCACCACAGCCTCCAGAGCGTCCTCCTCTCCACCACAGCCTCCAGAGCGTCCTCCTCTCCACCACAGCCTCCAGAGTGTCCTCCTCTCCACCACAGCCTCCAGAGTGTCCTCCTCTCTACCACAGCCTCCAGAGCGTCCTCCTCTCCACCACAGCCTCCAGAGTGTCCTCCTCTCTACCACAGCCTCCAGAGCGTCCTCCTCTCCACCACAGCCTCCAGAGCGTCCTCCTCTCCACCACAGCCTCCAGAGGGTCCTCCTCTCCACCACAGCCTCCAGAGCGTCCTCCTCTCCACCACAGCCTCCAGAGCGTCCTCCTCTCCACCACAGCCTCCAGAGTGTCCTCCTCTCCACCACAGCCTCCAGAGTGCCCTCCTCTCCACCACAGCCTCCAGAGTGTCCTCCTCTCCACCACAGCCTCCAGAGAGTCCTCCTCTCCACCACAGCCTCCAGAGTGTCCTCCTCTCCACCACAGCCTCCAGAGTGTCCTGTTTGCAGCCAATCACAGAGCCAGCCTTCCTGATCACTTTGTTGAGTCTGTCGGTGTCGCTGGCTCCGATGCTGCGTCCCCAACAAACCACAGCAAAGAAAAGTACACTGGCCACCACAGACTGATAAAAGATCTCCAACATCTTGCTGCACATGTTGAAGGATCTCCGCTTCCTCAGGAAGTAAAGTCGGCTCATCCTCTTCTTGTAAACAGCTTCAGTGTTAGATCTCCAGTCCAGTCTGTGGTTGATGGTAACACCCAGGTACTTCCTCCACCGCCTCCACATCCTTTCCCCGAATGCACAGAGGTTGGAAAGCTGTCTTCCTCTTGAATTACTTGATAATTTGCATCCCTAGTGTGAATAAATCACTGCACAGCAATGACTCAACGCATTTGTCTGGTGGATCTGAAACTTTATTGGATGTCGGAGATTCATGTTTACATCACACGTTTGTTTTGTTCAACATACGATACTTTGACCTTTCCGTGAAATGTGTCTCATTGATAAAAAAATGTGACTTTTATCCATTAAATCACAACACAACAGAAGAAAACACAGCAGTCGGTTCCGTCAAAGTGTCATCAGAGACTTGAGAGCAGGAAGGATGTCGTCCAGGTGACTCACTCCTGAAACACACTCGTCTCATTACTGATCCCATATCTCACTCTTCTCTATAGACGAATCCAGCGAGCCGTTTGTGTTTAACCATCGCTGTCGCATCTCCCTCCAGTGTGCGCGTTTGAAACATGCAGAAAAAACTAGTCCGTGCATTTGTTACTTCTAGGCTGGACTACTGCAACTCCTTATTATCAGGCCGCTCTATTAAGTCTGTTAAGAGTCTCTAGTTGGTCCAAAATGCTGCAGCTCGTGTACTAACTAAAACAAATCGAAGAGAACATATTTCTCCTGTATTAGCTTCTCTGCACTGGCTACCTGTAAAATCTAGAATAGAATTTAAAATCCTTCTCCTTACCTACAAAGCTCTTATTCGTCAGGCTCCGTCGTATCTTAAAGAGCTCATAGTACCGTATTACCCGACTAGATCACTGCGCTCTGAGAATGCAGGGCTACTCGTCGTTCCTAGAGTCTCCAAAAATAGAAGTGGAGGCAGAGCCTTCAGCTACCAAGCTCCTCTCCTCTGGAACCAACTCCCAAGTGTTATTCGGAATACGTACACTGTCCCCTTATTTAAGACTAAACTTAAAACTTTCCTTTTTGATAAAGCTTACAGCTAGGGCTTACGAGCCCTTAATGATGCTGCTATAGGCCTAGTCTGCCGGGGGATAATACTTTTCCTGATACTCTGAGCTTCTCTCCTCTCTGTATTATTCATGTCTCATCAATGCATGTTACTAATTCAACTCCATGTTTGCCACCATAATTATTATCTTTGCCATGTTCTGTCACTCTAGCTGTGCCTGTTTCTTGCTGTTCTGCTGTAGTTATAGTTAGTTAAAGTTATATTCACATTGCTTTAGCTATCACTATAGTCAGTATTACTTTTGTGGTTGCTTGCATTCCTGGAAGTGTGTCTGTCTGTCTTTGCGTCTATCAGTCTCTCTCTGTCTTTTGACTGTCTTTGTCTTTCTCTCTCCTTTTCTACCTCCCCAACCGGTGCAGACAGATGTCCGTCCTCCACAGAGCTGGGTCTGTCTGACGTTCCTGTCTGTTATAGGGAAGGTTTTCGTTGCCACCGTACTCTACGGGGGAATTGTTGGATCTGTGTAAATCATAATTAAGTCATAGAGTGTGGTCTTTACCTACTCTGTAAAGTGTCCTGCGATAACTTTTTTTATGATTTTGCACTATAAGTAAAAAAAAAGGGAGCTGTCATTAAAAGTGTACTTTTCTACTTTTACCTGTACTTTTTATGCAGCATTACTTTTGACAACGATGTCTACAACGTCAGGAAGAACCTGTGCAATTCTCTGCTGCTCCAACAGCAGAGGGGAACTTTAACTTTGAAAAAAAAGTACCCTCATGTGAGACAAAACATGTGCTAAAGTGCCCTCTAAGAGCCAAAAACATGTGCTAAAGTTTCCTCCAGGAGCCAAAAACATGTGCTAAAGTGTCCTCCAGGAGCCAAAAACATGTGCTAAAGTGCCCTCTAGGAGCCAAAAACTTGTGTTAAAGTGTCCTCCAGGAGCCAAAAACATGTGCTAAAGTGTCCTCTAGGAGCCAAAAACATGTGCTAAAGTGTCCTCTAGGAGCCAAAAACATGTGCTAAAGTGCCCTCTAAGAGCCAAAAACTTGTGTTAAAGTGTCCTCCAGGAGCCAAAAACATGTGCTAAAGTGCCCTCTTCAGTGGCAAGGATGTGCTATATGCGCCCCTTTTTTTCCTTGTCGCCCCTGCCATTCAAAACATCTGTGCACGCTACTGAACAGCGAGCTCAGTTTTGGTTCACACTCGTCAATCTCACCGTGAACAGCATGCGGCGGTCTATCTTAACACAGTGAAAAAGTAATGTCAGCTAAGCTACCAATGCTTAGCTAGCTAACAGTAGACGCCTCTATCAAGGCTGCCGCGGTCACACACAGTAAATTAACTCAATGTGGTTTTATTGTGAAATATAACGTAAGTTTCTTTAACTAGGGCAGCCTAATGACCACAATAGCTGAGTTCAACAGTGACGGAGGTAAATATTCACAAGTACTCTTCCTGAGGTAAAGGTTGTAGAAAAGGTACACTTCTAATGACAGCTCCCACTCAATCACGTCATACTGGAGGGAGAGGTCACCACAGCAATGGTGTCTTGTTCACTCTCTGTACTTCACCGGATTCGTCTATTTGTGTTGTGTGTGTGCTGCCATATTTACCTAGAGTCTGTAAAATGTCCGTAATGAGGGCGTGGAAAGGCGGGAAGAACTCCTCATGCTGCTTCACTTTTACGATGATGCTGTAAAACACAACAGTGTGAATGACTGTCTGCTCCAAACTTCAGAACAACTCGTGTACAGACGCCTACCTGTCGATGTCAGCGTCTCCCAGCAGCTGATGAAACCCAGCAGAGCGTTCGCTGGAGGAAACCAGTCGGCCCACCTGGGTCACCACCTCAGCAGGAGGGGCTCTGCTGCCTGACACAAAACCACAAACTCAGGGACCATCTGGACAGGGAACGGAAAAAGTGGCACCGCGTTCTCATTTTTTATTCCGCGTTTGGACGAGCGTCCTGCAGCCTCCAGCCCAGGACACTTGAACGTCCGGCTGATGGAAACAGTCCCACATGTTTGACAGTCATGGATGTTGCGTATATGCGTACGTAACAAATCATAGCACACTTTCGCGTTTTTATAACTCCAAATGTGTGGGTTCGCATGATTCTCATTTCCTCAGCATATCCATCTGGGAACTCTCGTTTGGAGATCTTTTGGGAAAGGGCCAAAATACTGGTTAGTGATTGGATCTGTCTATCACCAACTTACGGACCAAATCAACCAGTCAGATCAACGAAGCATATGACGTACTAACAGCGTCGAGGCAAAGCTCAGAAAGTAAACAACATGTCGTTAAAGGATATTTGCAGTTTGTGTAACGCGAATTTGGGGATTAAAGGACCAATTTCAGGTGCCCGGTTCATAACACTTCTCGTCGGGTCACATTTAAAGTCGCCTCAAAACCAATGCTGATTGGTTCGGCCACGTTACATGACTGATCTGCAAGTAAAATACACTGGAGCTCGCGAGATCAGGATGGTCTCACTGAGCTTGCATTTTCAACCCTTTACAAGGAAACACAATGGTGGAGCATTTTTAAGGTTTCCACTCTGGAGGGTGGTTCAACTTTTTTTGGCGTTTTTTAGCGGCAAAAACGCTATTTCTGGCAAACAAAAGGCACATCTGATCAAATATTTTGTCCTTTTCACCTGCAAGCTTTGTTGTGGAAACGGGGCCTTAACTTCTGTCCCAAATATCGACGAGAATATCTGATGCTCAGGCTCTATCCTACGTTTTTTCCACCAACCCAGACCTAGTTCTAGTGCTGGGCTGGTTCCCCGTTAGTTCAACTTGGGAACTTCTCAGCACCTGGTAATCGTGCAACCTCGCATGCAAATCTGACCTGATCTAGACACATTTCAGACAGCGGTAGCCCTAATTCTGTTAGCCGCTCGCTAACTTTTTTTCTCTTGGATCCTTCTGTTGGAACCTGGACTGGGCTCCTGAAATTGTGCCTTCTCATCTCATCTCATCTCATCTCATCTCATCTTCATCCGCTTATCCGGGGTCAGGTCACGAGGGCAGCAGCTTTAGCAGGGGACCCCAAACTTCCCTTTCCCGGGCCACATTAACCAGCTCTAACTGGGGGATCCCGAGGCGTTCCCAGGCCAGTGTGGATATATACTAGACGAAATTGAAATTGTGCCTTTTAACTGTAAATTCACGTTACACAGAACACACTTTGTTGATCTGATTGGTTAGTTTGGCCTGTATGTTGTTGACAGATGGTTTATCCAATCAGCAGCCAGTATTTTCCCCCCTTCCCAAAACAGCAAATGTGAATCAATCTGGCAGGTTATTATGGTTAGCACTTGTTGGATGCTAACGCTAGCACTAGCGGGCTAACTTTAGCTAACCTAACCTAGCACAGACTACCTGTTATTGAACACATTGCAGTTAAAATGAATGATCCACTGATTCATGTCTTTACAGGCAACGTCACAAGCAAACGACTGCAGCTGCGTTCAATGGAAAACAGCCGCTACACCAGACATGTCCATGTTTACTCTCAGAGTTGTTAACAGTTCTTTGATTTTCTGACAAAACTGTGTTTAATTATTGTGCAAAACTGTGAATAAACATTTTTAGAAAACTTAACTTAAACTGTTTGTCTGTTGATTAAGCACACTAAAGAAGACTACACTACACACTAAAGAAAAAAAGTTGTAAAAAAAAACTCCCAATAAAAAACACAAATTCTAAAATCACAACATTTTTTAAAGCATGCAAGACTGAGGGGGGCCGGTTCAAGACCAGCATAGAGTTGGTGCCATTCTGGAACCAGTTTTCCTGACCGAGAGCCGGTTCTTTGGCTGTGGAAACAGGAAGAACTGGTTCAAGATTAGGAACCGGCTCTGAACTGGCCCTCAAAAGAGGTATCTGAAGGTTACCTAGCTGCAGAAGATCTCGGAGGTTCCTCATGGCGTTGGTCATCTCTCCCAACCTTGCATAGACCTCATTCATACGCGGGTATACTCCACTGAGGGAGGTCACGTCGAACAGCTTCTGGAAGTGAGACACCATGGAGCCCAGAGTGTATCGAGTGGGACTCCTGAGCACCTATCATCACAAACAACACGTGTCTGCACCTGGTTCTCCTGACAGTGTCCAGCTGCTATGAAAAAAAAGTGCAAAATGGTGCAGTGTCATACCTTCTCATCGTCAGTCGAGGTGTTTTCCAGCATGTTGTCAACCAGCAACATCATGGTCTCCACCTTCACTGGTTCTGCAGCATCATGGCTACCATCAGACGGCTGCCAGGGCATCAGTCTAGAACTCAGTTTATACAAACCCCGCTGCAGATCCTACCGACACACACAACAAGAGTCCTAGTCTGTTCAACGTTTGGAAAGACATCCACAAGAGTCGTATTGTAGTATGTCCAAAAAAGTCATGTTATAGTATGTCCAAAAAGGGCAAAAAGTCGTATTATAGTATGTCCAAAAAGTGTGGAAAAGTTATTTTATAGTATGTCCAAAAAGTGCAAAGAATTCATAGTATAGTATGTTGAAAAAAAGTGCAAAAAAGTCAAATTATAGTATGTCCAAAAAGTGCAGAAATTCCTATTATTGTATGTCCAAAAAAGTAATAGTATAGTATGTTCAAAAAAAGTGCAAAAAAGTACAAAAATTCATATTATTGTATGTCCAAAAAAGTAATAATACAGTATGTTCAAAAAAGTCAAAATATAGTATGTTCAAAAAAGTGCAAAAATTCATGTTATTGTATGTCCCAAAAAGTGCAGAAATTCATATATTTGTATGTCCAAAAAAGTGCATATATTCATATTATTGTATGTCCAAAAAAGTGCAAAAAAGTACAAAAATTCATATTATTGTATGTCAAAAAAAGCAATAGTATAGTATGTTCAAAAAAGTGCAAAAATTCATGTTATTGTATGTCCAAAAAAGTGCAAAAATTCATATTATTGTATGTCCAAAAAAGTGCAAAAATTCATATCATTGTATGTCAAAAAAGGTAATAGTATAGTATGTTGAAAAAAGTAATAGTACAGTATGTTGAAAAAAGTCATATTATAGTATGTTGAAAAAAGTCCAAGGGTGCAAAACGGGATAGCCATCCAGAAGAGCAGGGTGAATGAGGCAGGTGGTGTTTACCTCCAGCAGGTGAAGCTGGTGGGCCCAGACCTCCAGGGTGGGAAGGCAAGTCTGAAACTCAGCCAGCGGCAAACCACCAGACGAGGGTTTGTGTCTGTGCAGTCGGAACGGAGCGCTGGGATTGGTCACAACAGCACGGATCTCAGTCAACAGCTGAGAAGAAATGGATGTTTAGTGAAGAGAGCAGATTTCAGGAAACAACAGAAGAAGACATAAACTCACGTGGTGATAGTGGGCACACAGACTGGCCTGGTCTTCGATTTCCTTGCTGGTCTCTGTTCTGTCGTCTTCTCTGGGCAGTCTGCAAAGATGGACGATACTGAACTAAACTTAACCGTTGCCTTTTGTCGTCTGCACTTAACCGTCACCTTTTGTCTTCTAAACTTAACCGTCGCCTTTTGCCGTCTAAATTTAACTTTTACCTTTTGTTGTCTAAACTTAACCATCACCTTTTGTCGACTAAACTTAACCATCACCTTTTGTCGACTAAACATAACTGTCTCCTTTTGTCGTCTGAACTAAGCCATCACCTTTTGTCGTCTAAATTAACCGTCACCTTTTGTCGTCTTAACTTAACTGTCTCCTTTTATCGTCTGAACTTAACCATCGCCTTTTGTTGTCTTAACTTAACCGTCACCTTTTGTCGTCTAAATTAGCTGTCACCTTTTGTCGTCTTAACTTAACCGTCGACCTTTGTCGTCTGAACTTAGCTGTCTCCTTTTATCGTCTAAACTTAACTGTCGCCTTTTGTCGTCTTAACTTAACCGTCGCCCTTTGTCGTCTAAACTTAACTGTCGCCTTTTATCGTCTAAATTAACCGTCGCCTTTTGTCGTCTTAACTTAACCATCGCCCTTTGTCGTCTAAATGAACCGTCGCCTCTTATCGTCTAAACTTAATTCTTGGTTAGTTTCAGGCCATACACACCTGGTCTTCAGCAGCTCCACCTCCTTCTTTAGCTCTTCTATTTGACCTTTGCTTTCCTTCTGCTGTTGCTGGTACGCCTGGGAACAAATGAAAGAACGTCACCTCCTGCCTCAGAGGGAACAATATAAATAAAACGTTGGTCAGGTTACCTTGAGAATGGTTTTGAAAGATGGCGTCACAATGCTGGATGACTTTATGGTTCCTGTCTGATGAGAGCCGCCTGGTTCTCCTTTGACAGATCTGGAGAAATGAACAGCTGAAGCCTGGTCCACACTGACAGGTGTTATAACACGTTATACATGTGAGACATGAGGACATGTGATGAGAACGCTTTTGTCCCTGGCTGAAATACATGAAGGTATGTCAGGTTACCTTCGACAGTCACTGACGTTAAAATCAGTTAACAACACAGATGCAGTGGCAGCTAAGTTAGTTTCCGACCGTTTCTTACAGTTTTCAAAACAGTTGTTTTATTATTCTCTTGTGTTACCTGAGCTCCTCCAGCAGCTGAGTCATTCTGGTCTCGTAGAAGTCAACCACATCCAACACCCTGGAAACAGAACAATCAGCTGACATGAGGTCCTGGTCCAACTGATGGTCTAAAAGCCGGTCAAACAGCTAGTCTTACTGCGGGTCTTCATGTTTAACTGCCAGTCTAACTGCAGGTCTTCATGTCTTACCGCCGGTCTGCTGGGGAGTCCTGCCGTATCACTTTGTGGCAGATCTGCTGGAACATGCGAGTGTGTCGAGCCAGTCGTCGCTCTTCCTCTTTGATGGTGAAGTAGAGTTTCCTCTCCAGCTGAGCTGCGTTCTCTCTCTGATTGGACAGATCCAGCTCTAGAAGCTCACAGCGTTTCTACACAGACCACACCACAGTCTCTCACTTTAAACATCATCATTCTGAGCGTTTCTACACAGACGACACCACCGTCTCTCACTTTAAACATCATCATTCTGAGCGTTTCTGCGCAGACGACACCACCGTCTCTCTTTAAACATCCTTATTCTAGTGGACTCTCCTGTTATTACTGGATAAACACTTGACACACCTGAGCTTGCTGCTTCTCCTGCTGCAGCTGCTGAGTGCTGCTGTGCTGTTGGACGGCCTTGGTGAGACAGCGGTCCTCCAGGTCCTGGACTCTGGTCCTCACCACGTCCAGCAGCTCCTCCAGTTCTGTGGCCCTCTGAGACTGCTGAGTCGCTCTACGCATCTGCTCCTGGACTTCCTCCCTATAGACACAGCAGAGGTTCATCCTGACCAAGCTCCTCTCCTGTGGAACCAACTCCCATGTTTTTCAGGAGGCAGTCACCATTCCCATATTTAAAAGTAAACTTAAAACTTTCCTCTTTGATAAAGCTTGTAGTTAGGGCTCACTCGCCCTTAATTCTGCTGCTATAGTTCTAGTCTGCCAGAAGATAATCCTGTTCCTGATCCTCTGAGCTTCTCTCCTCTCTGTATCATTCATGTTTCATCAATGCATGTTACTAATTCAACTTCTTCCCCGGAGTTGTTTGTGCTTTGTCGTTTGCAGGTCTCTGCTGATCGTAGTGGTGCCTGCTGCCATGGTCCTGCATGACGCTTCCTGTTGGTATTATTACTATTACTCATACACTGTATACTATTAGTTTTATGAATTATAAAATTTGTAGCCATAAAATCATCATCAGTAATATTTCTCATTGTATCACAGCTGTTATTACCAGTACTCATCACTGATCATATTTACCACCATATTTATTATTATTGTCATATTCTGTCACCTTACCTGTGATTGTTTCTACTATTCTACTGTATTTACTGCCATAACATATAAGTCATATTAACATAACTATAGATATTATTATAGTTACTGTTACTTTTGTGGTTGCTTACTTCTGTGGGACTGTCTCTCTGTCTGTCTTTATCCCTGTCTCTTTCTTTTTCTTAAGACAGATGTCCATCCTCCATAAAGCTGCGACTGTTCGTTCCTGCCTGTTAAAGGGAAGGTTTTCGTTGAACATGCGCAGAATGTGTCTTGGCATTGTCTTGCTGAAATAAGCAGGGACACCCCTTTAAAATATGTTATTTTGAACCTGGCATCATATTAAAAATGTGTGAATATTTGAAAGAAAAACAATAAAGTTGTTAAACTGAAGTTAAATAAATCGGTTTGAACATTAAATATCTTGTAAGCAAATCATTGGATTCTGTTTTTATTTAAGTTTTCCACTACGTCCCAACTTCATGTGAACTGGGGTTGTATGTAAGTATTCAAGGTGCAAATACAGACATTTGAATATCTTTAATTAACTTGGTAAAAATTATTGAATTGTGTCTGCAGTTACGACATTTCCTCACAACTTAGTGGGGTTTCCTTTTGAATTATCAAGAGTCACAGGTAGATATAATAACATCAGGTCTCGAAGACAACACCTAAATGACACCCTGGTGTACTGTGACTCTATCCATGCCTAGTGCGTCCCTTCACATCCTGTTGTCCAGGCAGTTACGTGATAGAGATCAGATCAAACTGGAATAAGAACTTTGTGCAGCTAAATGGAGTCATGCTTTTAAAACATATGTGTTAGAGTATTTCTTTAATGTACCCTGGAGACAATGAGTAGAAATATGAGCTTCTTAACTGCACTGAGCTATAGGACAGGTGTGTGTGATGAGATTAGATGACAGGACGACAGGTGGTCCTCACACACTGCATATACATTATTAAGTAGAGAGAAATACACCCTGCAGGCAAGCGTTACTGTGAAAGACCCTCAGCTGCTGTACTTCTATAAATACTGCTGTTTTAGGATTTACAACCTGACTACAAAGAGAGTTTGGATATTACTTGTGGAGAACCACAGGGATCAGTATTAGGTCCTCAATATTTTGTTTTTTGTACTGTTGAAAAACGTGTGCCCTCTAGGATCTAAAATGCGTGCTAAAGTGCCCTCTTCAGTGGCAAGGACACGCTATACTATTTTATCCTTTTCGCCCCTGCCCTTAAAAAAGTTTGTGCACTTTATGTTGAGCTACAAATATAGCCTGAGAAGTCAGAAGTAAGAATGGATTTAAAGAGAGTCAATTCTATGCAGATGATACACCGTCTTATCTGGTGTCTTTGGACGTCTGAAGCGTCTGAAGAGTGTTGAGATGGTCGGACTCACTTGAGCTGGTTGTTGGACTTGATGAGCTCTTGGATCAGAGCCTGTCTTCTCTCGGAGTCCGTGAGCATTGTCTTCAGAGTCGTCCTCATCTCACAGGCAGACTTTTTGTCCAGCAGAGTCAGATCTGAGGACACATGGAGACTTGTGTAAAACTAATTTCTTACATGGTTAGAAAATTATGACAAATTCCACTTTATTAAAAAAAAAAAACCAAGGCCTCTCTCTCTTACTTCTTCCTCCAAAAGATAAAAGTTAGTTTAAGTAAAGTTTTGTTCAGGCGGTTTTGATGCGCACTGTTCGGCAGCGGTGTATATTAGACGTCAATCAATTTATATCTATTTCTAGAACATAAATAAACTATTTTAAAGTAGATTTTTCTGATATCACGTAATTTAGCACAGAAAAAGATCTATTTTCAAGAAGATTTTGGCACAGAAAAAGATCTATTTTCAAGTAGATTTTAGTACAGAAGATCTATTTTCAAGTAGATTTTAGTACCCCCCCCCCCCCTCTCCCCCCAAAATAATTATTCCTCGGAAACTCAAGTTTCCACAGCAGCCTGTTATTCAAACCGCTGTTGTCCGTTAAATGAGGTCAGTATTTGAGTTCTGATAGATTGACTAGACAGCTGAAGGAAAATTATTAAATAAGACTTTCCAGCCATTCCACTGAACTGGTGCCTACATATGCATGAAAATCTGAAGATATCATAATTTATATATAATTAAAGATCAGAATGTTTCATATTATAAGGTGCCTCGTTCCAATTTAGACATGAAATATAATTTTCACATCCAAAATTCATAACCAGTTGGTAAAAATACACATGATCATGGAAGTAGCATCATCAGAGTCTCCTGAAGACTCAAACTAAGTTCTCACGCTATTTTTTCTGGATTTTTGGTCATTTTGTAAGAACATTCAGTCCTACCTAAATTATCTCTTCTATATTATGTTTGATTTTATATATATTAAAGATAGTTTTGTCAAACTATGAGATTGTGTTCACTGTGAGGAATTTGTCATTAAAAAAACAGCATAAACATTCATCTAAAAGCCTGATTTTGATTGTTACACAGTAAGTTGAGTATTTAGACATGTTTGTAACTAGATAGAGAATTTTTTTGAACAATAACAACATCCAAATTGCAGCAACTCAACTGAATAATCTCATTTCTTGTGTTTCCCAGGAATATTGGTCAAGCATTAGATAAACGTAATATTTCTCTAAGAGATATCACCTGAAAAACTTGTGTTCTCCACAGGATCTGTGAAACACACAGGCTTAAAGCCGTGGTGCTGCAGGAGTTTATTCACATTGTCCCACTGGAGTTGCTCCTGCTACAAAAACAACAACAACACAATGCATTAATGAGCAAACCAACACACTTTGTCTTGAAACACTACGACTTTTAGTCTTAAAACACAACACGACTTTTAGTCTTAAAACACAACACGACTTTTAGTCTTTAAACACAACACGACTTTTAGTCTTAAAACACTACGACTTTTAGTCTTGAAACACTACGACTTTTAGTCTTAAAACACAACACGACTTTTAGTCTTAAAACACTACGACTTTTAGTCTTAGAACACTACGACTTTTAGTCTTAGAACACTACGACTTTTAGTCTTGAAACACTACGACTTTTAGTCTTAAAACACTACGACTTTTAGTCTTGAAACACTACGACTTTTAGTCTTGAAACACTACGACTTTTAGTCTTGAAACACAACGACTTTTAGTCTTGAAACACTACGACTTTTAGTCTTAAAACACTACGACTTTTAGTCTTGAAACACTACGACTTTTAGTCTTAAAACACAACACGACTTTTAGTCTTAAAACACTACGACTTTTAGTCTTAAAACACTACGACTTTTAGTCTTGAAACACTACGACTTTTAGTCTTAAAACACTACGACTTTTAGTCTTAAAACACTACGACTTTTAGTCTTGAAACACTACGACTTTTAGTCTTGAAACACTACAACTTTTAGTCTTAAAACACTACGACTTTTAGTCTTGAAACGCAACGACTTTTAGTCTTGAAACACTACAACTCTTAGTCTTGAAACACTACGACTTTTAGTCTTGAAACACTACGACTTTTAGTCTTAAAACACTGCGACTTTTAGTCTTAAAACCCTACGACTTTTAGTCTTGAAACACTACGACTTTTAGTCTTGAAACACTACGACATTTAGTCTCGAAACACTACGACTTTAGTCTCCAAACATTACGACTTTTAGTCTCGAAACACTACGACTTTAGTCTGAAAACACTACGACTTTAGTCTGAAAACACTACGACTTTAGTCTGAAAACACTACGACTTTAGTCTGAAAACACTACGACTTTTAGTCTCGAAACACTACGACTTTAGTCTGAAAACACTACGACTTTGAGTCTTGAAACACTACGACTTTTAGTCTTCAAACACTACGACTTTTAGTCTTGAAAGCACACACAAGGAGCACCTGAAAGTGCCTGGACGTCCACAGATACACAAAAGTCTTCTCCCTGCTGTCCTGCGTGTCCATTCTTGTGTGCAGCTCTTCACTCTCATCAGGACCTGAGGCTGCAGGGATCATGTTTCTGATCCCTGCACGTACACGCCTCCAGGACCTCCGCTCAACTTCATACTGTCAATAAAGTTCTGTCAAAGTGTCCTTTAACTGCAGGTTTCCACTTCATTGAACGGTGTCGAACTAAATTCTAATTCTTCTTTCTCACAAAATATTATTTCAACTGTTCACTAAATCTTCTTTATAAATCTTCTTTATAGGAGTAATCAGAAGGACGGTGACAGGTGAAGAAGCTGCCAAAATAAATTACTTGATAAATATATAAAAATGTCATTTAATGTCTATAAAAGTAAATTGTATTTATTTTAAATTTGATATTTATGTTTCATTTAATTAGCGCTGTAAGAATTCCTCCATATATTTACCTTTATATCTGATATTCCCCTTTATTTATTTAATTAATTCATTTTAATTAATTCAATTTAAATGTATTTATTCAAAATGTATCTAAAACATATTTTAGAATGCATTTATTTATTTAATTTCAATTAATTCAATTGAAATGTATTTGTTTAAAATGTAGCATAAATGTATTTTAGGATGCGTTTATTTATTAAATTAATTTTGATTAATTCAATTTAAATGTATTTCTTTTACATGCATCTAAAATGTATTTTAGAATTCATTTCTTTATTAAATTAATTTGAATTAATTCAAATTAAATGTATTTATTTTACATGTATCTAAAATGTATTTTAGAATGCATTTATTAATGATAATATTATTTTCCCTCTGCAGTTTCACCCTATTTCTCGTAAAAGGGAGTAAAGAAACACATGAATTGAAATATACACTTGGATAAAAATAGGGGGAAGGGAAAAATAATACAGAGCAATTAATAAATAAATAAATAAATAATAGAATGGGAAGCAGTTTCTTTGCAGACTGCACAGATGATGTCGTCACCATCAAACGTTGCCACGGAGACGGGCAGGCCAGGAAATATCTAGGTCACAGGACTTCAGAAAATGACGAGGCACATCCTCTCAAACCTCTGCTTCTCAGTCAAAAACCATTAGTTGTGTTGTTGATGTTGTATTGTTGACACGTCTTCGCAGGGTTCCTACACATTTTCCATTTCTACAATTTTTGGACTCAAATTTCCCGACGTCAGTCAATATTAAACATCTAAACACCAATTGTTAAATGCTTATTATGTAAATAAACTGTTTTAAAATCCAACTTTTAACAAGTATGCTAAATTCTTACTATATATGCCATTATGTTGCATATATAAGACATCTTTAACTACATGCTGTAGCTCATACAAGTGAATGAACTCCAAACCGACACATGTTAAATGCAAAGCAACGTATTCAAGCTAAATGCTAAAAGAGTGAAATGAATAAGTCATCGGGCCAACTTGTTCTTCTGCGGTTGGGCAAAAGACATTGAGAGGCTAACGCTAGATACTTTACAAGACGACAGTGCTTTTCCCGCCGCTTACGGCTTAAAATGGCCGCCTCCCCCATGTTGGAGATTCAAAAGATTTCAAGCATAGTTTGCATCTTTGTTTTTTCGTACTCAGTGACCTTTATCCACCATCTTTTGTGTTTTTTTTTCATGAAACAAGACTTCGGAAAACTGGCATCGACCCGTGACACTCTCTACCGACAACCGATCGGCTGGCTCGACGACATGTACGAGAAAAAAAAAAAAATTAATTTCAATCACAGTCGGTAACCACGGTAACACGAAACCATTCCACAGCTAGCTTGATCAGTTTCATATCATCTACAGGTCAACTTTGTTACATTAGTAGAGTTGTTTTGAATTGTATATATTTAACTTTAGGGCGTGATCACATTATCCTTTTGGCCGCGGCCAAAACCGTTTTTTCAGCTAAAGTCTAGTACCTTTAAGTAGTGTGAGCGCACCCGCTCCGCGCTCAACTGGGGCCAGCTGGCCCTCCACGGCCCGCTTGAAAGAGGTGGGCTTTAGCGGAGCCGTTTGCACATGTACGAGCACGAGCGTGCGCACGTGTACGCGCATGAGCACGAGCCCTACGGCAGTAGCGTTATGTCCGCCTGTTCGGACATGTAAATAGAAGGACGGACCATGCGCGGACATTTAACAACAACAACAATGGCGGTGAAAGGTTCACGTTGGTGTGGTGCGGAGGTGGAGTGTTTACTGCAGATTTGGTCGGATGAAAATATTCAAAAACAGTCGACAAGACGCACAAAAACTCTGAGGTCTGTGGAAAGATTTGTAAACAAAGCCACACACACGCGATCAATGCGTGTGACGTGTTACGGCGTGATGACGTATGGACAGCAAGAAGCATTGGCCGAGGCCCAGGTAGTGTGAGTACAAACGGGGCTGGGGCGCGGGGGGGAGAGGGAGGGGGGACAAGTACCCTAAAGTCCGGGTCTCGGTCCGGGAGGATAGTGTGAGCGCGCCCTTAGAAAGTGAGATAATGGTCTGGAAACACCACAAACATTGTTCCAGACTTATCCAGACCTGGAAATTACTCAAATTAATTTCCATACTTTTCCCTACTCCTGATTCTCGAGACTTTGCTGAACATGTAGACATGTTTTGTGTGGATAAAGTTAACATTGAACGAGGAATCATAGTTTTAAAATGCTCTAAATGTGTGCTTTTGCTGTGGACTTGAGGAGTGGTCCGGTCCTGAGAGAGGTCTGGGGCCACAGAATTAAAATACTCTACTACACTAAAATATCATAAAACTAAAACTGTGATAAAAATAGAAAAGATATGAAAAAAGTCATAACTCACAACTTTTGTAATTCAAACCCCTGGGAATTGTTCAAAGTTAAAATGAAGTCTGTAGGTGGAAGTATGTGAGGGCAGTGACATTTAAAAGAGTAGCATGTTTAGGATCATCTCCATAGTTACATTGTATAAAATATGAAATAAAGCTTGATATTTGCTAAAGAATGAAAGAAAGTTAAAGAGGAGCATACATGTTCTTAAAGAGCTGAACATTTTGGTAGTTGAATGGTTTTTGTAGCTGGAATTTTGCAGAAGTAAGAGGCGATAAAAATGTAATGTAGTTAAAGTGGTCTCACCGTTTCCATGGTTTCACTCCTGCAGGAATAAAACAGCTGTCAGTTCACAGCACATTCGAAGTGGAACTCCATTTACAAAAGAGCCAATTTAAGATTCTGAACTAGTTTTAACAACACACACTAACTAATATCATAAAAATAATAACATGTATGAATGTTGAGCTTATTCTTGTTAATTCGGCACACAAGTATCGAGACTGTTAACTCATTAAAGTAACATTAAAGTGACTTTAGGTCGCTATGTTAGCCTCTGGAGAGTTAGCTCGCTAGTGCTCGTTCCTGTGTGTTTGTTGCTGTTAGCGGACTTTATAGGGACAAAAAGATTATTAATAACAAAGTTAATTATTATTACCAGCTGCCGATTAGTTCCAAGTACTGTACAACAGCAGCTGGTTAAAAAAAGAAGACACTTTATAAAAGATTAAAGAAGGGAAATGCGCGGTTTTTCTGTCATTCAAAAACAGTGGACATATGGCGCTTCTTCTGCGGTTTAAAGAGGGGTAGGAGCGCCACAGCGCCACAGAGGGTCGGTTTGGGTATTACAACAAACACTGTTTATATTAAAGATGATTTTACACCATTATATTTATATTTAATTTATATTTAATATGATTTTACACCAAACACTGTTTATATTTTAGATGGTTTTACACCATTATATTTATATTGTATTTATATTTAATATGACTTTACAACAAACACTGTTTATATTATATAGGGGTTGACACAGTGGTGTAGTGGTCAGCACTGTCGCCTCACAGCGAGAAGGTTCTACTTTCTGTGTGGAGTTTGCATGTTCTCCCCGTGTCTGCGTGGGTTTCCTCCCACAATCCAAAAGACATGCACGTGTTAGGTTAATTGATGACTCTAAAAATTGTCCGTAGGTGTGAATGGTTGTCTGTCTCTGTTTGTCTCTATGTGCCCTGTGATAGACTGGCGTCCTGTCCAGGGTGTACCCCGCCCCACGCCCGATGTCAGCTGGGATCGGCTCCAGCCCCCCGCGACCCGACAGGGACAAGCGGTTGAATACATTTAAAATGAATACAATTAAATCAAATAAATAAATACATTTGTGTCAAATTGTGTCCAGCAGGGGGAGACTCCACTTAAAGCTGTGTTCTCTCTATTGTCCAACATGATTCCGTCTCTAATTGTTTATTCCTGCTCTATAAAGTTATGGAGTTGTTTCACGGACTGCGGTTGGAGCGTCCAGTGAGTGCTGCTCTACTGTCCGTACATTAAGTCCATGCACAGGACCATTAAGTGGCTAATGAGGTTTTAT
The DNA here is from genome assembly GCF_963691815.1 of Echiichthys vipera. Classification (NCBI taxonomy): domain Eukaryota; kingdom Metazoa; phylum Chordata; class Actinopteri; order Perciformes; family Trachinidae; genus Echiichthys; species Echiichthys vipera. Next base: position 13,534,822 of record NC_139848.1, on the reverse strand, counting down.
TTCCGGGGAAACGGGCCACGACACATGAGGAGACATCCTAATGGATGGAGACGGGGCACTCGGGCTCCAAATGTGCTTCTTCAGCTGCATTATTTATCTCAAGTCACAATCCAAAGCAAGCTGCAGGACAATCTGTGAAAGCGTCTGTAATTACTGTACATTAACATTAAAGTTGAGGCATTCTTATTCAAAAAGAGCTAAGAAATTATTTCAAAGCTTGAAAATCATAGGCGTGCACAGGCAGGAGCCAAAATGTGTGCTTGAGTGCCCTCTAGGAGCCAAAATGTTTGCTTAAGTGCCCTCTAGGAGCCAAAACGCGCGCTAAAGTGCCCTCTAGAAGCCAAAATGTGTGTTAAAGTTCCCTCTAGAAGCCAAAACGCGTGCTAAAGTGCCCTCTAGGAGCCAAAACGTGCGTTAAAGTGGCCTCTAGAAGCCAAAACCTGTGTTAAAGTGACCTCTAGGAGCCAAGATGTGTGCTAAGGTGCCCTCTAGAAGCCAAAACCTGTGTGAAAGTGGCCTCTGGGAGCCAAAACATGTAGTAAAGTGCCCTCTAGAAGCCAAAACGCGTGCTATAGTGCCCTCTAGAAGCCAAAACGTGTGTTAAAGTGACCTCTAGGAGCCAAAACGTGTGCTATAGTTCCCTCTAGAAGCCAAAGCCTGTGTTATGGTGCCCTCTAGAAGCCAAAACGTGTGTTAAAGTGCCCTCTAGAAGCCAAAACCTGTGTTAAAGTGACCTCTAGGAGCCAAAACGTGTGCTATAGTGCCCTCTATAGCCAAAACGCTTGCTAAAGTGCCCTCTAGAAGCCAAAACCTGTTAAAGTGCCCTCTAGAGTCAAAACCTGTGCTAAAGTGCCCTCTAGAAGCCAAAACGTGTGCTAAAGTACCTGGGGACATAATTTCCTAATTTGCAGATACATTGAGGGAGGGGAAGTCTGAAGAGCTGTTTTCACTGATCCCAGTTCACCTTGAAGCTGTTTCACTTCTTCTCTCTCGTTTTTTTCCCATAACAGATAGAAATAACCTTCTTAACTTCGCTCTCGTGCGCGGCCTACAGGATGGGGAATGATCTTTCAGAAACCTGTCGATATAAGGAGCAAGTGTGTGATTTTGGTGATGCTGCAGAGACGACAGCTCATTCACAGGGAGATTACGGGCTCTCTCATGTTGCCCAGGTGACACCGGCTGATACCACACACAGTAACAGTCCTGTAAGCGCCCGATCAGCTCTTAAATGGGAGGTTTATATCAGCTGTGGGCACAGACTTTTTGAAGGGCAGGGGCGAAAAAGAAAGAAAAAGGGCACATATAGTGCATCCTCACACTGGAGAGGGACTTTAGCACATGTTTTAACTCCTAGAGAGCACTTTAGCACACATTTTTGGCTCCTATAGGACACTTTAGCACACGTTTTTGCCCCAATGAGGACACTTTAGCACACGTTTTGGCTCCTAGAGGTCACTTTAACACGTTTTGGCTTCAAGAGGGCACTATAGCACTTTTTGGGGGGCTAAAACATGTGCTAAAGTGCTCTCTAGGAGCCAAAACGTGTTACAGTGACCTCTCTAGTGTGTGAGGTCGCACTATATGTGCCCTTTTTCTTTCTTTTTCGCCCCTGCCCTTCAAAAAGTCTGTGCCCACAGCTGATATAAACCTCCAATTTAAGAGCTGATCGGGCGCTTACAGGACTGTTGCTGTGTGTGGTATCAGCCCGTGTCACCTGTGCAACATGAGAGAGCCCGTAATCTCCCTGTGGATGAGCTGTCGTCTCTGCAGCACCACCAAAATCCCACACTTGCTCCTTATATCGACAGGTTTCTGAAAGATCATTCCCCATCCTGTAGGCCGCGCACGAGAGCGAAGTTAAGAAGGTTATTTCTGTCCGGATGGAAAAAAAAGAGAGAGAAGAAGTGAAACAGCTTCAAGGTGAAGTGGGATTAGTGAAAACAGCTCTTCAGACTTCCCCTCCCTCAATGTATCTGCAAGTTAGGAAATTATGTCCCCAGGTACTTTAGCACAAGTTTTGGCTCCCAAAGGACACTTTAGCACGTGTTTTGGCTCCTAGAGGGCACTTTAACACGTGTTTTGACCCCGATGAGGCCACTTTAGCATGCGATTTGTCTTCTAGAGGGCACTTTAGCACAGGTTTTGGCTCCTAGACGGCACTTCAGCACATGTTTTGGCCCCCATGAGGACACTTTAACACACGTTTTGGCTCTTAGGACACTTCAGCACATGTTTTGGCCCCCATGAGGACACTTTAACACACGTTTTGGCTCTTAGGACACTTTAGCACACGTTTTGGCCCCAATGAGGCCACTTTAGCATGCGTTTTGGCTTCTAGAGGGCACTTTGACACCCGTTTTAGCTCTTAGAGGGCACTTTACAGGTCTCGTTGTTGTAGAACTGTTACGTCTGAAGAAACTTAGAGAACCACTCACCCCAAAGCTACTCTAAAGGAGGGGAAAAGGTTTGGCACGACGAGTTGACAACGTTACAAATACGAAGACTCAGTTTTAGAAATGTATTTAACATAAAATGTATGGTGTAGACTTAAAAAAAACAAGAAAACAAGATGAAGAAAAGAAGTCTTGTCCCAATCTGATCCAGTCAGCTGCACCACCTCTCCATGGCCCCTTGCACGGCCATGGACAGGTGCACGGGATGAATAAAACATTCGCCTTTCATACGCCTGTAAACCATGCCAACCATTCTCATCATCATTAAAGTCTTCTTCCTCTGAAGGCCAAGGGGAAAAGCCTTTGTTAAATTCACTAAACATTTACTAAACAACTTTGCAACTGAAAAACAACTGCTGCTGCGTTTAAACCACAACTGTTCTATTCTGTATGAACGGGGGCTTCCTGCACACGAACATGTGAACGTGACATTTTGTCCTTGTTCTTATTATCCTATAATTATTTAAGGAATCATGCATGAGAAACTCTGGAACTCAACAAAATATGAAACAAAATGTAACAACTTGTAATAACGACATGCAAACCAAAATACAACCACTGCTGTTTTTAACGTCACAATGACCAAAACAAAGACAAGAACAAGGACAGAAGCTTAAAAGTGTAATTCCAGCGTAAAATCCTCCCATGGTCTTTTTCGGCACTTACATTAATCAAATAAGCCATTGGGACAGTTTTTCTACAACTATTAACGGAGAAATTCTAGAGAGTTGCTAACAGCCAGACGTGGCTAACAGTGATTAGCTTGGGGCAGTTTGATGAAGGCATTAAAACGTCTTTTTTAATCATTAATACTGCTCAAAATAACACCATACCTCTGCAGTAGCATAAGGGTCCCTACACAGAAAACAAAGCACCAATGGGCTCCTTCCTTTTGGATTGACTTTGGTAATCCACTTGAATGGACTTTAATATGAGAGGAGCTGGTACAGGGTCCAGTAGGTAAGTCTTTAAAACACTTTTTTAATTAACTCTGGGTTCACTAACTATGTTGTTGATGAAAGAGTTTGCAGTTGGAGACGTCCTGTTGACGGTTTTACCGAGCGAAGGAGAAAAAGCTTTTTTGTTGCAGTACCGCAAATGACCACTGGAAAACAATAACTACTAGGCAGAGCGGCAGCGGCGGCGGAGTCTAATAATACATCCATGCAAACGGCTCAGTGCCCTTTCTATTCAGTTGGCAAACATTTGTTCCAAACAGCTGTTTTTCTTTAAAAGCAAACACAAACATACAAAATGGCTGTAATAACATTTTATTAAATCTCTATCTCAGTGACTTGACTCTACATATTTTATAATCATAGTTGTCATGCTTTACAGGTAGACCTCATGCATTGGGTACCGCAGTTTTGCTCTTTCATGGGGCGAGTTAACAACAGTGTGCATGGACCCATCAGAACCAACATGTGGACGCACAGTGGACCGTAGTTCACCGTTCATGCATTCACTTGTGCTTTACTTCAAATTTAACGGAAAAAAAGAAAAAGTTCCCCTTTTTAAAAAGACCAAAAACCCAAATTCAATAGAAGCAGAAGGATATAATCAGAATATAAAAAGAAAATAAACCAATATATTATGTTAAAAACAGACAAAACTAAACATGAGTGTTTCTTTAAAGGCGAAGTTCTCTCTAACGTCCAGCCAAACATTGGAAGAAGTCTGATTGTATAGAAGTCAATGAGGAAATTAGCTTACTTCTCATTTGATTTAGTACCTCTTTACCTTACCACGACTGTATTAAAAAACCCAAGACGGCGACGGCCAAAATGCCAAATTCAAGGCTCTAAAGGCCCATTCCCACTCTACGGTAACTACGGATACGGACCGTTTTGTCCAGTCCCAGAGGTCGTCTCGTCCGTCAGTGGGTCCGACCCTCTGACCTTACGAATCCGGAGTGTCCAACCATTTGCGAAAAAGTATAGAGTAGTAACTGAATTGTGCATTAGTGAGGGGGTACAACCGCCTTTTAATGCGACCGTGCTGGGCCATCTTGATAGGCGTAGCGAATCATCAAAGGTAGCGGTGGACATCCTAAATTTTGGAAGTGCCTTTCATCATCCAGCTCGCTTATCTGCAAAACCAAAGAAAAAAACTTGCAAATAAGGCGTCGATTTTCATTAAGTGGTCTCACGCCACCGCTGCGTACACTGCACCTTTTTTGCCGATTAAGGACGACAAACAGCAGAATCATCTCCTCTACAGATGGAATGTTTTCGATTGTTGATGTCGGTTATTTGCGACACGGCACTGCCCTCTAGAGGATGTGTTACGTAACATCCATAACAACGCTGTAACCAGACGGAGGTATAAAGGGTAGCAATAGAGACAACGTTTGGAACGGACGGACAAATTTTGTCCCAATCCGGAGGTATGAATCCACCTTACATCGGTAGCCTGCAATCCAAGACCAACAGCTACATGCATCTATTATATTAGTATACAGTCTATCATTCAACGTAAATAAGTTATATATGCCCTGTGTGTGTTTGAGGCTGGATGACTTTTACAGCAAAGGAATCATTTAGAAAATGAAAAGCTTTTACAGCGAGTAAATTTAAACCATCGTCCTAGACCAGGAACAGTAACGTAGCTCATTTCTGAGGGTATAACAGGTCTTTTATAAGAAAGAGAGAAAGAGTCACACAACACCTCGACACAGGTACAGGAGGCAGAATACAGTAATGCAATACACAGAAAAATTCTGATATCATCTTTGGTGAGTTTTAGTGACTGGACAACACTGGAAGGGTTTGGGTTCACTGCTGCATAGGGCTGTCGAATAGGTGCACAGACTCGTTGCATAAGGGTTGTTACACTGATCGAGTGCAAGAGACATTTAACCCCTCAAGGGTTTCCTTTCTTTGGTCCAATGTGAACAAGGACAGCTGTACTGGGTCACCCCTGTTTGGTGTCATCTCACAAGAGGACATTAAAAGGTCCAGCCTTGTCTGGGTCCTCTGAATCTGAGCAATCGAGCCAATGGTAGGGTGACCAGATGTCCCTGTTTTTAGTGTCCTGTCTTCGGATGGAGATTTCCCTAGATTTTAACTGTGTGCTAAAATCAGACCGCAAATCGAAATCACATTTTAGGGAGTGTATCTATGCTCAATATACTCTCAAAATGACTCATTAGGAAGACCTTTCTAAAGGTTTTTATGTTAGCAGCAATGCTTTTTCCCTTGCTTAAATGTTCAGTGTATGTTTCCCGGGGTCAATATGTTGAAATCACCTACGGCTAAAAGACGGTTTCCACAGTGTCCACAGTGGCTGTATGGATTTCTATCGTCCATGTCCCTTTGTTCTTTTGCAACTTGAATGTAAGTATGTAAGTAACCAATCTCTTACAATGTTAGTTTATCAAGAACACTGACCCTGGTAATATGATGATCCCATAGTATTTGTGGCAGGAAAGACTAGGCAGCAGAGTCTACAGGTTGGCGTCTCAAACGCAGTTGCCGCGCAAAATACTTTTTGTAGAAAACAGCATTGGATATTTTAATGATATGTTGTCCATCAAACTGGAAATGTCCCCAGTTTTCATGAAATTTAGTCTTGGAACTTGAAGACCGAAGGGAGCGTAACTTGGCAGACCGAAGGGGGCGTAACTTGAAGACCGAAGAAGGCGTAACTTGAAGACCTTAGGGAACGTAACTTGTAGACTAAAGGGGGCGAAACTTAAAGACCGAAGGGAGCATAACTTGAAGAACAAAGGGAGCGTAACTTGAAGATCAAAGGGGTCGATCTTGAAGACCAAAGAGGGCAGCAGAGTCTACCCGTTGACGTCTCAAAATTGCAGTAAATACTACCAAATCACTCGTCCAAGCCACAATCTTGAATCTGTTGTTATGAGACCCAATGTTCTGAGTTGTATTTCTTTGATTGAGGGGGTTCAGCCTATCACAGTCAGCTGTGTTGGTTGGCACTTGCCTCTCTTCAGGTGCACCCAGAACAGAAACATCTCCCCAGAACATTGTTATTTTACAGTCTGGACCAACACATTTACAGAACAGCACAGCGAGTCCAGGATACGCACCTCCAAAATGTGAGTCCATTGAGTTTAAACCACAGAGTAAAGCTGTAAATGCAGGGTGGAGCTGTGGATGACATCTTTGTGTGCGCATTCTTAGCTTGAAATAAAAGAAAAATATCTTTGCGACCTCAAATTTGCAGTGAAGGCTCTGCAAACTGACAGGATAACAGTCTGGAGTTATCACACCACCGACACATGAAACCTTCGTATGGATTTGGTATAATCACACATGCAAAATAAACAAATCATGACTCTTATAGAAACGTTTCAACTAACAATGCTGTTTACAAGCTTCCATTCTCAAAGTCTGTGTTTACATGTGTATAAAGTTGCATAACGGACGGAAAAATAATGTGCTGGCTGAGAGGGAGGAGCGTGAGTCTATAAAAACCAAGGCGGAAAGTTTAATGCGTGGCTTCTGACATCTGGATTTAAAACAGTTCAGGACAATCCAGATGAAAATCTTTCAGAAACTGACCCCAGCAGCAGTCGGACTTGCTTTCCGTCTCTAACTCAGGAACTGAGTGCAAACTGGTCCTGCTCTATCGGTTTCTTCACCCAGGCGCCCAGTCCAGCTTTGTGGAAGGCTCTGAAAAGAGCCTGCTTGGCGCCGTGGTACTCCACCGCCGCCTGCTTGGCGTCGTGGTAGCTGCTGGGCCTCATGGTCCTGATGCGCAGGGTGGAGGAGAGCTGCAGGACATAGATGCAAACCCATTAAAGTACTTAAAAGATGTGAAGAAACTTCTGTTTCTATCAAATATTGAGGTGCAATAACCTAAATTATTGTCCATATGTAGTTTCATAAACATGTGAAAAGCTGTTAAAATAAACGATAGAATCCTTTCTCATTGCCACTTGACGAGTCCTCTGTCTTATTTCTGATGTGTCACATTCAACTTCACAAACGCACCGGACAAAAGGATTAATAAACAGGAGAATCCAGCACAGAGGACAATGACAATGTTACCGTGGTTACCAAGAAGACAGAGATGAAAAATAAGTAGACAAAGTACAAGGTGAAGAAGGAGACAAAGACAACACAGAAGAAGACACAGAAAGGTGAAGTGGAAGGAGATAAAAATGATGAAGACAAAAAATATTGGAGATGAAGAAGACAATAAGATGAAAAAGATGAAGACAATGAAGAAGATAAAGAAGACAAGAAGACAAAGAAGAGGACAAAATAAGATGAATAAGATGAATAAGATGAAGAGGTTTGTAGAAGACACTTTGTCTTCTACAAACCTCTCTTTACAGTCCTACCCTGTGCAGTGAAGAAAGCACTGGACAGTTACCTTGCAGTGCAGGCGCGTCCAGCGGCTGTACAGAGCGTGCTTGCAGAGCCTGGAGGGTCGTCCCAGGTCATCCTTCCCCGTGGTGGCGTTGATCACTTCTAAGCCTTGGTCTCCCACCGTCCAGTTCACACTGAAGTTTGGCGCTTTCCCCGGCTGACGAGCCTCTGCGTTAGTTATCCCTGTGGGCGGGACGCAGTTCTCAGTGGACAGAAACAAACGTGATAGAGTACCCTGATAGAGTACTGCAGGACGATGTATTTCTGTAGTCGACCCTGACGGTAGCATCGCCCCGGTAACCCTATTAGACTATAAACCAACTCCACCAGCCATTAGCTTCAACGGGAAGCATCTTCCAGACGAGGGAACAGGAAGTGACTTCCAGACGAGGGAACGATTTTTTTGTCTTCAGGACAGGACGGGTTTCATCATCTACAGGACAGAACACTATTTGCCGTGTTCAGGACCGAACGTGACTTCGCTGTCTACAGCACAATGCAATTTTGTCATTTTCAGGACAGGACAGGATTTCATCGTCTACGAGACGGAACGCGATTTCGTCGTCTACAGGACAGAACACGATTTCGTCTTCAGAACAGGACACGATGCCCCACTAGAATACCCCTTAAATAAAACACTATTCACCCTAATGGACAACCATAACACCTGTGACCGGTGAGAACCCTGCTTTTCAGACTTGTGAATGACCTCCAGGGAACAGCTCAGTGGAAAACGGTCTTTAGTAAAAGTGCATTCTCACCGCTGAGGAGCGGCCTGTTCAGGCTGAAGGACGAAGGCAGGTCCTGGATCTCAGTGATCCTCTGGTACATGGCTCTGGAGAGGTGGTCTGCGTGGTACAGGCTGCCCAGAATGATGCTGGAGAAGTAGATGGCCTCAGTGAAGTAGCTCATCAGAGAGCCCTGAAACCCAACCACGTTCCACCTGGAGGGGGACAAAAACAGCCATTTTACCTTTTGGGTTTGTCCCCAAATGTGTTTGACGAAGGTCTTCTAATCCAGACGGACAAAGGAGGTTCAACAAACCTTGAAGAAATAAATCCTACATTGCTGTTCCAGCTAATTCTCTTGAAAACACAAACCTCAGAGGAGTCCTCCCGGAGTTTCTTTGAGGAGCCTAATCAAAGCTCGGGACGCCTAAGGACACCTGAGGGCACCTGAGGACTGCAGCTAACAGCAGGCACAGAAATGAAGTGATTGCAGCCTCTTTACACATAATCACCAGAATCCTGCTGGTCTGCTCAGAAACACCCTTAACACGTCCTCAAGTGGGCCGGCAGGGTCGTGTGGAATATTTCTACTACAGTAGGAGATAACCCCATTTCCAAAAGAGTTGGGACGCTGTGTAAATGTAAATACAAACAGACTGTGATGATGTGCAAAACACAATTGTGAGGTAAAGATGGAGTCATCACTGTAACACTGTTGAGCAAGAACACGATTAATCGTCTTCAAGGCAGAACGTGATTTCATCGTCTACAGGACAGAACGTGATTTCGTCGTCTACAGGTCAAAACGTGATTTCGTCATCTACAGGACAGAACGTGATTTTCATCATGTTTAGGACAGAACACGATTAATCGTCTACAAGACAGATCGTGATTAATCGTCTTCAGGACAGAACGCAATTTTGTCTTAGGGACGGGACACAATAAATGACCCTTATGGACGCACTTTGTCTGTTGGGCACTAGTGGAGCCAGAACTAAACTTAGGGTGAGGAAATAGAACTTTTTGTATGTGAAGAGGCAATACATCAAAACGCTACACTATACTATAGTATACTATATATAACAACAACTGAAATCTACTTTCCTTAAATAAAAAAGGACACACAAAAGACAAAAGACAGACAAACAAAGCAGCCGAGGCAGCAGTTTAAAGAAGTTATGGCATCTCCTGTAGTGGAGCTGATTTGTGTAAGAAAACGGACGGTCACTCTACTAACTGTGTAGACATTGTGTTTGTCGTCTTTACGGCGTCTTTTGACTGGAGAAGTGATTGTCCACCTGGAGCATGCGTGTTAACAAACCTGGCGATCTTGTCGCTGCAGGACATGGTGAGCAGCCTCTCGCCTTGAAGGACACCGTCCCACGTCTGGATGGTGTTACTGGACCGGACTGGGATGGTTCCTTCACCAGACTCAATTTTAGTGCGGAGCTGCCCTCTGGCCTTTCTGTTTGGGTGTCTGTCCCCTTGATCTGAGACAGAAGACAAGCAGGGTCTTTCATAGTGAAATCATATCTTCTTTCTAATCTGAGGGATGTTAACGAGTGACTTTGGTCTTCATCAGGGCCTTTCCATGGACGGATTATGAGACAGTGGACCCATAAGACCCCCAACCCCTCCTACACACTGTAGGACCGAGACCTCCAGACTGAAAGACACAAAACCACTGCAAATAATATGAGGCACTGGGACCAGAACTCTCTGAATCTGAACACCCCCTTCAGTCTTCAATCTGAATCTGTGTCTCTGTGGTTGTTTTGTGTCTTTTTATGGTCGTTTTGAGTCTCTTTGTGGTCTATTGTGTCTCTGTGGTCATTTTGTGTCCCTTTATGGCTGTTTTGAGTCTCTATGGTTGTTTTGAGTCTCTTTGTGGTCTTTTGTGTCTCTCTTTGGTCGTTTTGTTTCTCTCTATGATCGTTTTGTGTATCTTTATGGTCGTTTTACCCTCTTTGTGGTCTTTTTGAGTCTCTGGGGCCTGATCCCCCAGTGTGTCCATTCAGTTACCCCTCTATGGACCTGTGTTTTATTCCTAATTTGCTCACCCTCCACTCCAGCTTCATGAGGGGAGAAGATGCGGGCGTCTCCACAGGGGGATGTGCTGATGTACAGGTGGAACTGGACGCCGTCCTTCAGTCTGAAGCCTTGTCTGTTGTCACACCTTGTAAAGATGGATTTCTGTTGCTCATCTTCTTGGTTACTGGAGACACAAATGTGAAATCAAGTGACACTAGCTGTCAGGTAGCCTTTTAACTGCAGGAGAAAGAACACGGTTGCATGATCACACTTTATCAAATTGCCTGAGAATTCACAGACTGTCTCATGTCCATTCTTCCAGCCTTGTTATAGACCTTTAGCTGAGCTCACAGTAAACGCAGTCAGGACTGTGACTTGTATGGAGATATACTGTCGAGATTCCCACTGACAACGTCTTTATTGCATATCAAAATATTTATTACAAAAAATACAGCATCATTAATAGTCTCTAAAAAACTTGGAGAGCCTTCGACAAATATGACAAAACCCCCTGGAAATGTAGAAACCCTTATAGATGTGCTTAAGACAAAGAGAGACCCAAACGGAGAAAAACATACCAGGCCCTCTTCTCCCAAACTGGGCATTTTAAACAAAACATCCTGTGAGTGTATATAACTTTGGACACTAGAGACTCACCTGAGAAAATGCTCCAGCTGGCAGTACAGGTACCTGATGAGTGAGCGGCGAGCCACGATCTCAGCATGGCAGTCATTGAGGGCCAAGCCTCTGTCACTCATGTATTCACCGTTGATGCACTTTGTCCCTGTGGACACGCAGATCACCTGAGCCTCTTTCACATCCGTACCTGCATAACAAAGTATGAGGAGTCAAGTCTGAACCAGGCCCTGCTCACAGAGACTTTCTGGTTGTTTAAATCAGGAAGTGCTACAAATGTAAGTTATCCGAGTGTCCACTAGGGGCAGGTTTCATTATGGAGCAGTTTCTCATTGAGCAAAAACATTAACCAACCAACCCCAAAACATGAACCAGTTAATCCCAAAACATGTTCCAACCAACCCTAAAACATTTACTAACCAACCGTAAAACATATTCCAACCAATCTCAAAACATGTTCCAACCAAGCCCGAAACATCAACCTACCAACCCCAAAATATGTTACAAACAAGCCCGAAACATCAACCTACCAACCTGAACTTGCTTTAGTTAATTAATTGTTTTATTATTTGCACACACACCCTTTAACCCTTTGACCTCTGCAACAGAAACACTCCTGTGTCTACGTTGGTATTTTTGCTCATTGGGATGTGATTTATTAGATTACATTGATATGCTTCAAATCCTTACAATCTGTACAATCTAAGCTAAAATGTTATATAAGTCATTGAACCATAATAATTAAGTATTGAAATTGAGTAATGCATGTGAAAATATCCCACAAAAATAGAAAAATCTGATGTTTTTTCATCACTCAAAACATATTTGTCCAAAAGATTTCTAAATGTAGATACATGGACACTATAAGTTATTTATATTCTGTAATTTTTTTGTGTATTTGAGATCATTTGAGTGTAAGGTGTTTTAAGGTTTTGAACTGGACGTCACATAACATGATGGTGTCGTCAGCGTGATCACAGGAAAGACAGAAACCCCAGCGCTCTGCTGCAGAAACAATGAATGCTCGAGATGATATGATTTTAGTTTTAGTTTTATACATGATCATGTAACAACGATCAAGTTTAACCCTTTAAAAAGGAGGAGGTTATTTAAAGAGAAACCAAACCTGTAATCATGAGCAATCATACTTCCTCATATCTGCTGCTTTTGAATGTATTTCTGTATTTTACTGTGTTTTGTTGTACTGTAGTGTTGCTAACATTTGTATTATCCTGTCCAGGAATGACAGCACACAGCTCATTAGCTAACTCACATTTAAATTTAAGTGGAAACTGAAACTTCAAAAGTATTAAAAGTTAGTGGGCGTTAGCATCTCTACGGAAAACTTTTCTCTGCCGAGCATTACCAGCAGGTAAAATACAATGGAGCTTGCAAGATCAGGATGGTCTCACAAGGCTACTATCTTGCAGATGCGTACCGATACGGACCAAACGTTGCAGTGCCACCAGAAAATGTGTCAGGCATTGGACAGAAAAAGCGGGAATATCAGCAGCTAGCAAATCGTCAAAGCTCCGACGGACATCCAAAAATACTGAAAGAGACGTTCCTCCTCAATTTCTCTTATCTGTCAAACCAATGTCTTGGAATCTCCGTCCACACTCTGGGATCCGGGTTATCTTCTCCATTGTCACCATGTTTGTTGTCAAACTTTATCGAAGTAACTTTTGAATCTGAGCAACACCCTCTAAAGGATGTTTTGCTCAACGTCCATTCCAACGTAGAGAATGCGCTGATAACGTATGTGCCTATTTACAGCAGAAATATGCCTTTTGAAGTGTTTAAAAGGGTCTTAAGAGGTATCCAATTTCACTTCAGGACTCCAGCATACATCGTGTAATATTTTACATAAAAGCACAAATGCCTCACACCGGCAGCTCAAACACAGAGCTTCCCGAGTCTCAGAAGCAACTGTTTGACTGACCTGTTGTCATCACAACGCCGGCCAGTACTTTCCGTCGAGCGTGTGGAGATGTGAAGTTGTCTGTCAGTTCGCTGAACTTGTCGAGGACAAGGCGGGAGACGGCGTCTGCCAGGACCTGAGTTGGAGACAGGAAAAATACATGAAAAATAATTATATGAAATATTATTGCAGATGAAACACAATGGCGAAAAGATATAAAATAATAATAACCAAACCAAACCAAAGACAGTAAAAGCTCTTCTGATCTGCTCTGAAACTATTATTGAATATTTCAATTAGGAATGCTGCAGCGGTGTGAATGATAGGCGGGGATCTGAGCAGCTTAAGACAGTCACTCGGCGCTTTGTGCATGGAGCAGAGCTACCTGGAAAGGCTGGCGTGATGAACAGCAGCGTTTGAATAGCACTCAGCGGGTGATGCTAATTAAGATAGCAGCTGTTATCAGTGTGGAGGGATTACAGCCAGGGATTAGTTTATGTGTAAACAGGTTCCCAATGTATTGAACTTGTCTCTCCTGAAGCCAGAGACAGACTTTGTCAGGTGGGGCGGAGACACTTGTAGTCGAGCATAGATGTGTATGGGGTACGGGGGGGGGGGGGGGTGCTAAAGTTCCCCTCTAGGAGCCAAAATGTGTGCTAAAGTGCCCTCTTCAGTGGCGAGGACGCGCTACATGTGCCTCTTTCTTTCCTTTTCGCCACTGCCCTTCAAAAAGTCTGAGCACGCCATAATGGGTGAGTCTTTCGTCAGACGGCAGTGATCTAACTAAGGAATGTTTCCAACGTTCACTGCCATACATCTGCCATTTTCTTACACGATCTTCAGGACAATGTCAGACGAATCAGGTGCGGACTTTATCCAAAGTTTCTATTCCTCACATGCAGCACCAACAGTGTCCTCTGGTTGGTTTCGGCAAGGAGTGGCGCCTGGGTAGAGCGTGCAGAGGGTGTTACACTGTGGTCAAGTTGCCGATTCATAATGTGGTCTTAAACAACATTTGCGTTTCTTGAATCTGTCTGATAGTTTGGGCATCGACAGAAGTTCCTGAATCTCTTCGTCTCTCCAGTTGGACATTTTCTTTTGTGTCTTTGTGGTCGTTTTAAATCTATGTTTAGTCATTTTGCAACTCCTTGTGGTCATTTTGAGGTCATTTTGTGTTTCTTTGTAGTCATGTAGTCACGTTGTCGATCGTTTTGTGAATATCATCATTAGGCGTCATTTTAGGTTGTTTGTAGTCTATTTTCAGTCTTTTATTGCATGTTTTTGTTAGTCATTTTGTGCTCTTGTCTACTCTCCAGTTGGACATTTTCTCTTTCTTCTTCTTTTTTTTAGTTTTTTTTGTCAATTTTAAGTAACGTTGCGTCTTGGCCGATACATGTATTTTCAGTCCATATGTACCTCCTTGTGGCCATTTTGTGATCAGTTTGTGTCTATTTGTCCTCTTTTTGGGTCAATGGGACATTAACAGACTTTCTACTGGGCTCAATGGACATTAACAGACTTTTTACTGGGCTCAGTGGGACATTAACAGACTTTGTACTGGGCTCAATGGAACATCAACAAACTTTGTACTGGGCCCAATGGGCATCAACACACTTTGTACTGGGTTCAGTGGGACATTAACTGACTTTGTGCTGGGCTAAATGGGACATTAACAGACTTTGTATTGGGTTCAGTGGGACATTTACAGACTTTATACTGGGCTCAATGGGACATTAACAGACTTTGTACGGGGCTCAATGGGACATTAACAGACTTTGTAGTGGGTTCAATGTGACATTAACAGACTTTGTACTGGACTCAATGGGTCATTAACAGACTGTGTACTGGGCTCAATGGGACATTAACAGACTTGATGGTATGATTTACCGGTGTCCTTGCTTACCTGTGGCAGGTGAAGCTGCAGTCCGTCTCTGGGTATCGGCTGTTGCGATGGAGCCTGATTCAGCTGCACGTTGAACAGTGCTGACAGGGCAGCCTGGGCGGCCCGGGCCTTGGCCAGCTTCTTGTTGCGTCCAGAACCCTGGAATTTCTGAGCGTCCACGGTCACTGACATGACAAAGTTCTTGGCGTGGCTCTCTCCGCTCTCTGACACAAAGTCATACTTGAGGCCCGGTCGCAACTCATTGAGGATCATGACGGGGTTCTTGCCGCTCTTAGGGGAGTTGAAGGTGGAGGGGGCTGGAGGTAAGGGGGTCTGGACCAGGTTTGGGGCAGGGGACGGTAGCAACGAGCACTCTATTCCCAGTGGGCTGAAGGAACCGTTGCTGTTGGATGCGAGGTAAAACGGCTCATCTCCAGGAGCGGATGTCTCAAAGGCATTAAAGAGCATGTCTGGAAAGTCTGCCTGGTCCGAGGTGAAGTCCGTGTGCACAGACAGAGTCCGGCCCATTGCCATGTGGGCTTCGGATGCGTTGGGGAACTGGACAAAGGAGTGCAGGGCCTTCTCCGCTGCATTCAGCTTGGCCTTCTTCTTGGTTGGACCAGAACCCTCGAAGAGTTGCCCGTTGACCTCCACAGTCATCACAAAGACGGGCGCGTGGACTGGCCCGGTCTGAGAGAGCAGTTTGTACTGTAGCCCCGGTTTGATCTCATTCAGCTGCATTAGGGCATTCTTGGGCAGAATGGGCCCGGGGACTTTCTTACGTTTCTTGGGCCTGTACTTGGAGTGTGCATGCCCATTATTGCCCTCCTCTAAGGGACGTTTCCTCCCACCCCCGGCACTCCCTTTGGGGAGTTGAGCAGCCTCAGCCGCAACACCCTCTTTGGAGAAGAGGTTGTCCAAGTTCCGATTTTCCTTAACATCGTTGCTGCGTGAACCTGCGGTGCCCAGAAAGAGTAACTTACAATGCCTTCGTTGCAGGATCTTGTAAATGCAAAATTTAGAGATTCCTTTAGGTCTCTTTGCAACTGAACAAGTGATGTGTGTTCTTGTGTGGCGTGCGACAAAATGTAGTACAGTATATTGGTATAGGTTTATTCTTAACACATTCATTAGTCAAAATCAAGACCAATCTGTAATCTGAATGTTTAACCAGTGATGATTAGCATGTGTCAGTACTGAACTTTAGCACATTACAAGACAAACTATATATCCAAAGAGCTCCCTCAACATCTATTTTGTCTTCCTTGTTTTGGGAACACACATCACCAGGACCCGTTAACAAAGCCGATGGAATTTAATGTAAATTTCCATTTATAACATCCTCCAGCAAAAGCTCGATAGGTTACTCCTTTCGGTGCTCAGGACAGAAAACAATCCTATAAGGTGCAGGTTTAGAGGTTTAGTTGTGGGGAGAAAGATGGTGTCAACTTTTCTGTACTTAAACTGAGCCTGAGGAAAAAAAACAGGAATGATATTAACTTTTTAGAATTATATTGATTAAATATAAAACAGTACCTTGTGGTAATTATTAAATACTAATGTGCCAACTGTATGGACAGTTGGTAAAAATACCAATCCCTGTGACCTCTTTCCGATCGCCTTAACTTACAAAGTCCAGGCAAAGGTCAACCAGACTTGAGAAGGACGAGTCCTGAGCTGTTTTAATGCTTGCGGGGCACCACACGGGGCACCGAATGAGGTGAAAGAGCTCACAGGGCACCAATATACCACTTGCTAGTAAATTAACTTCAAAAGTTTGCAAAACTGTGAATGTTTTGCACAACAACCTATTAGGAAAATATCACCAATCTGACTGGATTTAATTTTTTGTTGTTAGCTTATTTATTTATTGATCTTTGTGTTAATGGCCCTATTTCTTAACTTTAAGTTTTATTCATCTGTTTAATTAATTTTTTTATACATTTTGGATTTTATTTAATTTTGCATGTATTTTTTTAAATGTATTTTATACATATTTATATTATTCTTTACCTTCTTTTATTTGAAAATCCTTAATTGTTTTATTTGAATGACAAATAATAAATGCATGGATAAATGTAAAAATATATTCAAATGAAATAAATACCTGCAAAAAAGGAAAAATTAATCAGAACATTATGTGAAAAATAAATGCATAAATAAATGTAACACTAATACATATAAATAAAAACATTTTAAAATGATAACATGAAAAAAATAGATAAAGAATTAACACGAAGATAATAAATAAATAAGGAAGCTAATTAAAACATCAATGAATTGAATGAATGAATTATTTTGGTACACTTAATGTCATATTAATTTTTGCTTTTGGTAGCTTTAGTCCTCCATACCTTAGAAACATTTGGGATAATGATAATAATAATATAAATAATAATAATGATAATAACAATAATAATATTTTTAAATGAAAACGTCCATTTATTAATATTTATCGTACAATAAAGTCGACTCATGTCTTCAATGTTTTTACATATTCTGTCTTCCAGTTAAATATATGTAAACACACGACCTGAAGATATTTAATAAAAATGTAATAATAGTTTTCTGTTTTAATTTGGAATTGGTTTGGCAAGTATAGTATATAGTATTCATTTAAATAGTTGTATTTTCTTTATATATATATATATATATATATATATATATATATATATATATATATATATATATATATATATATATATATATATATATATATATATTCTTTGTACATTTAACTATGCATTTATTTTTCATATATTGTATATTTATTTTTGATTTTTGCATGTATTTATTTATTTGTAATTTCTTGTCACATTTGTTCATTTCAAAACATATTTATTTATATCATTGTGTATTTCTTTTTACATGTATTCATACATTTCCTTTAGGTTTATTTTTGCATTTATTCATTTTTGCATGTATTCATTAATACATTTCAGGTTTTCTTTCCTTCAAACATTTAAAATAAATAAAAAATACTTGCAAAAATGAATAGAATAATTCACAAATGTTAAGATAACATTAAATAAAAGGGGAAAGTAAATAATGGGAATGAATTCAGAGGTAAATAAATAAAAACGCAAATTAAAACATCGTATTTGTTAGTTTCCAAATTAATGAATTAATGTGATTTCTGGCAAATTGAATGTCATATTAATGCCTTTATGGAATCCTTTGTGCAGCCCTTGAATAACCTTGAGCTCCATCTCTTACTCTCTCTGTGTTGTCGGGCGGAATAATCCCATGTGTGACAGGATTACTGTGTGTGAACACAAAGAAACAAGTGTTGAGCGTCGAGGCGAGGCATCAGCGGCTGCAGTGGCGATCCGGTTCACAGACTCGTGACAAACAGACAAACAGACACGCTCGCTCTTTAGCTTGAAACTTGTTCTCAATGCAGACAAGACCAAATGGTATTTACTGGCTCTGGGAGTGGACCACTGAAGGCTTTGTGCTCGCTCTTGAGGAGAGTGAAATGCAGGTTGTCACGTCTTATAAGTACCTTGGTATTGTTGTTGATGACGGCCTGACTTGTGAGCCTCCTGTTCTCTGCTCAGTGAAAAAGCTGAGGCTGAAACTGGGTTTTTAGATTCCAAATAAGCTGCTTTTTTCTTTTATGAAATTCTTGAGGTCTCCTTTTGTCGTCTAAACTTAACCGTCATCTAAACTTAACCAACTACCTTTTTCTAAACTTAACTGTCTCCTTTTTTCGTCTAAACTTAACTGTCTCCTTCCGTGCCTAAACTTAACCGTCTCCTTTTGTCGTCGAAACTTAAATGTCTCCTTTTGTTGCCTAAACTTAACTGTCTCCTTTAGCTGTCTAAACTTAACCGTCTCCTTTTGTCGTCTAAACTTAAACGTCTCCTTTTGTCGTCTAAATTTAACCGTCACCTTTTGTCTTCTAAACTTAACCGTCGCCTTGAGTCATCTAAACTTAACCATTGCCTTTTGTTGTCTAAACTTAACCGTCGCTTTTAATCCTCTAAACTTAACCATCACCTTTTGTCGTCTAAACTTACCCATCGCCTTTTGTCGTCTAAACTTAACTGTCTCCTTTAGTCGTCTAAACTTAACCGCCACCTTTAGTCGTCTAAACTTAACTGTCACCTTTTGTCGTCTAAACTTAACCGTCTCCTCTAGTCGGCTAAACTTAACCGTCGTCTAAACTTAACCGTCGTCTAAACTTAACCGTCGTCTAAACTTAACTGTCGTCTAAACTTCACTGTCGTCTAAACTTAACCGTCTCCTTTTGTCATCTAAACTTAACCGTCGCCTTTTGTCGTCTAAACTTAACCGTCTCCTTTTGTTGTCTAAATTTAACCTTCACCTTTTGTCGTCTAAACTTAACCGTCTCCTTTTTTCGTCTAAACTTAACCGTCACCTTTTGTCGTCTAAACTTAACCGTCACCTTTTTTCGTCTAAACTTAACCGTCCCCTTTTGTCGTCTAAACTTAACCGTCCCCTTTTGTCGTCTAAACTTAACCGTCACCTTTTGTCGTCTAAATTTAACCGTCCCCTTTTGTCGTCTAAACTTAACCGTCACCTTTAGTCGTCTCAACTCAACCTTCACCTTTTGCAAAAAGCCTTGTTCATAAAAAAATGAATAAATAAATGTAAAATATAAACTAAATAAATAAATACATTTTGAAATGAATAGTTGTAATAAATATCTAAAATAATTATTCAAATAGAAAATTTAAAAAATAAAAGTATAAAGAAAATTAACATTTAAATCTCATGAAAAAAGGAATGCAAAAATAAAAAAATAAAAAAATAACATTTAGAGTGTATAAAAATTTAAAAAAATGAATGCCTATATCAGTTTCGGCATATGTAATAGCATGAATTAATTTGTCTCCTAATTATTTATGAATGTATTTATTTTGGGCCCCTTCGGTCCTCCATATACCTTCTCTTATCCATGTTTACCATGAAATCCTTGAGGTTTATCCTGGTTCAGGTGGTTTTACGGCTGAAATGGAGGCTTTAGGGAGCTTTTTTGTTCATGGCGCCGGGTTAGGCTTGAAATTTTCCAGCAAAATGGAGTAAAAGCTGAGGTTAGATGCATTCTGACCCGGGGATTAAGCTCTGGGTGCCTCCTGAGCACGCAGAAAATAACAATACCATGGTGCTTTTTGGAGCTGAAACAGTTCCTGTAAACGGAGGGAAAAGAAATGAATGAACAGACTCACTCATGCTTTTCACTTCGTCGCCCTCGATGGCGATCAGACTCTGTTGGATTCGAGGTGGTCGATCTCCGGCTCGACCTGGAGGAAACACGGAAAGAGGTTCAGTCAGAGAAACAACGTTTATCCACCTTAAAGGTCGAATACGGAGAATTGGCAGCAGCGCCATCTAGGGAAAGTTAGCTTACCTTGGGTCGCCTAAACTTAACTGTCACTCCTTTTGTCGTCTTAACTTTACCGTCACCTTTTGCCGTCTAAACTTAACAGTCACCTTATGTCGTCTAAACTTAACCCTCACTCCTTTTGTTGCCTTAACTTAACCCTCACTCCTTATGTCGTCTAAACTTGCCCCTCACTCCTTTTGTTGTCTTAACTTAACCGTCGCCTTTGTCATCTAAACTTAACCGTCACCTTATGTCATCTAAACTTAACCCTCACTCCTTTTGTTGTCTTAACTTAACCGTCTCCTTTTGTCGTCTAAACTTAACCATCAACTTTTGTCGTCTAAACTTAACCGTCACCTTTTGCCGTCTTAACTTAACCCTCACTCCTTTTGTTGTCTTAACTTAACCGTCACCTTTTGTCGTCTAAACTTAACCGTCACTCCTTTCGTTGACTAAACCTAACTGTCACCTTTTGTCGTCTAAACTTAACCCTCACTCCTTTTGTCGTCTCAACTTAACCGTAACCTTTTGTCGTCTTAACTTAACAATCACCTTTTGTCGTCTCAACTTAACCGTAACCTTTTGCCGTCTTAACTTAACCATCGCCTTTTGTCGTCTAAACTTAACTGTCACTTTTTGACGTCTAAACTTAACCGGAGACCTGAGTCTGTTTGAGCCTGTTCCACCATAAAAACAAGTATTAACTGACAGTTAGCGTTAGCCGTTCCAGCTAAGTAAAGATTAAAGTGATGTCGTAGCCATGTGGGCGTGTGTTTGAATTGCGTTTCTCTCCTTTCTCTCAGTCCATGGAGTGAATGCTCGGCCTATAGTGACTCTGGTTGTTGCCCGTCTCCGCTCAATTAGCTGCTGGGACAAATAACGCCCCCTTCACTGAGGCTCCGAAGCAGCTGCAGGATTGGCTAACTCCATTTCCCCCAGTGCCAGTCTACAGTAGCTGCACCCAACAACAGACAACCCTGGCAACCCGCAATGCCCAACGCTATTGGATGCTACCATGGAAACAGAACGTGACAGAAAGTCATCGTCAAACCCGTAAAAAAAAAAAAAAAAATATTAATTCAGACTAAATATATTTTTTATGGAAAAGCGATACTTTCATTCTGCACCCATCAAAACGCCCCGTGTGTGTATTATTTAAGATTTAAGATTCCATATATTGAACCATTCAACAGGACTATTTACGGCGAGGTAGAGAGGTGACATCATTCTAAATGTAGCTTTGACTTTTTGAGGTGTCTAAAACTCACCATCTGTAGTCTGCTGTCTCTATCGATGACGTATTTTAAGGCGCTGATGTTGGTTATCTGAGGCTACTTCGGCAGGCAGCAGAAGGCAGAGATGATCATTCTATGGCCCGATGAAAGAGGATTATCGTACAGCTATAATCCCGGGGGCTGAGATAACAAAATATGAATCTATTTGGTGGAAAAGTCTTGGCCTGATGCACAACAACCACTACCATCATCCATTCATCTTCATCCTCTTGTCCCTATCAGGGTCTCAGGGGGGCTGGAGCGGATCCCAGCTGACATCGGGCGTGAGGCAGGGTCCACCCTGGACAGGACGGCAGTCTATCACAGGGCACATAGAGACGAACAGAGACAGACAACCATTCACACCTACGGGCAATTTTAGAGTCATCAATGAACCGAACACCTGCATGTTTTTGGATTGTGGGAGGAAACCGGAGAACCCGGAGAAAACCCATGCAGACACGTGGAGAACATGCAAACTCCACACAGTAGGGCCCCAGGCGGGATTTGAACCAGGAACCTGTGAGATGTTAACCACCAAAACACTGTGCCGCCCCTCCATCAAATGTCTTTACCTTTAACAGCAAATCTAACGCTGACATTTTCCATCCCCGTTCCCTCAACACCTCATCCCCCAGCTTATCCTCCACCTCCACCTCCACCTGCCCTCAGCTACCCCTGTCAGGCAGGGCTACTCGTCTCTCAGGCTGATAAGAGACACTGAGCTGCCGCTATTTTCTCCCGTCTAATCAGGAAAGTGTCACTCAGACGGACGTCCCTGCACAGAAATAAACAAACTGAGGCGTTCAGAAATCACGCAGTAACCTGGATGGATTAAAATTAACTGCTGTAGTATTACGTCTCCTTTTGTCGTCAAAACTTAACGTCTCCTTTTGTCGTCTAAACTCAACCGTCGCCTTGAGTCGTCTAAACTTAACCGTCTCCTTTTGTCGTCTAAACTCAACCGTCACCTTGAGTCGTCTAA
The DNA here is from genome assembly GCF_963691815.1 of Echiichthys vipera. NCBI lineage: Eukaryota > Metazoa > Chordata > Actinopteri > Perciformes > Trachinidae > Echiichthys > Echiichthys vipera. The sequence goes on along the minus strand of NC_139848.1, from coordinate 13,512,217 downwards.
ACTTAACCGTCTCCTTTTGGCGTTTAAACTTAACCGTCTCCTCTTGTCATCTAAACTTAACCGTCGCCTTGAGTCATCTAAACTTAACCGTCACCTTTTGTCGTCTAAACTTAACCGTCACCTTGAGTCGTCTAAACTTAACCGTCTCCTTTTGTCGTCTGAACTTAACCGTCTCATTTTGTCGCCTAAACTTAACCGTCACTTTTTGTCGTCCAAACTTAACCATGTCCTTTAGTTGTCTAAACTTAACTGTTGCATTTTGTCGTCTAAACTCAACCGTCGCCTTTTGTTGTCTAAACTTAACCGTGTCCTTTAGTCGTCTAAACTTAACTGTAGCCTTTTGTTGTCTAAACTTAACCGTCTTCTTTTGTCGTCTAAACTCAACCGTCGCCTTGAGTCGTCTAAACTTAACCGTCTCCTTTTGTCGTCTAAACTCAACCGTCACCTTGAGTCGTCTAAACTTAACCGTCTCCTTTTGGCGTTTAAACTTAACCGTCTCCTCTTGTCATCTAAACTTAACCGTCGCCTTGAGTCATCTAAACTTAACCGTCACCTTTTGTCGTCTAAACTTAACCGTCACCTTGAGTCGTCTAAACTTAACCGTCTCCTTTTGTCGTCTGAACTTAACCGTCTCATTTTGTCGCCTAAACTTAACCGTCACTTTTTGTCGTCCAAACTTAACCATGTCCTTTAGTTGTCTAAACTTAACTGTTGCATTTTGTCGTCTAAACTCAACCGTCGCCTTTTGTTGTCTAAACTTAACCGTGTCCTTTAGTCGTCTAAACTTAACTGTAGCCTTTTGTTGTCTAAACTTAACCGTCTTCTTTTGTCGTCTAAACTCAACCGTCGCCTTGAGTCGTCTAAACTTAACCGTCTCCTTTTGTCGTCTAAACTCAACCGTCACCTTAAGTCGTCTAAACTTAAACGTCTCCTTTTGTCGTTTAAACTTAAACGTCTCCTCTGGTCGTCTAAACTTAACCGTCTCCTCTTGTCGTCTAAACTCAACCGTTGCCTTGAGTCATCTAAACTTAACCGTCTCCTTTTGTCATCTAAACTTAAACGTCTCTCTTTTTGTCGTCTGAACTTAACCGTCTCCTTTTGTCGTCTAAACTTAACCGTCACTTTTTGTCATCCAAACTTAACCGTCTCCTTTAGTCGTCTAAACATAACTGTCACTTTTTGTCGTCTAAACTTAACCGTCGCTTTTTGTCGTCTAAACTTAACCATCGCTTTTTGACGTCTTAACTTAATACTCACTCTTTATGTCGTCTAAACTTAACCGTCACTTTTTGTCGTCTAAACTTAACTGTAGCCTTTTGTCGTCTGAACTTAACCATCTCCTTTTGTCGTTTAAACTTAACCGTCTCCTTTGGTCGTCTAAACTTAACTGTAGCCTTTTGACGTTTAAACTTAACGTCTCCTTTTGTCGTCTAAACTTGAAATTCAGGTGTCTTTTGTCTCTGCAGGAAATCCATCCCTGGAACTTGTTGGTTCATAATGTTTGTTGTACTCCGACTGAGGGGACCTCAATTAGACCCAATGAGACGGCTAATCAGCTTTCCTCTGGAGTCAGAACAGAGCGCCGCTGCGAGCCGTCGGGATTGACATGAACGGCGTGTATAATGGCGCCTGTGCGGCAGATACGGCGTCCTGCCCCGCTGCCACTCATCCCTGGCTCCAAACATTAGAAGTGACAATGTTATCAGCGTCCCTGGCTCTGTTGTGTGAGACGGCTGCAAGAGGAGCGGGGCTTACGCTGTCTTTCTGCAGATAATGGAAGAGGGAAATGAAGTGAGGAAGTCAAATGTCACCGCATGGAGTTATCAGCGCGGCTCGTCACAGGAACAGAACTCTGTGGCTGTTCTGCTCGTTCAGAAACCGCGTTCACCTCGATTGTCGCTGTGTGAGTCACATGCAGGTGACAGGGATTTATCTGATCCAGAGACTGTTTCATACACTTCCGTAAACGCGGAGTCATTCACGCATCAACTGTAGGATTTACATTTGAAATAGTTCACAGTTGAGTCCAGAAGACCTCAGAGACCCTCCATTATTACTGAAGCTGTAAATACGTCGCCTGGGCCGTCTGCAGTCGACTCAATGATTAAAGAGGTTTTAACTGTCAGTCACATGATCAGCGGAGAGACTCAGGAGATATGAATGAACCTGTGTAGCACAAGGAGACACAAGGTGACCTCAAGAGACTAAAAACAACCTCAAAGAGACTTAAAACAACCTCAAAGAGACATAAAACAACTTCAAAGAGACACAAAACAACCTCAAAGAGACACAAAATAACCTCAAGCAGACTCAAAACAACCACAAACAGACACAAAACAACCTAAGTTTTAAGGTTACGGTTAAGTTAAGTCGACCACAGGCGACTGTTAAGTTTATACGACTACAGGCGAGCGTTAAGTCTAAACAACAAAAGCCGAAGGTAAAGTTTAGACAACCAAAGGCGACGGTAAAGTTTAGACAACAAAAGGTGACGGTTAAGTTTATACAACCAAAGGCGGCCGTTAAGTTTAGACGACAAAAGGCAAAGGTAAAGTTTAGACGAGAAAAGGAGACAGTTAAGTTTAGACGACAAAGGTGATGGTTAAGTTTAGACGACAAAGGTGATGGTTAAGTTTAGACGACAAAAGGAGACGGTTAAGTTTAGACGACAAAAGGCAACGTTTAAGTTTAGACAACAAAAGGTGACGGTTAAGTTTAGATGACTACAGGCGACCATTAAGTTTTGACGACAAAAGGCAAAGGTAAAGTTTAGACGACAAAAGGTGACAGTTAAGTTGAGACGACAAAGGTGATGGTTAAGTTTAGAAGACAAAGGTGATGGTTAAGTTTAGACGACAAAAGGCGACGGTTAAGTTTAGACGACAAAAGGCAAAGGTTAAGTTTAGACGACAAAAGGAGACAGTTAAGTTTAGACAACAAAGGTGATGGTTAAGTTTAGACGACAAAGGTGATGGTTAAGTTTAGACGACAAAGGTGATGGTTAAGTTTAGACGACAAAGGTGACGGTTAAGTTTAGACGACAAAGGCAACGGTTAAGTTTAGATGACAACAAAAGGTGACGGTTAAGTTTAGATGACTACAGGCGACCATTAGATTTAGACGACAAAAGCAGACAGTTAAGTTTAGACGACATAGGCGACCGTTAAGTTTAGACGACAAAAGGGTAAGGTAAAGTTTAGACGACAAAAGGTGACAGTTAAGTTTAGACGACAAAAGGTGACGGTTAAGTTTGGACATTTTTCATGAAAATGAACGGAAACGATTGTAAAGCGGTTGTAATGCCGGTTATTCTGCCTCCAAAATGAACGGATGTTCTGAGCCCTGCATGGGCAGACGTTTAAATAAGACTCTCATCGTCACCATGTCAGAAACAACAGTGATGAATGGACCCTGGAGCCTCGGTTCTGGTGCTTGAGGCTCGAGAGGGAGAACAGCTGCAAATAGCTGTCAGAGAACTGTGTTAGTGGCCTAATGCAGACAGATGGATCCTGAGGCGACGCAGACGGCCAAGAGGAGGGAAAATATAAAAATCTGTCTTCATCACGGCAGCAGCACAATGCTTTTCTCACACACAAACTCCATTTTCTCCCCAAAAGAAAGGACATTTTGGGATGTGATGGTCCAGATATAACTGCCATAAATCACATAATTGTTTGATATTGTACTAGAAGTACTCCAGGAGACACAAAACAACCACAAAGAGACACAAAATAACCTCAAAGAGACACAAAATAACCTCAAAGAGACACAAATGACCACAAAGAGACAAAAACTACAAAGAGACAAACAACTACAAAAACACACAAAACAACCACAAAGACACTCAAAACAACCACAGAGACTCAAAACACACAAAACAACCAAAAAGAGACAAAAACTACCACAAAGAGAGACAAAACAACTACAAAGACACACAAAACAATCACAAAGACACAAAACAACTACAAAGAGACACAAAACAACTACAAAGAGACACAAAACAACCACAAAGAGACTCAAAACAACCACAAAGAGACTCAAAACAACCACAAAGAGACACAAACAACTACAAAGAGACACAAAGCAACCACAAAGACATAAAACAACTGCAAAGAGACAAAAAACAACCAAAGAGACACAAAGTGACTCCAAAGAGACAAAAACTACAAAAACACACAAAACAACAACGAGATTTAAAACAAATACAAACAGACAAAAAACTACAAAAACACACAAAACAACCAAAAAGAGACAAAAACTACAAAGAGACACAAAACAACTACAAAAAGACACAAAACAACCGCAAAGAGACAAAGAAAACAACCAAAGAGACACAAAGTGACTCCAAAGAGACAAAAACTACAAAAACATACAAAACAACAACTACTAAGAGACACAAAACAACAACGAGATTTTAAACAACTACAAACAGACAAAAACTACAAAAACACACAAAACAACAACTACTAAGAGACACAAAACAACTACAAAGACACAAAACAACCACAAAGAGACACAAAACAACTACAAAGAACAAAACAACCACAAAGAGACACAAAACAACTACAAAGAACAAAACAACCACAAAGAGACACAAAACAACTACAAAGAACAAAACAACCACAAAGAGACACAAAACAACTACAAAAACACACAAAACAACTACAAAGAGATACAAAGTCATCGGGTGCGTTCTAGTGTGTACATTTCTACATTAATGCTTATTATTCAGCTGTACGTTCGCCCAGGTGACAAGATCAAGCTGGAACATGTGTTTGAGTTTGTTCTACTAAAGAATCGATAAAATAAAAGATATTCAAACACTTATTTTCCTTGGTTACCAATATTAAACATTGAACTCCATAAATGAACTAATAGGTTATTAAATGTACCAAAAATAAGATTAAAACTTGATATTTCTGTTTTAATTGGCTTCTTTATTATTATTATTTTATTATTTATTTATTCACCTTTGTATTAATCCCTCTATTTATTTATTTTTCTTTTTAAATGTCCATTTGCTTATTTAATCATTTTTATTAATTTTTTTAGAATGCGTTTTTGATTTTCGCTTTTCATTGTATTGACAAGTCATTTTTTAAAATCATTTTATATTTTTTTTATACATTTCGTTTTACCTTTCTTTGTGCATTACTTCTTTATTATACAAAAGCATAATAATAAAATAAATAACAATAATAAATAATACTGTGACATGAATAAATGTAAAATTAAACTTAGAATCAATAAAATTGCATGCAAATATAAATACAATAATACCAATGATTGAATAAAGGGACATTTTTTATCAAAGTAATAATACTAACATATATATTATTAATGATTTATTTTCCTTTTTAATTTTCAATTTGCTTATTTAATCCTTTTCATTAATTTTCAAAATATTTGTTTTTAATTTTTCCACATATTTTTTTGATTTATTTCATTCTATTCACAGCATGTCATTTCATTTATGAATTTTGTATTTTTCTTTAGTACATATATTTTTACATTTCTATATGCATTCCTTCTTCATTATGCAAATATTTAAATCATAAATGCTATGAAATGGATAAATGTAAAAATAAACTTAAAATCAATAGAAAATGCATGCAAATATAAATACAATAATACCAATGAATGAACAAAAGGGACATTTTAATAAATAATAATAATAATGTATCTATTATTAATTATTTACTTTCCTTTTTAATTTTCCATTTGCTTATTTAATAATTTTCATTAATTTTTTGGAATATTTGTTTTTCGTTTTATTTGATCTTAGTGACAAGTCGTTTTATTCATTAATTTTGTATTTTTCTTTATAAATATATTTTTACATTTATATATGCATTGCTTCTCCATTATGCAAAAGAGGGGGCCGCAATTCAAATAAATAATAAATACCGTGAAATTAATAAATGTAAAAATTAATATAAATACAATAATACCAATGTCTGAATAAAAGGGACATTTTAATTACAAATAATAATCATATATCTATCATTGATGAACTGACCAATTAAAAATGGCCAAGAATTAACACAAAATTCGCCCACCCGACCAAAAAACCGTCCCCGGTGACGCCCTCAGTCCTTGCGTGCAGCGTCTCAGCCCTTTATTTGATTTATCGAACCAGAACGCACTGAACTTTGTGAAAACTGTGGCATTTGACTGCGAACAAAGACAACCGTCACAAAGTGAAGTTTCGCTCAATCCAACGAGATCGTGTCCTGACCTTTTCACACAGATAGGAGCTTATTAACCTGCACCCTCTATCTGTTGTTAAATTCACCTGATGGAAATGTGACATTTGCACCAGATAGCAAAGAAATCACAACAGAATCTGCAAAACCGTCAAATCCAATCACACCAGGAAATAAATGAGTGACAACATGGATCATTTCAGCTTGAGCCGGGGCGAGGAAGAACATACAGAGATGGGATCCTACCAAAACAAAAATATATAACTCCATAAATGAATAAAATTGCAACAAAATCTAACAAAATAAATAATACAAATACCTATAGTCGTGAATTAGTTGAAAAAATGTCTTGATTAGGTTATAAATTCATTAACATTTGTAAAACTTCCTCTAATTTATCCCTTTTGCCCTTGTATGTGACTCAAAGATACTTAAAGATACTCAAAGATACTCAACGATACTCAACAATACTTAAAGATACTCAAGGATACTTGAAGATACTCTAAGATACTCAAAGTTACTCAAAGAGATACTCAAATATAAAGATACTCAAGGATATTCAAGGATATTCAAAGATACTCAAGGATACTCAAGGATACTCAAAGATACTAAAGGATACTCAACGATACTAAAAGATACTCAAGGTAACTCAAGGATACTTAAAGATACTCAAGGATACTCAAAGATACTAAAGGATACTTTAAGATACTCAAAGATACTCAAAAACACTCAGGGATACTTAAAGATACTCAAGGATACTCAACGATACTAAAAGATACTCAAGGTGACTCAAGGATACTTAAAGATATTCTAAGATACTCAATGATACTCAATGATACTCAAAGTTACTTAAAGATACTCAAATATAAAAATACTCAAGGATACTCAATGACACTAAAAGATAATCAAAGATAATCAAAGATACTCAAGGATACTCAAAGATACTTAAGGATACTCAAAGATACTCAACGATACTCAAAGATACTCAAGGATACTCAAGCATACTCAAGGATACTCAAGGATACTCAAAAATACTCAATGGCACTAAAAGAAAATCAAAGATAATCAGAGATACTCAAAGATACTCAACAATACTCAAAGATACTCAAGGTAACTCAAGGATCCTTAAAGATACTCTAAGATACTCAATGATACTCAATGATACTCAAAGTTACTTAAAGATACTCAAATATAAAGATACTCAAGGATACTCAAGGATACTCAAAGATCTGCCCCTAAATAGTAGACCAAACACTGGTCTACCCAAAAATTGCGTTGGTCGATTGGTTGCAGGAAAAAAACAACAACATTTGGAGCCGTTTGTTGTCAAAATTAAGTGAAAATCTATGTGACTGGCGGCTGGCCTAAAAGGCTGGAGGGCTTTGAATTTGAAGGGCTAGATACAAGAAGTCACAATCACTCACTGTCAGTGTTATTGTTTTTTACACGACAGGTCCCTTTGACATTTCAGTTAGACAGTTATTAATTAACACCCAATCATGTCGGGAAAGACGTCTAAAATATGGGATCACTTTGAAAAGAACAAGGATGACCCAAGAAGGTCACATGCAAACTTTGCAAGAAAAACTTTGCCTCTCACTCGTCCACGACGAACATGACCAACCACCTTGAACATGAAAGTAACGTAAGCCTAGCTACCTGCCAATGGCGGCCCAAAGTTTGAAAGCAGAAATAAATAAATTGTATTATTGTTATACACTAGTATTAGACTATTAGTGTGTACTTTGCTGGTGTCATTTAAAGGTGGTAGACTTAATGCCGGATGTGTGCACTTTAATAGTACCTTAAGATACCCAAGGATACTAAAAGATACTCAAAGATACTCAAGGATACTAAAAGATTTTCTCTCATCAAAGTCACTTTCCGACACCAACGACATATGAAAATGTTCATGTAAATAAATGAAAATTCACTTGTATGTATTTTTATAATTCCACTTGCACTCTGGTGATGATTGAACAGGGAAAATCACAGCAGAAACTCAACTGTCTCCAGTAACTCTTGTGTTAACACATTTAGGTGCTTCCCAAGGACACTTGCAGGCTTCAGCCCTCTCTAACATTTTCACCGTGGCTCAGTGAAATCTTTATGATGGCTTTAATTTGCAGCGTGACGCCGGCAGTAGCTGGAGGGGCAGGACCAACACCGTATCAATTCCACACGCTAATGCGACTCACTTAACCATCGGTGCTCCCATGCAGACCGCCACACAGCCTCCCATGGACATTTGTGCTGCTGACAGCAAACTATTCAAGCCGCAGTAGTGCCCTCTCCGCTGGGGGCCAAGGAGAAGAGCCAGCCGTCCTGAAGGTAAAGCAATTAAAGGGATGATCTCCTTCCATCCTGCAGGAGACGGGCACAGAGAACGCTGGGATGGCTTTGGAGTGAAAACTACAGGAGCCAGTCAGGACAGGAAGCTCAAGGTCATACTCAACGATACTTAAAGATACCAAGGGATACTCAAGGATACTTAAAGATACTCAAGGATATTCAAAGATACTTAAATGATACTGAAAGATACTTAAAGATACCCAAGGATTATGGTAGAACAATGTATTGTAAAAATAGAAAGGTTTACAAGAAGGAGACAGCAGAGAGGTCTCACAGCCATCAAGGAGAATTTATTGAATCAAGGTTTGATACACTCATCACAGAGTCCCAAGATCCACAATACCAAATTCCAATTCCAAGTGTCTCTTAACAGAAATTCCCGTCTTATAACGAGGCTGACAACACTTACACACCCCGTCAGGTTTTTCCAATACACACTCTGTACATTTACAATCAGTGGCGTCTACTTGGTGTCCAGACGTCATCATGCCCAAATACAGTTCTATTGTTTTCTAAACAGAATGTGCTTATCGGGCCTTTGTCCCCAGTACACTGTAACCTCGGCCTATTATTCCCTTTCTCAATCATATTTTCTTCCACAGGATACTCAACAATACTCAACAATACTCAACGATACTCAAAGATACTTAAAGATACTCAGGGATACTAAGAGATACTCAAAGATACTAAAAGATAATGGAAAATACTTAAAGATACTCAAGGATATTCAAGGATACTGAGAGACACTCAAGGATACTCAAATATATTCAAGGATACTAAAAGATACTGGAGGATACTCAAATATACTATAAGATACTGGAGGATACTAAAAGATACTCAAGGATATTCAAGGATACTAAGAGATAGTCAAGGATAGTCAAAGATACTCAAGGATACTTAAAGATACTGGAGGATACTCAAAGATACTAAAAGATACTGGAGGATACTCAAAGATACTAAGAGACACTCAAGGATACTCAAAGATACTCAAGGATACTAAAAGATACTGGAGGATACTCAAAGATACTAAAAGATACTGAAGGATACTAAAAGATACTCAAGGATACTAAAAGATACTGGAGGATACTCAAAGATACTAAAAGATACTGGAGGATACTCAAAGATACTAAGAGACACTCAAGGATACTCAAAGATACTCAAAGATACTAAAAGATACTGGAGGATACTCAAAGATACTAAGAGACACTCAAGGATACTCAAAGATACTCAAAGATACTAAAAGATACTGGAGGATACTCAAAGATACTAAGAGACACTCAAGGATACTAAAAGATACTGGAGGATACTCAAAGATACTAAAAGATACTGGAGGATACTAAAATATACTCAAGGATATTCAAGGATACTCAATGATACTCAAGGATACTCAAGATACTTAAGTTTAAACGACAAAAGGTGATGGTTAAGTTTAGACTACAAAAGGTGACACTGCTCTGGTGATACAGCTTTTCTTTCCCGTTCCGTCACACTGACTTGATCAGGACACTTTCATTCTCGCATTCATTTATTTCATTCAGCACTCAGGGCAGACCTGAACGCTTCTGTCTGGATCAGCGTTTGAATGTCTCAAATGTGCAGCACATCCTTACTGGACACATCAAATCAACTATTTAGACACTTCTTCTAACGTGTTGCAGGGATATATACCAGCCTTAGGGCTCTGCTGTCTGTTTTGTGCAACTTCACCAGTTCATCCCCTTTCCACCCTTCTGTTCCCCTGGCACACACTCCCATTTTTCATTTAACGCCACCACAGGTAGTCCCGAGCCTCCTGGGCCTGAAAATTGCTGCCGACTGCACGCTTGTGAAGGCTGTGGCCGACTGGGACACGGAGACATGCATGCTGAGGAACCAGTAGAGCCTGAATGTTTCCCCAGTGGCGGTACATCTCCTGACAGCGGTCATTTCACTTCGTCGCCTTGGTAAATGGAAAATAAATGGTTTTAATTTCCCAGAGTTTCTGCTCAGTTGAGAAGTCTTTGGACTAAAGCGTTTGGTCAACATTTGTTCCAATTACACTTCATCAATAAAGAACGATGATGTCCAAATGAAGCTTCATGAAGCACTGTCTTTATTTGACTCCCTGTTAACAGGAGACACCATGCAAAATGTGTGCTGAAGTGCTCTCTATGTAGGATTTGCAGATTTTGCTAAAATGAGTGTTGGATTATATCACATGATCCGGCTGAGTTCAGGGAATGGTGGATGTCAGACTTGTGTGCTATCTATAGTGTGGGAGTGAGTGTGAGGTACTAGAAGATACTTGAGGATACTAAAATATACTCAAAGATACTTAAAAATACTCAAAGATACTTAAAGTTCCTCAAAGATACTTAAAGATACTCAAAGATACTCAAATATGCTTAAAGATACTCAAAGATACTCAATGATCCTTAAAGATACTCAAAGATACTCAAAGATACTTAAAGGTCCTCAAAGATACTCAACGATACTTAAAGATACTCAAAGATACTCAATGATACTTAAAGATACTCAATGATACTTAAAGATACTCAAATATACTTAAAGATACTCAATGATCCTAAATGATACTCAAAGATACTCAATGATCCTTAAAGATAATCAAAAATACTCAAAGATACTTAAAGATACGTAAAGATACTCAATGATCCTCAAAGATACTCAAAGATACTTTAAGATACTCAAAGATACTTAAAGATACTTAAAGATACTCAAAGATACTTAAAGATCCTCAAAGATCCTCAATGATCCTCAAAGATACTCTAAAATACTTAAAGATCCTCAATGATACTCAAAAATACTTAAAGATCATCAATGATCCTCAACGATACTCAAAGATACTTAAAGATACTCAAAGATACTCAAAGATCCTCAATGATCCTCAAAGATACTCAAAAATACTTAAAGATCATCAATGATCCTCAACGATACTCAAAGATACTTAAAGATACTCAAAGATACTCAAAGATCCTCAATGATCCTCAAAGATACTCAAAGATACTCAAAGATATGTTGCGTTGGAGCACCATGTTCCCCACCTCCGACCTCTGAGCCACTGACTTTGGTGTAATTTTGCTTGGGGTCTCAGAAGGTCTCGAGTCTGACTCTCCTCCGTCCCATTCTCTCTGCATCACTGGCCACGCCGCTCACAACAGATGGCACACATCAGTGTTCCCCTCGTCCAATCGAGGCCGCGCCGGGTCCTCACAAATCTCCAGACAGACGGCGGGGACTCTCAGGGCTGATGTTGAATTTCACACCCCATGGCATCAGGATTAACCAGGAGCTGATGCACGTCCACTGGTTCCTAACAGGCAGGGACATCTGTGCACGCCACGCAGTCTCCGTCCACGCTCTCAGCTGACAGTGAGCACGTTACTGAGCACACCGTCTGCAGTAATAAACACTTTTCACAGAGTCACAGGAATGATGGTTTATGGACCAGAGGTAATGATGCACTTTTTATGATATAAAGTGGTTATGTTTAGAAATATATAGTTACATGTGAAGCTGCCAAAAGAAACAATCAAACCTCAGATGAATGAATAAAAGATTCAATAAATAAAAAAAGATGTCATTAAATTTTGTTAAAATACGTGAAGGCGTTAATAATTTTTTTTTTTTTATAATTACTTTCCTTTTTAATTTTAATTTTATTAATATAGAAACAATGTGTAAATAATAAATAAATAAATACAATTTAAAATTAATAAATGTTAAACAAATTTTAAAAAGAATACACACAAATTGTTAAGGATAGTAAATAAATAAAAAATAGGGGAATTAATACAAAGATGAATGAATATAAAAGCTAATTAAAATGTATGGATGACTTTAGCTGCCAAAATCAAAAATAAATACATAAATGAATTAATATGCCATTAAATGTACCAAAATAAAGGTCAGCATAAATTAATATAACTAAAACTATAAATATCATGTCCCCTTCACATGTATCATTCTTTATTTATTTCACTTTGTATTAATTCCATGTTTATTGACTTCCCTAATTCACCTTATTTTTTTATTATTATTTTACGTTAAGTATTTATTTTGCATTTATTTGCAAAATGAAGAAACCAAAAAATGAAATAATACAGACATGAAAACATAAATACATTCATTAAAACACAAATGAATATATTTTAAAGAAATAAAAAAAGAAACGCAAATATAAATACATCAGTTTAAAAATGTATTGAAAAATAAATAAAAAGGGAAAATGTTGAAATGATGAAAGTAAATAAATAGGTCACATTTGATTCAATATTAACACCTTCATTTATTTTTAAATGTGCTGCATTTAATGGCATATTATATTATTTATGTAGTCATTTATTTATGTATGTTTTTCATTTTGTCAGTTTCGGTCCTCCGTACTACTGCAGCTTCATTTAAAGAGTTCTTTCCTGATGGTGCAGAAAGTGTGAGCTGCTGAACGTTTGAAATGTTGCGTTGAACGTGTCTCAGATCTAAAGTCGGTGTTCTCGTCGGTGTGACGGGAGCCGGGGTTATCAGCAGAGCTTCAGAGTCAAACCCCGGCTGCTCTATCAGCTCCTCCACATCACAGATCTACGGCGGCCGTTTTGGGCCAACGCACACATCCCTCGGCGTACACGCCTAACGGAGCGCGTCAGCTTATACCTCGTCTGAAATTCAGTTTTGCTCCCAGTAGATTAAACTCACACTTGAGTTCTTCTCACAACATCCCGCTTAGCAGGGACACGGGAATGATGGGCTCCTTACTCGCCCAGCATGCAAATGATATAATACACGGCTCCTTTTTTTTATTTCACACAGTAACACTGTTTACCTTTTCCTCCAGGAAGAACACTCAGGCTCAAATGAAGAATGCCAAGTGTGATCAAGAGATGAGTAATCGCAGTACGCAGGCCTGCTGCTTTTTGTGGCCAAAGCTGGAATTTGAATGTAAGGACTGAGTGCACTTGACTTTTGCAGCTACTGGAAATATGAAAAGACTTTTGTAGTTATGCACAAATTCACAATTAAAAATAGATACAAAATGACCCCAAAGAGTCATAAATGACCATATAGAAATGTAAAATCTTTAAAATAGATGCTAAATGGCCTCAAAGAAACATACATGACCATATAGAAACCTAAAATGTCTAAAAATAGATGCAAAATGGCCTCAAAGAGACATACATGACCATATAGAAACGGAAAATCTCTAAAAAATAATGCAAAATGACCTCAAAAAGTCATAAATTACCATATAGAAATGTAAAATCTTTAAAATAGATGCAAAACCATCACATAGACACACAAAAGACTAAAAACATGCAAAACAACTAAAAAACATTACAAAACATTCACTAAGGGGTGAAAATAAATGACTACAAAGACCTCAAAGAGACAAAAATGACCATATAGAAATGTAAAATGTCTAAAAATAGATGCAAAATGGCCTCAAAGAGATGCAAAACCAATTGCGTTGGCACTGACAAGAGACACGTCCAGAGCCACAGAGAAGGATTCCCAATGACCCAAAACAACAAATATATCCGTCCAATCTAATGTTGTGAAACTAAACTACTTGGTTAGGTTTAGACAAAACTAAACTACTTGGTAAGGTTTAAACAAAACCAAACTTCTTGGTTAGGTTTAGACAAAACTAAACTACTTGGTTAGGTTTAGACAAACCCAAATTACTTGGTTAGGTTTAGACAAAACTAAACTACTTGGTGAGGTTTAGACAAAACTAAACTACTTGGTTAGGTTTAGACAAAACTAAACTACTTGGTTAGGTTTAAACAAAACCAAACTTTTTGGTTAGGTTTAGACAAAACTAAACTACTTGGTTAGGTTTAAACAAAACCAAACTTTTTGGTTAGGTTTAGACAAAACTAAACTACTTGGTTAGGTTTAGACAAACCCAAATTACTTGGTTAGGTTTAGACAAAACTAAACTACTTGGTTAGGTTTAGACAAACCTAAACTACTTGGTTAGGTTTAGACAAAACTAAACTAATTGGTTAGGTTTAGACAAAACTAAACTAATTGGTTAGGTTTAGACAAAACTAAACTACTTGGTTAGGTTTAGACAAAACTAAACTACTTGGTTAGGTTTAGACAAACCCAAATTACTTGGTTAGGTTTAGACAAAACTAAACTACTTGGTTAGGTTTAGACAAAACTAAACTAATTGGTTAGGTTTAGACAAAACTAAACTACTTGGTTAGGTTTAAACAAAACTACTTGGATAGGTTTAGAAAAAACTAAACAACTTGGTTAGGTTTAGACAAAACTAAACTACTTGGTTAGGTTTAGACAAAACTACTTGGATAGGTTTGCAAAAAACTAAACAACTTGGTTAGGTTTGCAAAAAACTAAACTACTTGGTCAGGTTTAAACAAAACAAAACTACTTGGTGAGGTTTGGATAAAACAAAACTACTTGGTTAGGTTTAAACAAAACAAAACTCCTTGGTTAGGTTTAGAATAAACTAAACTACGTGGTTAGGTTTAGACAAAACTACTTGGTTAGGTTTAAACAACAAAACTACTTGGTTAGGTTTAAACAACAAAACTACTTGGTTAGGTTTAGAATAAACTAAACTACGTGGTTAGGTTTAGAATAAACAAAACTACTTGGTTAGGTTTAGAATAAACAAAACTACTTGGTTAGGTTTTGATAAAACTAAACTACTTGGTTAGGTTTAGACAAAACTAAATTACTTGGTTAGGTTTAGACAAACCCAAACTACTTGGTTAGGTTTAGACAAAACTAAACTAATTGGTTAGGTTTAGAAAAAACTAAACAACTTGGTTAGGTTTAGACAAAAACTACTTGGTCAGGTTTAAACAAAACAAAACTACTTGGTGAGGTTTAAACAAAACTAAACTACTTGGTTAGGTTTAGAATAAACTAAACTACGTGGTTAGGTTTGGATAAAAGTAAACTACTTGGTTAGGTTTAAACAAAACTAAACTACTTGGTTAGGTTTAAACACAACTAAACTACTTGGTTAGGTTTAAACACAACTAAACTACTTGGTTAGGTTTTGATAAAACAAAACTACTTGGTTAGGTTTAGACAACGAAACGACTTGCTGCGTTTTTTGTGTTTAAAACTGTTTTTAGTGTTTTTAAACAGTTTTTAGTGTTTTTGAACTGCGTTCTTAAACTGCATTTTAAGTGTTTTTAGTGTTTAGACACGCAAAATGATTACAAAGATGCAAAACCAGGAAACAACTCAAAGTAGATGCAAAGGATTACAAAGAAGTGCAAAATGACCATAAAATGACCACAGGACAGTACTAAATGACTTAGAGTAGAGGTAAAATGTAAAATTTCTAAAATGTGCTTATAGATATGTAAAATGTCTAAAAATAGATGCAAATCACCACAAAAAGATGCAAAATGGCCAAATTATAAAAAGAAGTAGCAAAACAAAATAAGGGGTGCAAAACCATAAAAACAGATGGTCTACAGATGTAACAAATAGATGCAAAATGAGCAGAAACAGATACAAAACAATCACAAGGACACACAAAAAGACTAAAAAGGTGCAAAAAAACCTACAAATAGACACAAAAGTGCCATAAAAAGATGCAAAAGCACCACAAAGGAATGCAAAAGGACTAAACTAACTCTATGTCATTCCTAAAACTTTAATATTCATCATTATTTTCATCATCATTATTCTGTGGATCATTTCCTCTATTAATGGATCAGCTGATTGTTTGGATTGGTTGGATCAGCTGATTGTTTCTAAAATGTGATGAAACGTGGAGACATTTTCCCCGAAGACCAAGTTGACGTCCTAAAATGTGTCCGGGACATTTGGAAAAGAAAGCCACAAATATTCATGTCTCACCAGCTGACCTCGGACTCTTTGACCTTTTTAATTACAGCTCTGACGAAAAATAACCAAACGCGCACGGCAGAGACCTAGAGACCGGCGAGGAGCCTCCAGAAGACTCTCGTGCCCCGCGGGGACAGGACAGACATCTACCTTTGCGCTCGCAGCGTCTCTTCCTCCTCCTCTTGCACCTCCGGCGGATCGGGCAGCACTGAGAGCTGTCCAGCAGCAGAGCCATGGTCCTGTGCTGACGTGTCCCCTCCTGGGCTGACGTGTCCCCTCCTGTGCTGATGTGTCCCCTCCTGGGCTGACGTGTCCCCTCCTGTGCTGATGTGTCCCCTCCTGGTCTGACGTGTCCCCTCCTAGTCTGACGTGTCCCCTCCTGGTCTCACGTGTCCACTCCTGGACTAATGTGCCCCCTACTGGACTCCAGTGTCCCCTCCTGGTCTGACGTGTCCCCTTCTGGACTCACGTATCTCCTCCTGGTCTGACGTGTCCCCTCCTGGACTAATGTGTTCCCTCCTGGACTGACGTGTCCCCTCCTGGACTGATGTCTCCCCTCCTGAAGTGTCCCCTCCTGGACTGAAGTGTCCCCTCCTGGACTGACGTGTCCCCTCCTGGACTGACGTGCCCCCTCCTGCACTCACGTGTCCACTCCTGGACTAATGTGCCCCCTACTGGACTCAAGTGTCCCCTCCTGGTCTGACGTGTCCCCTCCTGGACTCACGTGTCCCCTCCTGGACTCACGTGTCCCCTCCTCGTCTGACGTGTCCCCTCCTGGACTAATGTGTTCCCTCCTGGACTGACGTGTCCCCTCCTGGACTGATGTCTCCCCCCCTGAAGTGTCCCCTCCTGGACTGAAGTGTCCCCTCCTGGACTGACGTGTCACCTCCTGGACTGACGTGCCCCCTCCTTCACTGATGTGTCCCCTCCTGGACTGACGTGTCCCCTCCTGGACTTATGTGTCCCACCTGGTCTGACGTGTCCCTTCTTGCAGGCTCCGGCGTGTTCCTCCCTCAGACTGAAGCTGAGCGCAGATGCACAGTGAGGCTGGACAACTTTCCAGAGGGGAGGCAGGGGGAGGAGGGGAAGGCAGGGGGAGGCAGAGGGAGGCAGGGGGAGGATGAGGGAGGCAGAGGGAGGCAGAGGGAAGCAGTCTTCCATGGAGCAGGCACAGAGCTGTTGGCTCACGGGCTCAGTGTGGAGACAAGTGGACTGGATGTGTCTTCCTCTCAGCACAACACTCACATCCATATTTCCATCATTTTGGACCCAGTTTTTACTGTTTTATACTGTTTTATACTGAGATTCTAGTGGTTTTTTTTACTGTGTTTTAGTGTTTTTATCCTGTTTTTACGGTTTCGTACTGTTTTTAGTGTTTTATACTGCAATTCTAGTTTTTAATACTGCATTTTTAGTGTTTTTATACTGTTTAAATTGTTTTACACTGTGTTTTCAGTGTTTTATATTGCGTTTTTAGTGTTTTCATACTATAACTTATATTTGTTTATTCAAACATTATGTGCATATTTAAAATGTTTTAATTAGCTGTAAATGAATGAATTGTGTGTGTGTGTGTGTGTGTGTGTGTGTGTGTGTGTGTGTGTGTGTGTGTGTGTGTGCGTGTCATGAAAAGACGTGAAAGTCAGCACTGCCCTCTGGTGTCCTCAGAGAAACTAACTCCTCTATGATGAGAAGAATAAATATCAGCAGGGTGGAAAAATAGGACCCTCCTGCTCTGCTGCAGGTGCACATCATTAAAAAAGATCATTATATGATGAATAAATATGTTCTGGTGAAACAGCATTAACTGAGTAACTAATATAAATACTGTAATACTTAAACTACTCATTACTGGGGAAGATAATTACTTTGTACATCATTATTGTTATTATCATCATATGGTTACTGAACACAGCACCAGAAGCCCGAAACACAAATGACCATGAAAATGACTAAAATAGACCCAAAATGACCATCAAGAGGTGCTAAATTACTAAAAATAGATAAAGAAGTCAACCAGACATGCACAAAAAAACAGCAAGAAACCACGAAAATAGACCAAAAATTACCACCAAGAGGTGCTAAATGACAAAAAATTGACATTTAAGGACACAAAATGAACATAAAGAGGTGCTAAATGACTTAAAAATAGTAACAAATTGACCCCAAACTCCCAGAAACATATGCCAAACCACTAAAATAGACCCAAAATGACTATAAAGAGGTGATAAGTGACTACAAATAGTTACAAATTGACCGCAAACATCCAGAAACATATGCAAAATGACTAAAATAGACCCAAAATGACCACAAAGAGGTGCTAAATTACTAAAAATAGATAAAGAAGTCAACCAGAAATGTACAAAAACAGCAAGAAACCACTAAAATAGACCAAAAATGACTACCAAGAGGTGCTAAATGACAAAAAATACACATTCAAGGGCACAAAATGAACATAAAAGGTGCTAAATGACAAAAAAATCGACATTTAAGGACACAAAATGAACATAAAAAGGTGCTAAACGACGAAAAATAGACATTTAAGGACACAAAATGAACATAAAGAGGTGCTTAATGACATAAGAATAGTAACAAATTGACCCCAAACTTCCAGAAGTATATACAAAATGACTAAAATAGACCCAAAATGACCATAAAGAGGTGATAAGTGACTAAAACGTATAGAAATCCACCAGTAATGCACAAAACACCCAGAAGCCACTGAAATAGACTCAAAATAACCATAAAAAGGTGCTAAATTAATTAAAATAGTAACAAATTGACCCCAAACTTCCAGAAGCATATGCAAAACCACTAAAATAGACCAAAAATGACCACAACAAGGTTATAAGTGACTAAAAACAGAAAGAAATCCACCAGAAATGCACAAAAACATCCAGAAACCGCAAAAATAGACCAAAAATGACCATAAAAAGGTGATGAATGACAAAAAATACATGCGAAATGAAAGAAAAAACACCAAGAGGTCCCAAAATGACCATAAAGAGGTGATAACTGACCATAATAGATAGAAATCCACCAGTAATGCAACAAGAGATCCAGAAACATATGCAAAATGACTAAATTAGACCCAAAATGACCATAAAGAGGTGCTAAATTACTAAAAATACATATAGTAGTCAACCAGAAATGTACAAAAACAGCGAGAAACCACTAAAATAGACCAAAAATGACCACCAACAGGTGCTAAATGACAAAAAATAGACATTAAAGGACACAAAATGAACATAAAGAGGTGCTAAATGACTTAAAAATAGTAAAAAAATTGACCCCAAACTTCCAGAAGCATATGAAAAACCACTAAAATAGACCCAAAATAACCTCAAAGACGTAATAAGTGACTAAAAACAGATAGAAATCCACCAGAAATGCACAAAAACATCCAGAAACCGCAAAAATAGACCAAAAATGACCACAAAGAGGTGCTAAATGACAAAAAATAGACTATTAAGGACACAAAATGAACATAAAAAGGTGCTAAATGACATAAAAATAGTAACAAATTGACCCTAAACTTCCAGAAACCAATGCAAAATGATTAAAATTGATTAAAAATGACCACAAAGAGGTGCTAAATTAATAAAAATAGATAAAGAAGTCAACCAGAAATGCATAAAAACATCCAGAAACCACTAAAATAGACCAAAAATAACCACAAAGAGGTGATAAATGACTAAAAATAGTAATAAATTGACCCCTAACTAAATGCAAAAAAATACACATTTAAGGACACAAAATGAACATAAAAAGGTGCTAAGTGACTAAAAATAGACGGAAATCCACCAGTTATGCACAAAAACACCCAGAAACCACAAAAATAGACCAAAGATGACCATAAAGAGGTGATAAGTGACTAAAAACAGATGCAAATTGACCCTAAACTTCCAGAAACAAATGCAAAATGACTAAAATTGAATAAAAATGACCACAAAGAGGTGCTAAATTAATAAATATAGATAAAGAAGTCAAACAGGAATGCTCATAAACATCCAGAAACCACGAAAATAGACCAAAAATGACCACCAAGAGGTGCTAAGTAACTAAAAATAGACATTTAAGGACACAAAATGAACATAAAGAGCTGCTAAATGACATAAGAATAGTAACAAATTGACCCCAAACTTCCAGAAGTATATGCAAAATGACTAAAATAGACCCCAAATGACCATAAAGAGGTGCTAAGTGACTAAAAATAGATAGAAATCCACCAGTAATGCACAAAACATCCAGAAACCACTGAAATAGACTCAAAATAACCATAAAAATGTGCTAAATGACTAAAAATAGTAACAAATTATCCCTAAACTTCCAGAAACATATGCAAAAATGACTCGATTGATTAAAAATGACCATAAAGAGGTGCTAAATTACTAAATATAGATAAAGAAGTTAACCAGGAATGCACAAAAACATCCAGAAACCGCAAAAATAGACCAAAAATGACCACAAAGAGGTGCTAAATGACAAAAAATAGACATCTAAGGACACAAAATGAACATAAAAAGGTGCTAAATGCCATAAGAATAGTAACAAATTGACCCCTAACTTCCAGAAGCATATGCAAAACCACTGAAATAGACCCAAAATGACCACCAAGAGGTGCTAAATGACAAAAAATAAACATTTAAGGACACAAAATGAACATAAAGAGGTGATAAATGACAAAAAATAAACATTTAAGGACACAAAATGAACATAAAAAGGTGCTAAATTACTAAAAATAGATAAAGAAGTCAACCAGAAATGTACAAAAACAGCAAGAAACCGCAAAAATAGACCAAAAATGACCACAAAGAGGTGCTACGTGACTGAAAACAGATGCAATTTGACCCTCAACTTCCAGAAACAAATGCAAAAATGACTCAAATTGTTTAAAAATGACCATAAAAAGCGCTAAATTAATAAAAATGTAAACACACAGGTGGTAAAGAAAGTTGCCTTGTGTGAAAAGTTTCGCCGTTTGTTTGGCAAGAATACGACTCCTTGCAGTCAACATTCATCTGACTGATGCACAACATCACAGGAGCACCTGAATGCACCGTCGTCCGGCAACAGATGCATTATGGGAAATGTAGGATCCTGTTCAAAGTGTATGAAGGACAAAAGCTGCCAGAAACCTGTAAAAATTATATACCTCATTCATTTTAAATAAAAATGAATTAATTACTCTATAAATTAATTCATATGTTGGTAAATGTAAAGAAAAATAATAATAATAAAAATATGTTTAAAATTACAATTATGATCCAAATAAATACATAATTAGATTTGATAAATAATTAATTTTTCAGTAAATGTACCATAAATAAAAACATATAATTATTATATATATTAATACATTAAAAAAAATGTATGATCCAAATAAATACATAAATAGATTTGATAAATAATTAATTTGTCAGAGAATTTACCACAAATATAAAATATACAGTAATAACATATAAAAAATGTATTGTTTTATATTTATTGAAAAAAAAAATTAATACATTAAAAAAAATAATTTATAATACAAATAAATACATAAATAGATTTGATAAATGTTTAATTTGTCAGTAAAGGAATAACATAATTATAGCTTTAAAATGTAATTGAATAAATAATTATAATATATAAAATATGTTTTAATATTTATTTAAAACATAGAAATACATTTTAAAAAATGCATTTATAATATAAATAAATACATAAATAGGCTTGATAAAAGTTTAATTTGTCAGTAAATGTATCACAAATAAAATGATATGATTATATAACATAATAAATATATAACATATTTATTTAAATAAATAATTAATAATAATACATAATTAATAATAAATGTAGAAAAATAAGTAAATATATAAATAGACTTTATAAATAGTGATTTAACTTAAACTTAAATCAAATTAAAAAATAAACATGATTATAAAGGATAATAATGAATGTTTAATAAATATAAATAATATGTAATACATTTATTTCAATAAATAATAAAGTTGCAAAATGAATAAATACATAAATGGACTTGATAAATAATGAATTAATCGATTCCTCATAAACATTAACTTTGCTTTTGAACTTTCCCTTTTAATCATTTTTCTATTTTTACTCATTTTAAAATGTTTATTTATCACTGTCATCTTATTTATTCATAATTCATTTCTTTAAAATAACAACAAAAAAATGCATTTTAAAACACATGTACGCATTTTAAAATGGATCAAATTAGAATAAGGAATATAAATAAACAGTAAAATAATTCATACGCAGGTAAAATAATACAGAGCTTAAATTTTGATTATTGTTCGTGGTACATTTAATGTCAAATTAATGTATTTATGGATAAATATGTAGTAATATGTAGTTTTAGCAGCGTCGGTTCTCCACAGTGACGATATGACATAATATTAATATTAATAAATGACATTATTACCTGGTTTATGGTCTTCAGTGACGCTGAGCTCTGAAATAAAGGAAACAGATTATTAATATTATAAATATGATATTTGTGTGTGTGTGACAGGGAACGGCACCAGCTGCACTTTCATACTTTAAATAATTTAAATAATTTAAATCTGCAGAAGAATTAAGTGAAAA
This sequence comes from Echiichthys vipera, assembly GCF_963691815.1. NCBI lineage: Eukaryota > Metazoa > Chordata > Actinopteri > Perciformes > Trachinidae > Echiichthys > Echiichthys vipera. The sequence continues at coordinate 13,489,232 of NC_139848.1, read as the reverse complement.
ACATTAAAATGACAAAATAAACTGAGAGGAAATAAATGACTCCATAAATACTCTCATAACAATAAATGAACCAATATAATATTTAGAATTAATTATTATTATTATTATTATTATTATTATTATTTAATTGCTGTTTTCACTTAATTTCTCTTTAATGTTCCCATTTATTTAATCATTTTTATTCATTTGAAAATATTTTTTTAAAGTTTTTTTTTTTTAAGTTTTATTTTTTAAGTTTTCTATTCACATAATTCATAGATGTATTTATTTATTGATTATTATGTAATTATTGATCTTAATTTACATATTTGTTTATTTCCCTGTCTAACTTTCCCTTTATTTGTATACTTTTTTTTATTTGTCTTCTTTCCTCTTTATTTGTATTCATTTGTATTTGTGTAATTATTTTTTATACCTCTACTTATTATTTTTTCATTTTTAATTTGCACACATGTTTATTTTTCTTCATTCATATCTGTTATATTTTCATTATTTTTTGATTACTTTTTTTAATTTATTCATTTAAAATTCCTCTATTAATCTTCTCAATTTTGATCTTAATTCATTTATTTGTTTTCATTTGTATTTGTATAATTCTTTTTTATTTGTCTACTTAATATTTTTTCATTTTTAATTCACATATTTTTTTATTTCCCTTCATTCATTCTGATCAATAACAAAGATCTGTTGTATTTTAATTATTTTTTGATTACTTTTTAAATGTATTTATTCAAAATTCTCTATTTGTCTACACTCTTTAATTCCCCTTTAATTAATTCATTTATATTAACAAACATTGAGAATGTTTATAATTATTATTCTAAACGGGCTCGTCACTTTAACAACACTGATATTGTAGTTTTTCATTTTTTATTAATTTTTAGAAATTTTGAAAAAACAATTTCACTTGAATGTTTTAGGGCAAAATGTGAAAATCACACTGAAAATATATATTTTTATATATTTCATCATTTCACCCTGTAAAACAAAAAAAGTGATTTCAAATGGGAATCATGACTTTCTGTAAAATCAAAAATAAACCTTAGCAATGGAGAAAATATTTTTGATTTAATATTTATGTATTTCCTTGGTGGAGTTTTTGAGAGCGATGTGTTAAAAACTGTCAGAAAATTTAAGAATAAAAAAATCTATTGATATTATAAAAGAAGTGTGACTGTGTCCTCGAGCCGTTTATATTTTGTGTGTGTGGTGACAGGGAACGGCCTGCAGGGGGAGCAGCTGCACTTTAATACTTAACATAATTTAAAGACTTCAAATCTGCAGAAGAATCAACTGAAAAACATTAATATGACAAAATCAGCTGGGAGGAGGCCTCGGGGAAGACCCAGGACCAGGTGGAGAGATTATATCTCCACACTGGCCTGGGAACGCCTCAGGATCCCCCAGTTAGAGCTGGTTAGTGTGGCCCGGGAAAGGGAAGTTTGGGGTCCCCTGCTAAAGCTGCTGCCCCCGCGACCCGACCCTGGATAAGCGGATGAAGATGAGATGAGATGAGATTATTCTTTATTATTTTCTATTTGTCTACCTTCATCTTTAATTACTCTTTTTATTAATTTATTCATAATAATTTGTATTTGTATAATCATTTTCTATTCGTCTACCTATTATTTTCTTATTTTCTATTCGCACACATGTCTATTTTCCTTCATTCATATCTGTTGTATTTTAATTATGATTTAAAATTCCTCTATTTGTCTCTTCACTTTAATGAATTTATTTGTATTAATTTGTATTCCTCTAACTATCTTTTATTCGTCTACTTTCACCTTTAATTACCCTTTTAATAAAATATATGTATTCATTTGTATTTGTATAATTATCTTTTATTTGTCTACTTATTATTTTTTCATTTTTTATTCCCATATATGAAAAACATTATATAATATATATATATTACTTATCTATCCCAACAAAATGAAAAGTTCCAATCTATAAAAATGGTGAATTTTATAAATAATAGACAGTCTTTTCTACATCAGTTTGCTAAAATACGAGAAAAACTGTTTGTAAATAGACTTAACGACTTTATTAAGAAATATGAGTTACTTTTGTAGAAGTTTGTAGAAAATATAGCAACAGCACTAGATAAGAAACAAACTGTAGATATATAAAGTGATTTACATTAGTTAGCGTTTGACACAATCGATCGGTTCTTATGTCCGCAGAAATTTGAACGAAGAGGTGTCACGCAAAATTGGTTAAAAGATGTTTTAAATAAAAGGTTCAAATGTGAAACCTTTAAAAAAATTCTACATTTTATTTAAAAAAAAAAATACTGAATCACATGTTAGAAGAATAACCTGTGGTGTTCCACAAGGTTCAGAATTGGGACCCCAGTTATTTATACTTGAGTCAGTTGAAGTTTGTGACATTTGCAGATGACACACATTCGTTTTGTTTAGGTCGGGACATGAAAGAACTGTTAAAAACAGTGGAAAGGGAAGTGATTATGTTAAAAAATAATGTTTTAATGTAAATAAATTATCGCTAAATGAAGCTAAAACAAACTTGATGGTGCTCAGTGAAGCTTACTGTGAAATCAAGCTGAATATAAATGGATCTGAAATTAAAAGAGTTTATGAAACACAAATTTTGGGAGTGATCATAGATTATAAACTTTGTTGGAAGACACATACAGAATATTTATATTCATTATTATAATATTTACATTTATGATTTATTCTATTGCTATTGTTTACCAAACAAGGGGTTTGTTGAATAGGAAATGTTTGCCTGTATTGTATTGTTCAATTATAACGCCATATGTCATATAGTGTTGAAGTTTGGGGAAATGTAAATAAAACAAATATAGACAAATATAGAAATATAGATAAAGCGTGAATCTATAAATCATCAATTTTTTTTATATTATTTAATTTTACATGTAAAGTGAGAACAAATGTTAAAGATGCGTTTCAGTTTCAGGAGTTAAACTGTGGAACGGACCGAGACGAGATGGAAATGTGGCGTCTCTGAGTTTCAGAAAAGCCTCGAGATGTAAAAATAACTAAAGATTACTATGCAAAATGATTTAAATGTAAACAAATAAGGATTATAATTTAGACGAATGACTTATTATTCTTTATTTTTCATTTCTTTTTTGTGCTGCTGATGTTCTGGGTTACTTATTTTATTGGATTGTATAGGACAGGCAAAAACAAGCCTTGGCTTCAGCCGAGTCCTTTTTCGGGTGCTGATTGTACATTTTTATTATCTGCAATAAGACGTGTATTAATTCACCTTCGATGCCGGCATTGGCTTCCATGATTCATTACGCCAAATGTTTCGATGGTTATCGGACCTGTCTGTCTAAATGTTTGTCGGCATGTGTGAGTGAAATCTGAGTTGTTGGTTATTAAGCATTTATACGGACGGGTGGAGTTGCTCCCCGATCAGATTTGTTCTAACGCCCACTCTAAAGCATCTTATTAACTTGACATAACCACACGTTTAGAAAAGTAATCCAACTTATACTTGCCGGGTTATTACAATTGTACAACGCATTGTTAAAACGTAGATATCATCAACAAACATTCATCGAATCGACTTCACACTTTGCAGGTGTGGGCTATTGCTGAGGGTCGATGGCGAGCTCTTGAGATCTACAGAACATTTTTCATTAGTAATGAGATATGTACACACTGTGTTGTGTATTTTAAGGGGACCTCTATGAACTGTTATACCGCGGAACGGCACGTTGGGTACAGCTCACTCTCCGTCGCTCACTGCAGTACATTTACATCTACTTTTACATTTAGTTGGTGCAGACAGTGCGTCCTCCACAGAGCTGGGTCTGTCTGACGTTCCTGTCTGTTATAGGGAAGGTTTTCGTTGCCACCGTACTCCACGGGGGAATTGTTGGGTCTTTGTTTATCATAGAGTGTGGTCTTTACCTACTCTGTAAAGTGTCCTGAGATAACTTTTGTTATGATTTGGCACTATAAATAAAATTGAATTGAATTGAATTGAAATAAATATATATAAATTCCTTTCTCCAGATCCCACAGCTCAGACGGCTGAGGAGCGAACTCACGGGGGAGGGGGAGGACGTCCGTAACCTACTTTTTACCACATTTGCATATTTTCAGAGGCTGTTCTTTGGGGGGAGGACAAGGGCGAGGCTCCAGGCCCAAAGTGTCAGAGGTAAAATGACTACAAATGGACACAAAATGACCAAAAATACACAAAAACTACTACAAAGGGATGCAAAATGACTACAAAATAGAGCTAATGGCTAAATAAATATGTAAAACCACTACAAAGGGATGCAAAGTGTCTAAAAACTCTACATTAAATGACTACATAGGGATGCAATATGACTACAAAATAGAGCTAATGGATAAAAAATATGTAAAACCACTAAAAAAGGATGCAAAATGACCTTGATGAAATTAAATTGTTGCAAAAAAAATGAAATTAAATGTTCAATTTTTATTTTTTTATCTTCAAATCGCATTTTTCATGTGGAAAACAACTCTATTGAATCTTTTTTATTTAACCTTTAATAATGTTGTTGTTGGCATAACGTTTTAATTATTTCATTTAACATTACATTTTTAACATGGTCATAGAACGCCAATATGAGTATGTGAATATGAAAATTGGGTTATTGTTTTTATTTCTCAATTTTACTCAAATATGACACATACTATCTATTAAAATTATAATAACTATATATTTATATATATATATAATATATCATATATTCAAGTTTATATAATTAATTTAATTAGGGCCCCTCTGGGCTTCCATACATCAAATTATAAATGTGTCGTTGTAAAATAAAACTCTGAGGATGTCCTTTTATTTTGGCGACCTGAATGAGTGTGTGTGGGCTCCTTCACAATAAAGGCGCGTCTCTTATCATTTCTGTCTCCATGTTGGGAGCTTTGGTTCCCCGGGGGGCGGTTGACTTCGATCGTCTGTCTCTTCCTGTGTCAGGAAACGTCCGTCTGGACTGGAGCAGCCGGGCCGAGGGGACGCTAAACGTTATACTGCGGTGTCAGCGGCGCCTCGTCGGGGCCTGGGGGTCGGTGAGCGCTCAAGGGGGTCACGGTCCTGCGACCTTCAACGTCACAACACATCGACCGCAGGATCGCTTACATTCACAGAGTCTTTGAACGCAACATGAAGAGATTCACCCTCATTTTGTTGTTTTGCTTTCACACGTATTAAAACAGACGCATCAAAATTATAATAACAATAATAATAATAATAAAAACTGATGCAGACACATCATGTCCGTCATTGTTTTACATCTATTTTTCATCATTCGGCATCCCTTTGTGGTTATTTTTGCATGATCTTTTAGATTTTATTCCCCTCGTATAATAAATAAATAATCATTTATAGCCACACATAAAAAGTTGCAATTATGAGATAATTTGTGACATCTGACAGCAGAAAGTGCTGTTATATTCTTGGTGGTTTTACTACTATTTTGTTGACCATTCCGTCTATTTGCAGTCATTTGGCATCCCTTTGCAGTGGTTTTACATCGAAAAAGTCATGCAAAATGACTGCAAAGGGATGCTAAATGATAACAAATGGATGCAAAATGACTACAAAGGAAGGCTAAATGACTTAAACTACATGAAAAATAACTAAGGGATGCCAAATGACTAAAAATAAATGGAAAACAACTACTAAGTCATGCAAAATGACTAGGAAGGGATTCAAAAATGACTACAAAGGAATGTAAAATGATGAAAAATAGATGCAAAACAACTGCAAAGCGATGCAAAATTACTAAAATCATCTAAAAAGGCTGCAAAGGGATGCAAAATGACTAAAAATACATGGTGAACGACTACAAATGGATGCAGAATGACTATAAAGGGATGCAAAATTATGAAAAATATATGTAAAACAATTACAACGGGAAGCTAAATGATGAAAAATAGATGCAAAACAACTGCAAAGTGATGCAAAATGACTAAAACCATCTAAAATGGCTGCAAAGGGATGCAGAATGATGAAAAATAGATGCAAAATGACTACAAAGGGATAAAAAAGGACTTAAAATAGATGTACAACAATCCCAGAGATGGAAAAATAATTGGAAATAGATGTTAAATGACTGAAAGTGGAGTCAGGAACGAACAGAGCTGTATCCAGTCCTTTTACACATCCGTGCTGCTGATTCGTTTCCTTTATTTTAAGGTTTTGGACGCAGCTTTAACTTCAACGATTCTGTGACTTCATGCGTTTTATTCATGTCTCTGTGTTTTCCGTCTACACGTCCCCGTAAATGAAAACACATAAAGAGAACAAGTGGAGAGGGAGGAGGCTGCGAGCATTGATCGAACGAGACGATGAAATGTTAAAGCGACCTCCGCGGAGGAGAACGCTGACTCCGGTCGGAGGATTCTGGGACATCAGCGTCTCAGAAACTGAGGCAGCAGAAGTTATTATCGACACGGAGAAAAGTCTGAAGACGGAGAACAGGAGACGAGTGTGATACATTTACAGATACGGATCAACACCTCCGGACTCTTTCAGACACCGCAGCAGAACTTTAAACTCCTGCGTTCGAAAATAAAAGTCCTCTGGCCCCCCAAAAAAACTGGGTTCATTCAACCTGGTACAAAAAACACTAAAAACAACAGTTCACGCTTCTCTGAGCTGCACCTAAATGCACCATGAGGCGTTTAAAGTTGGTTGTTAGTTCCCTGAACTCACGTTGAAGCAAATCCCTCCAAATAAAAACGTACCGAGGTGAAGTTAACGTGTGAAAAGAAACATCTAAACCATCAGACTCCATGGAAAAAAACATAAATTTTACCCCGCGGACAAACGTAGAAAGACTCAAACTGAACAGAAACTGAGTAAAACTCAGTCTCTATAGATTTGTTTTCCAACTGTTCAAAGACTCACCAAATAAAAGAGTTGCAGCTGGTTTTAGGCATTTTGCATCCCTTAGCAGTTGTTCTCCATGTATTTTTCATCATTTTGCATCCCTTTGTAGCAATTTTCCATGTATTTTTTGTCATTTTGCATCCCTTTTGTTTTCAATGTATTTTTGTCATTTTGCATCCCTTTGTAGTCGTTTTCCATGTACATTTTTGCATCCCTTTTTAGTCGTTTTTCCGTGTATTTTTTGTCATTTTGCATCCCTTTATAGTTTTTTGCATATATTTTTGTCATTTTGCATCCCTCTGTAGTCGTTGTCAATGGGTTTTGTTTTGGTCATTTTGCATCCCTTTGCAGTCGTTTTCCATGTTTTTTTGTCATTTTGCATCCCTTTTGTTTGCAATGTATTTTTGTCATTTTGCATCCCGTTGCAGTTGCTTTCCATGTATTGTTTGTCATTTTGCATCCCTTTGCAGTTGTTTTCCATGTGTTTTTGTCATTTTGCATCCCTTTGCAGTTGTTTTCCATGAGTTTTTGTCATTTTGCATCCCTTTGCAGTCGTTTACCATGTGTTTTTGTCATTTTGCATGCCTTAATAGTTGTTTTGCATATATTTTTGTTGCTTTGCATCCCTTTGCAGTTGTTTTCCATGTATTTTTGGGAATTTTGCATCCCTTTGTAGTTGTTTTCCATGTATTTTTTCTTATTTTGCATCCCTTTGTAGTCGCTTTCCATGTTTTTGTGTCATGTTGCATCCCTTTGTAGTAGTTTTTCCTGTTTTTTTGTCATTTTGCATCCCTTTGCAGTTGTTTTGCATGCATTTTTTGTCATTTTGCATCACTTTGTAGTCATTTGCCATTGTAAAGAAAGCTGTTATATGCTCACCACAAAACACCAGCCCTTATAGAGAAAAACACTGATTTTAATTCTCTGCCCATCGTGAAGATCACGCTTCATTCAAACTGCACTGAACTGAGTCAACCTCATCAAAAGTGTCTTTAAACTGCTCCAACAATCCCCGGCTCTGGTTTGATCCAAACAAACCCAAACGTGTGAAAACATGTCGTCTCTGAACGCTGCTTTCACTCGTTCATTCTGAGACGACAGAGACAAAAAAAAAGGACAGGACTCACTGCAACAAACAGCCGCGCGTCCACTTTGTGCACCCATGCTGCTAAAAACCGACCCCTTCACTTTAGCTTTGAACGTACCCTGCTCCTCTCTACCCAGTTTTAACTGAACTTTATTTCTATTCTATTCTTTTTGGTAATCTGTGGGTAATCTGTCGTTTATCTTATCCTCATAATTTGGCATATTTATACCTGTTCTATTGTTCATTCTGTCTCTTTTTAATGTGAAGCCCTCGGTGCATGTCATTACTTTGTTGTAAAGCACTTGGGGCTGCACTTCGTGTATGAAAGGTGCGATACAAATAAAGTTTATTATTATTATTATAATTATTAATAAACACTTTGTTTTTTCTTTAACATTACATTTACTTGCAAATGCATTGAACGATTACATTTAAGTTCTATTAATGACTGAGTTTGCAGTCAAATCGGCTCATGAAAATAAGACGAGGTCAGTAAAATGCTGTGATGAGAGCGACAGTTTTTACAGTTTCTTCCCGTAAACGCGTCTGACTGAATCCTGGAGGTGAAAGAGTGCGTTGGTCGCAGCAGCAGCACGATACGTCTGAGGGTGAAGACGACTAAAATAGTTGCCAAAAAATGCAAAAGGGATGAACAATAACAAAATAGATGCATAATGACTATAAAGGGATGCAAATTATGATGCAGAACGACTATAAAGGGATGCCAAATGGCTACAAATTCATGCAAAATTACTACAAAGGGATGCAAAATAGATAATATGATGCTGAATGACTATAAAAGGATGCAAAATGGCTAGAAATTCAGGCAAACAACTACAGAGAGATTAAAAATGGCAAACATATGATGCAGAACGACCATAAAATTATGCAAAATGGCTAAAAATTCATGCAAAACGACTTCAATGAGATGCGAAATGGCAAAATATGATTCAGAATGACCATAAAGAGATTCAAAATGGCTACAAATTCAAGCAAAACGACTACAAAAGGCATGCAAAATGGCAAAATATGACCATAATGCATTTGGCAAATATGACGCAGAATGGCCATAAAAGAATGCAAGATGGCTACAAGTTCATGCAAGATGGCTACAAGTTCATGCAAAACAACTACAAAGGGATACAAAATATGATGCAGAATTACTATAAAAGGATGCAAAATGGCTACAAATTCAAGCAAAAACGACTACAGAGGGATGCAAAATGGCAAAATATGATGTAAGATGACCATTTACACTTTATTCTTGTTGTTAGGTTAAAATGTTTTTGTATAGTTGCACTGTGGTTATTTGCTGCTCTGTGTGCCCTGAATTGCCCCCCGGGGACAAATAAAGTTTTTTGAATTGAATTGAATTGAATTGAATTGAATAAAGGGATGCAGTTGTGATGACGGTGGATGATACAATATATTCTCTTCTTATCAGCTGACTCGCTTTTATAAAACACAAAGTTAACCCACAGAGATGAACTAGTAGAGCTTTATCTGATTTTCTAGTTTGACCTGTCAGAACATAAATAAATGACATGAAATCAATCAGGATGTGAGTCGGTATCAAAGTCCTCCGTGACACTGGTTTGGTTCAATTATTGTCCTAAAAACAAATATTTTTACAGATATATTTTAAATGAATAATAAACATCATCTTAATCATCTCTTATTTAGTGGAAACTTCCATCTTCTGCTGATGAATGAAGTCATTTAACCAGTTTCCTACAACAGCACCAACACAAACCTGTTTCCCTGTTTTATTATATTTATTCTAGTATTTCCACTGATAATAAAATTAATAAAACAATAAATATAAATCCAGATGAACGTGTTTTACAGGAATATAAATGTGTGTTAATTATGGTGTCCTTTTGTGTGATACAGCCCTTAATAAATCCCTTATTATAATTATATAACTGATCGTGCTGCATATAGAGAGAAACGCACAGTGGATGTTTCAGGAGTCGTGCTCGCCGCGTCAAGAAAAAGACGCGCCGGACTCAACGGGAAAAAACGTGAATTTAAGGAAAATCGTGTTTTTCTGCTAAATCATGTTTTATAATTATAATTTAAAGAGTCTGATGTATTCAATCGGACTGGGGCTTCAATTCGGCGCAGAGCTCGCGCACACACCGCAGGCGCAGACCCAGTCATTCACCTTCTTCTCTTTTCAATCACCTGTTTTATTCACGGGTTTAGCCTCGGAGCGAAGTCGCGTTTTAACCCGCCGCTTCCCACCGGACACACGCGCGCGTTAAAACGTTTCCGTGCCGTGCCTCGTGAACCGCGTTGCTTTCTAACGCGACGCGAGTACAACGATAAACGGAACCTTAAATGGACTCTTTTTCCAACGAGGTTCTGAACGGGAGGAGCCAGCACCAAAGACACGGGCAGGTGTGAAAAGGTACTCACGGGGATGTGGAGGAGTACAGGACCGTGCTGCTGCCGCCGCCGCTGCTGCTGCTGCTACTGCTGCTGCGGCCAAATCACACACACACACACACACACACACACACACACACACACACACACACACACACACACACACACACACACACACACACACGCACACAGGGTCTTCCCTCTCCTGTTCTCATTGGTGGGCGCACAGAAATGAGGCCACATGGCGCATTACGCACCAGAAAACACACATACGCACACACACTGTGCTGTAGGGGAGAGCGGGGTTGGTTGTGACATTAGATGGTACATACATGTATGCATATATACATATACAATAATAGATTACCAATCAAACTGTCAAAATTTAATCAACAAACACCTCCTTTGGAATAAATGCAATGTTCTTAGAAGAAACAAATCCCTATTCTTGGTAAAATGCGTCGAAAGAGATATCATCCACATCCTCCATCTTTTCGATCCTGCTGGTAAGATGTTACCGTACAAGCGTTTTATGTCCCTGCACAGTTTTCCTGCACCTCGTGCCATTCCGAAGGAGTTAATTCCACTTCTATAAAGTTATATTAAGTAAAGTTACAGTAAATATGAAACAAGTCGACCTGTACGGATGCTGAGCGGGATCGAACCCACAGGTCGGTAGTGTAATAATAAACATGTACGCCAGTGTGTTCAGAGGACGAATAGAGGTTTACTGGAGAAGAGGCTTAAGAAGTACATTTTACAATACTGCATAATATATACCCAGTTAGTAGTGTTATTGCTAAGTTTATTCAAGATTCAAGATCCCGAGGGAAATTATTGTGCAACATATTCAATACAAAGGTTGGAAAGGATCAGAGTGACATTAAGCTAACATAATCAAATCAAAATAAAGCTAACGTCAAATAAATCAAACAATAACTAAGTGTGACAGAGTGCAACAGACATTGTGGTTAAGCGTAGGTTTATACAATAAACAACAATACGCACTGTGCAGTTTAGCAGCAGATTGAAATAAAATAAGTACGAACTGAATAAGTGAGAAGGAGCGATAATTGAAACAATGTTAAAAATGTAGCAGCATTTCCTTAAAAATGTAGCAGCATTTAAGTGACAGTAAAGTACAGTGAAGTGTAGCAGCCTTTCTTACTGAAGTAAGTTAGTTACAGTAAAGTACAGTGAAGTGTAGCAGCATTTCTTACTGAAGTAAGTTAGTTACAGTAAAGTACAGTGAAGTGTAGCAGCATTTCTTACTGAAGTAAGTTAGTTACAGTAAAGTACAGTGAAGTGTAGCAGCCTTTCTTACTGAAGTAAGTTAGTTACAGTAAAGTACAGTGAAGTGTAGCAGCATTTCTAACTGAAGTAAGTTAGTTACAGTAAAGCACAGTGAAGTGTAGCAGCATTTCTTACTGAAGTAAGTTAGTTACAGTAAAGTACAGTGAAGTGTAGCAGCCTTTCTTACTGAAGTAAGTAAGTTACAGTAAAGTACAGTGAAGTGTAGCAGCATTTCTTACTGAAGTAAGTTAGTTACAGTAAAGCACAGTGAAGTGTAGCAGCATTTCTAACTGAAGTAAGTTAGTTACAGTAAAGTACAGTGAAGTGTAGCAGCCTTTCTTACTGAAGTAAGTTAGTTACAGTAAAGTACAGTGAAGTGTAGCAGCATTTCTTACTGAAGTAAGTTAGTTACAGTAAAGTACAGTAAAGTGTAGCAGCATTTCTTACTGAAGTAAGTTAGTTACAGTAAAGTACAGTAAAGTGTAGCAGCATTTCTTACTGAAGTAAGTTAGTTACAGTAAAGTACAGTGAAGTGTAGCAGCATTTCTTACTGAAGTAAGTTAGTTACAGTAAAGAACAGTGAAGTGTAGCAGCCTTTCTTACTGAAGTAAGTTAGTTACAGTAAAGTACAGTGAAGTGTAGCAGCCTTTCTTACTGAAGTAAGTTAGTTACAGTAAAGTACAGTAAAGTGTAGCAGCATTTCTTACTGAAGTAAGTTCTGTGACGACATCTTTTTGTGCTGTCTTTGGATCTATTTTTACTCATTTTGCATCTTTTTTTGCTGGTTCTGCATCTATTTTTACTCATTTTGCATCTTTTGGTGGTGGTTTGCATCTATTTTAGTCATTTAGCATCTTTTTGTTATGTTTTGCATCTATTTTTAGTCATTAAGCATCTTTTTGTTATGTTTTGCATCTATTTTTAGTCATTTTGCATTCTTTTGTGGTAGTTTTGTATCTATTCTTAGTCATTTTGTATCTATATTTAGTCATTTTGCATCTTTTTGTGGTGGTTTTGCATCTATTTTAGTCATTTTGCATCTATTTTTAGACATTTTCTAGCCTTTTGTGGTAGTTTTGTATATATTCTTAGTCATTTTGTATCTATTTTTAGTCATTTTGCATCTTTTTGTGCTGGTTTTGCATCTATTTTTAGTCAGTGCAATTCTTTTTGTGGTGATTTTGCATCTATTTTTATTCATTTTGCATTTTTTTATGGTGTTTCCATCTATTTAAAGCCATTTTGCATCTTTTTGTGCTGGTTTTTGATTTATTTTTAGTCATTTTGCATCTTTTGTGCTGGGTTTGCATCCTTTTGTGCTGGTTTTGCATCTATATTTAGTCATTTTGCATCTTTTTGTGGTGGTATTACATCTATTTTTAGTCATTTTGCATCTTTTTGTGGTGGTATTAAATCTATTTTTAGTCATTTTGCATATTTTTTTGCTGGTTCTGCATCTATTTTTACTCATTTTGCATCTTTTGGTGGTGGTTTGCATCTATTTTAGTCATTTAGCATCTTTTTGTTATGTTTTGCATCTATTTTTAGTCATTAAGCATCTTTTTGTTATGTTTTGCATCTATTTTTAGTCATTTTGCATTCTTTTGTGGTAGTTTTGTATCTATTCTTAGTCATTTTGTATCTATATTTAGTCATTTTGCATCTTTTTGTGGTGGTTTTGCATCTATTTTAGTCATTTTGCATCTATTTTTAGACATTTTCTAGCCTTTTGTGGTAGTTTTGTATATATTCTTAGTCATTTTGTATCTATTTTTAGTCATTTTGCATCTTTTTGTGCTGGTTTTGCATCTATTTTTAGTCAGTGCAATTCTTTTTGTGGTGATTTTGCATCTATTTTTATTCATTTTGCATTTTTTTGTGGTGTTTCCATCTATTTAAAGCCATTTTGCATCTTTTTGTGCTGGTTTTTGATTTATTTTTAGTCATTTTGCATCTTTTGTGCTGGGTTTGCATCCTTTTGTGCTGGTTTTGCATCTATATTTAGTCATTTTGCATCTTTTTGTGGTGGTATTACATCTATTTTTAGTCATTTTGCATCTTTTTGTGGTGGTATTAAATCTATTTTTAGTCATTTTGCATATTTTTGTGGTGGTTCTGCATCTATTTTTACTCATTTTGCATCTTTTGGTGGTGGTTTGCATCTATTTTAGTCATTTAGCATCTTTTTGTTATGTTTTGCATCTATTTTTAGTCATTAAGCATCTTTTTGTTATGTTTTGCATCTATTTTTAGTCATTTTGCATTCTTTTGTGGTAGTTTTGTATCTATTCTTAGTCATTTTGTATCTATATTTAGTCATTTTGCATCTTTTTGTGGTGGTTTTGCATCTATTTTAGTCATTTTGCATCTATTTTTAGACATTTTCTAGCCTTTTGTGGTAGTTTTGTATATATTCTTAGTCATTTTGTATCTATTTTTAGTCATTTTGCATCTTTTTGTGCTGGTTTTGCATCTATTTTTAGTCAGTGCAATTCTTTTTGTGGTGATTTTGCATCTATTTTTATTCATTTTGCATTTTTTTGTGGTGTTTCCATCTATTTAAAGCCATTTTGCATCTTTTTGTGCTGGTTTTTGATTTATTTTTAGTCATTTTGCATCTTTTGTGCTGGGTTTGCATCCTTTTGTGCTGGTTTTGCATCTATATTTAGTCATTTTGCATCTTTTTGTGGTGGTATTACATCTATTTTTAGTCATTTTGCATCTTTTTGTGGTGGTATTAAATCTATTTTTAGTCATTTTGCATATTTTTGTGGTGGTTTTGCATCTATTTTAGTCATTTTGCATCTTTTTGTGGTGGTTTTGCATCTATTTTAGTCATTTAGCATCTTTTTGTGGTGGTTTTGCATCTATTTTAGTCATTTAGCATCTTTTTATGGTGGTTTTGCATCTGTTTTTAGTCATTTTGCATCTTTTAGTGGTTGTTAGTTTCTTAGTCATTCTGGGTCTTTGTGATATTTTACTTCTGCTTGTTGTTTGACACTTTGGTGTCCCACCAGGATCTATTCTGGAGACCCTCATAATTCCATATTACCATTTAATATACAGACACCACATCATCCCATAGACACTCCGGGTCATTAGAATAAATGAGCAGAACTTAGCAGAAGAGACATCAATATTGTTCCTGATCAATACATCAATACTGCTGACATTTGCCCATTCGACCCTAATCCTCCTGTAAAACTGCTGTCCGCACACATTTGTCCTCCCGTCAACAACACGAGGCTTCTCCTTTCATCTGATCTCAGGGAGCAGAGGAATGTTGTTTCATTCACCACGCAGGTGTTTATCTCAAAAACAGAGTTCCATCTCAGTGTTTTTGTTCTGCAGCAGATATGAATGAGTCATCGAGCACAAATGTGTGAGTCAGACAAGAACGAAGAGCAGAGGGGCGCGTTCACTGCGTTCATACACGTCCCTCTATACTGTCAAAGTTTAGACGACAAAAGGTGACGGTTAAGTTTAGTCGACAAAAGGTGACGGTTAAGTTTAGACGACAAAAGGAGACGGTTAAGTTTAGACGACAAAAGGAGACGGTTAAGTTTAGACGACAATGGGGAAGGTTAAGTTCAGACGACAAAAGGAGACGGTTAAGTTTAGATGACTAAAGGTGGCGGTTAAGTTTAGACGACTAAAGGCGACGGTTAAGTTTAGGCGACAAAAGGGGACGGTTACGTTTAGACAACTTAAAAGAAGAAAATGACTCAAAACAGATGCAAAATGATTGTTAGATGCTAAACTACTTCAAAGGGATGCCAAATGACTGAAAATAGATGCAAATGTAATCAAAATAGATGCAAAGCCACTAAAAAGGGAAACAAAATGACTCAAAAATGACTGTGAGTTTCGTGTATTAAAGTGTTGATTTTGTCTGATTTATGTGTTTATTGTTTGAATAAACGTCTCAGACTTCCTTCTCTCCTGCGCTGTAATTCGTCATCATCTTTTTTTTGTAAGTTGTTTAGGGATTAAAAATGACTTAAATGAATGAAAAACAACTACAAAAGGGATGAGAAAACTACTAAACTAGATGCCAAATGAATTCAGAGGGATGCAAAACGACTACAAAGGGATGCAAATATGATATGAAGCGATGCAACATGTCTAAATTAGATGCAAAATGACTCCGAAGCGATGCCAAATCATTAAAATAGATGAAAAATGACTAAAAAGGGTTGCGACATGTCTAAATTAGATGCAAGAGGACTCAGAAGGGATGCTAAATGACAAAATTAGATGCAAAATGACTAAGATGGAATGCCAAATGACAAAATTAGATGCAAAATGACTCAGAATGGACGCCAAATGACTAAATTAGATGCAAAATGACTTGTGTATTAAAGTGTTGATTTATGTGTAAATTGTTTGAATAAACGTCTCAGACTTCCTTCTCTCCTGCGCTGTAATTCGTCATCATCTTTATCTTGTACGTTGTTTTTGTGCAAATGAAACTGAACTAAAAAAAACAAACTAAACTCATTAACTCAGACGTGTTGCTTTAAATACACATGAATAACAATTACACATGTATGTCGACCGGATATATATTAAATTATTCAAACGTAGTAGCTCAGTCCATAGGTGACTTGGCCGGGAACCGTAGGGTTGTTCGAGTCCCTGTGTGGACCATGTATGGAGCGTGGACTGGTGGCTGGAGAGATGCCAGTTCATCTCCTGGGCACTGCCGAGGTGCTGTTGAGCAAGGCACCGAACCCCCAACTGCTCGAGCGCTGGTCACTGGCAGCCCCCTCGCTCTAACATCTCTCCTCAATTGCATGTATAGGTCCTGTTTGTGCATGTGTGTGTATTTCGGGCCTGTGTGTGTAACATGAATAACAGTAAGAGTGAAAAAATTCAATTTCCCTGTTGCGGGATAGATAAAGTAATTCTTCTTCTTTTACTATTATTTACCTATTATATTATGTGGCCAGTTTAATCATTTTATACAGACCATTTCTCAATACTTTTTTCACTGTAGGCTTATTGTCTATTTGTTTTGTTTTTTTGTAATCATTGTTTGTTCTTAAAAATATGCAAATCTAAATCGAAGGGTGTATATAACATGTTCAAAGACGACACCGGTGTGTCCTGATGTATGCAAGTCCCTTTGTTATTCTTGTGTACACAACAATAAAAATATGACACAGAGATTTTTTTCTATGCACACATTAATTTAACACTGTCACATGTTCATACGGCTGGATTCAGTCGCATCCAATACATCTGACGGTGTTTACTGTGTATCAATCCACGGATGTGCACCCTTTCACTGTGTGTGTGTGTGTGTGTGTGTGTGTGTGTGTGTGTGTGTACGAATGGAGGGGTCTGGGTCAAAGAACACAAAGAGAAAACGATGACAGACGACCCTAAACCACCACGGGGACTTGTTAAATGACTTCAGGGATGCTCAGTCCTGTCAGCACATTTGCTCAGAGCAGTGATTCCCCGGTTTGATTCCCTGCTGCTGGGGCCAGTTTCTGTCTCCATAAATAACAAAAATAAAAGACACATCAAAAGTATAAACATAACGACTAAAGGTAAAATGGCCGCGAAGAAATGTGAAATAACTCAAAAACACTTCAAACTGATGTTGTTAAAAACATAATGAAAAAAACTACTGGGGGAGCTAAATGCATGCAAAATGGCTGCAAATGGATGCAAAATGACTCAAAATAGAGATGAAACGACTAAAGGAAAGTAAAATGAAAAACAAAGTTTCAAAATTACTACACAGGGATGCAAAATGACTGCAAATGGATACAAAATTAGAAAAAGTGGTACTATAAGGGGATACAAAATGACTCCAATGTATGCAAAACGATTACAAAGGGATGCAATATGGCTCATAATATATGCAGAATTACCCCAGAGACCTAAAACTACTACAAACGAATGTAAGACCACAAAATTATTAATAATGACCACAAAGGGCTAGAGATAAAAGACTAAAAAGAAAAGCAAAACGAAAAACAAAGTTTCAAAAGTACTGCACAGGGATGCACAATAACTAAAAATAGATGACTATAAGGAGACGCAGACTTACCCCAGAAACCCCAAATTACCACAAAGGGATGCACAATGTCTTAAGAGATAAACACAACCTAAAAGGAAAGCAAAATGAAAAAAAAACTATTACAAGGGATGCAAAATGACTTAAAATAGATACAACACCACAAAGGGATGCAAAATGACTCAGTATGCATGCAATATAACTAAAAACAGATACAAAATGACTGACATGGGAAGCAAGATGACTCAAATGAGAGATAAAACGACTAAAAAGGAAAACAAAATGAAAAACAAAGTTTCAAAACGACTACATAGGGATGCAAAAGGACTCCGAATGCATGCAAAAATAATACAAAGGGATATAAAATGATTATAAATGCAAACCGAATACAAAGGAATGCACAATGACTCAAAATAGATGCAAAATGACTAAAAGGAGATGCAACTACCCCAGAACCCACAAATTACCACAAAGGGATGCAAAATGTCTTAAGAGATAAACAGAACTTAAAAGGAAAGCCCAATGAAAAGTTAGGGACACAGGCATAGGGATGCAAAATGACTGCAATGGGAAGCAAAACGACAACACAGATGTAAAATGAAGACAAAGGGATGCACAATGACTCAAAATAGATGCAAAATGACTAAAAGGAGATGCAACTACCCCAGAACCCACAAATTACCACAAAGGGATGCAAAATGTCTAAAGAGATAAACACAACTTAAAAGGAAAGCACAATGAAAAGTGAGGGACACAGGCATAGGGATGCAAAATGACTGCAATGGGAAGCAAAACGACAACACAGATGTAAAATGAGGACAAAGGGATGCACAATGACTCAAAATAGATGCAAAATGACTAAAAGGAGATGCAACTACCCCAGAACCCACAAATTACCACAAAGGGATGCAAAATGTCTAAAGAGATAAACACAACTTAAAAGGAAAGCACAATGAAAAGTTAGGGACACAGGCAAAGGGATGCAAAATGACTGCAATGGGAAGCAAGACGACAAGATAGATGTAAAATGAGGACAAAGGGATGCAAAATTACTCAAAATTGAAGCAAAACAAGGGCAGACTCTTTGAAGAGAGCGTATCTGTGAAGACAAATGTCACCGGACGTTCATTGAGAGCTCACACAGGTGATTTTCCAGCCGGATGATGATTTACGTGTTATTTTCTTCCGTCCGTGTCATTCAGACGCTGTTTTGAATTCTTTGTCAGACGCGTGAGACGTGTAGCAGCGTGGCCCTTTAAGCCTCTTCCTTCCTCTCTCTCTCTCCATGTTGACTTTAGGTCGTCCTCTGCAGGAATGTCAGTCTTTGTCCGTACCCGTCTCTGTGAGCCGGGACACTGCGCTCGTCCTACGCCGTTCATTATTAATGAGTCCTAATGGCGGCTCTGTATTGATTAGGTTTACTTCCCTCTCATCTAATCACAGCAGAGACTTCAAACACCAAACACACTTTTCACAGTTATTATGTGTTAATAAGACGATATAAGTGTTATTATATTATAACTGATATTAATGCATTAATTAGCTCTGCCCTCACCGAATCATGTGGAGAACTAAAGCTGCAGCTTACAACAAATAAATTAAATCAATACATATGCAAAGAAATAAAAAAAGAATAATCAAAATGGATTGGTTTATTCATTTTTTCCCCTGATTCATTTCCTGATTATTCTTTTCTGTTTACATTTATTTCTCTTTGTTTGATTCTGAAAATGACTAGAAATCTATGCAAAACAAAAACAAAAGGGATGCACAATCATGAAAAAAGGGATTCAGAAAGAAAAACAGCTTCAAAGCGATGCAAAATAACCACAAAGAGATGCAAAATGGGACAAACACTACTATGGCATGTAAAATGACTAAAATAGATGCAAAACGACTACAAAAGAATGCAAAATTAATAAATGTAGATTCTAAACAACTACAGAGATGCTAAATGACTGCCTAGGGATGCAGAATGACTCAAATCAATGCAAAACAACTCCAAAGGGATGCACAATCCCGATGAAGGGATTAAAAATGACTTAAGTGAATGAAAAACAACTACAAAAGGGATGAAAAAAACTACTGAAATAGATGCAAAATGACTACAAAGGGATGCAAAATGACTAAACTAGATGCCAAATTAATTCAATGGGATGCAAAATGACTACAAAGGGATGCCAAATGATTAAAATAGATGCAAAATGACTAAAAAGAATTGCGACATGTCTAAATTAATTGCAAGATGACTCAGAAGGGATGCTAAATGACTAAATTAGATGCAAAATGACTCAGAAGGGATGCAAAATGACTAAATCCGCTGTTTTTTCCGTCTCAAAGTCAAGTATCAAAATTGAAATAAGAGAGAGAAGGTTCTTTATGAAACAGTTTGTCATAAATTCAAAGAGGTGGCGGTTTGATTTCCAGAACGTCTTATGGAGGAGTTTGCTGCTGACAGTTTGACGATATTTTCCTTCAGCGCCTGACATGAAGCTCTCTTCGACAGAGCAGTGCCGTCGCCATGGTTACCTCCGATGAGTCACTGCCGTTATTCTCAGCGGCGTGCGAGCGCCCGTCAACACAAACACACAACAGCTGATGTTTGAATGTGATTTTATTGGTGGAGCCTGAAACACGTGTTAGCTGGGACCCTGCTCGTCCTCCTCCCTCATCCTCTTCCTCAGCTGCTCCCCGATGTCAGCCAGAGGGTTCATCTTGGCGGACAGCGTCTTCACGGCGCCGCTGAACCGGCTGCTCTCCGTCTCCCTGCAGGAGAACACAGAACACACACACTCTCACACACAGACGTTCACACACACGTGTATAATGTTCTGATAAAGACAAAGACGCTCACAGGAGTTTGCGTTTCTGCGACTGTTTCATCTGACTGAAGTCCGTGGGCTCGGGCCTCTTCACCGGCCTGCAGGGAACACACAGGACACAAGGCACAAGGCACAGAGGGGACATTTATTCATATTGGAACAGAAGTGTTTTACTTATTGATCAGATGTTTGAACACACAGTGGTGGCAGTGGCGTGCACAGACTTTTTGAAGGGCAGGGCGGAAAGGAAAAAAAGGGCACATAATGCATGTCCTCGCCACTGAAGAGGGCACTTTAACATGTGTTTTTGCTCCTAGAGGGCACTTTAGCACACATTTTGGCTTCTAGAGGGTACTTTAACACATGTTTTGGCTCCTAGAGGGCACTTTAACACGGTCCATCTTTTTTTTCTTTCTATGTCCGAACAGGCGCACATAAAATGACGTGAGGGCCTCCGTGGGCGTCATGCTCGTGCTCGTACATGTGCAAACGCGCTCTACAAAAGCCCACCTCTCTCAAACGAGCTGTGGACGGCCAACTGGCTGCAGCTAGACGCGGAGCGGTTGCACTCTACCCGAAATACGATGTGGAAGGACAGTGTGAGTGCGCCCTAACACACGAGGGCACTTTAGCACACGAGGGCACTTTAGCACACGCTTTGGTTCCTAGGGTGCACTTTAACACACGCTTTGGCTCCTACACCTTAACACACGCTTTGGTTTCTAGAGGAAACTTTAGCATGCTTTTTGGTTCCTAGGTTGCACTTTAATACACACTTTGGCTCCTAGAGGACACTTTAACACACGTTTTTCAACAATTGGGTGACCAGGTCCCCAAGAGTCTCCTCTTTACAGACACTTTATGTTTCTCCTGCAGCACAAATGTTTTATTTTAGCCTCTTCTGAAATGGTTCAACAACAACGACTTTGAAACGAAACGCAAAAGTCTTTTTTTAATGAGCAATGAAGCGTTTTAAACCTTAATTGGAAAAGGGAACCAAAAAAAAACGTAATGCTGGATGAAAGACGAGAGCATGAACAAACCAAACTTAACAGCAGAGAGTCACGGACAAAATTACTGTCGTGTACCTGCGTTACACCAACTTTTATTGGTAGTAGTTTTTGTCAACACGCCGGTAATTTATAACGCGCCACTGCCTTCGTGAGGATGGGTTGCGTATCATCCATAAGAACGTTGAAACCGGACGGAGGTATAAGGGGTCGAACCAGAGACCACATTTGGAATGGACGGACGAGTGTCTTTTAATTAATGGTCGCCATGTGGTCATCCCGCAGCAGAAGGAACAACCCTGGACGTGCGTTCATCCGATGGACCCATAATGAAGGTGAATCTCGTTTTAATCTGAATCCTGTTTGATGAATCTGCTTCACAGCTCAAGGACGCCAGAAACGTGACACCTCGGCACTCACACTTTGTTTTTCCTGCTCTTGCGGCGAGAGGTTAGGGCCGTGGCGGCGGTGGGGGCGACGAGCTGAAAGAGCTCCGGCAGGGCGTCGGCCAGCGGCCTCATGTCCCCGACCACGGGCGTGGCCTGTCTCCGGGCCTCAGCAGCCTGCTGCTCCTTGGCCTGTTTGATGGAGCTGATCTCTGAACAGAGGAAGAGAACGTTTACAGGTAAGGAACTACTAACACCGACTTCCATCTGTGAACGCGTCACAACGTTAAACTAATCTGGAACAAGAACAGCATTGATCTACAGAAAGAACCGTTCTGGAAGTACTCTTTAAGGACTGTTAAAAGATCCTCATCTTCAATTATTCACACTTACTCACACTCATAAACGTTCTCTCATTCTCTGCCAGACAACCCTGGGTGGGTTCTACATGAACCTTTTTGGAAGTTAAAGGGTTCCTGGTATAAAGTTGTTTAAACGTTGCTTCACCTTTTAGTCAGTTAAGTATTGGGAATTGTAATCCAGTGTGCAGACTGTAGTGTTCTAGAAGAAACCCCTGGAATATAAAAGGATTCTCTGTAGAACCCCCTTTTTTATTAAACCCATGGACTATAAAAAAGGGTTCTTGGTAGAATGCCCTGGATAGGTTCAAGATGAAACAGATGAAACCCTTGGAACAATAGGGTTCTTGGTATGAAACCCTTGTAATATAAAAAGGTTCTAGATGAAACCCATGGAATATAAAAAGGTTCTAGATGAAACCCTTGAAATATAAAAAGGTTCTAGATGAAACCCATGGATTACAAAAAGGTTCTAGATGAAACCCATGGATTACAAAAAGGTTCTAGATGAAACCCTTGGAATATAAAAGGATTCTGGATGATACCCATGGAATATAAAGGGGATATCGGTAGAATGCCCTGGATGAGTTCTAGAAAAAACCCTTGGAATATATAAAGGGTTCTCGGTATGAAACCCTTGGAATATAAAAGAATTCTAGATGAAACCCATGGAATATAAAGGGGTTCTAGATGAAACCCTTGGAATATAAAAAGGTTCTAGATAAAACGCTTGGATTATAAAAAAGGTTCTAGATGAAACCCTTGGAATATAAAAAGGGTTCTAGATGAAACCCTTGGAATATAAAAAGGGGTTCTAGATGAAACCCCTGGAATATAAAAAGGTTCTAATTGAAACCTTTGGAATATAAAAAGGGTTCTAGATGAAACCCTTGGAATATAAAAAGGTTCTAATTGAAACCTTTGGAATATAAAAAGGGTTCTAGATGAAACCCTTGGAATATAAAAAAGGTTCTAGATGAAACTCTTGGAATATAAAAAGGTTCTAGATAAAACGCTTGGATTATAAAAAAGGTTCTAGATGAAACCCTTGCCAGACAACCCTGGGTGGGTTCTACATGAACCTTTTTGGAAATTAAAGGGTTCCTGGTATAAAGTTGTTTAAACGTTGCTTCACCTTTTAGTCAGTTAAGTATTGGGAATTGTAATCCAGTGTGCAGACTGTAGTGTTCTAGAAGAAACCCCTGGAATATAAAAGGATTCTCTGTAGAACCCCCTTTTTTATTAAACCCATGGACTATAAAAAAGGGTTCTTGGTAGAATGCCCTGGATAGATTCAAAATAAAACAGATGAAACCCTTGGAACAATAGGGTTCTTGGTATGAAACCCTTGTAATATAAAAAGGTTTCCGGAATGAAACCCTTGGAATATAAAAGGGTTCTCGGTATGGAACCCTTGGAATATAAAAAGGGTTCTAGATGAAACCCTTGGAATATAAAGGGGTTCCAGATGAAACTCTTGGAATATAAAGGGGTTCCAGATGAAACCCCTGGAATATAAAAAGGTTCTAATTGAAACCCTTGGAATATAAAAAGGGTTCTAGATGAAACCCTTGGAATATAAAAAAGGTTCTAGATGAAACCCTTGGAATATAAAAAGGTTCTAGATAAAACGCTTGGATTATAAAAAAGGTTCTAGATGAAACCCTTGGAATATAAAAAGGGTTCTAGATGAAACCCTTGGAATATAAAAAGGGTTCTAGATGAAACCCTTGGAATATAAAAAGGGTTCTAGATGAAACCCTTGGAATATAAAAAGGGTTCTAGATGAAACCCTTGGAATATAAAAAGGTTCTAGATAAAACGCTTGGATTATAAAAAGGTTCTAGATGAAACCCTTGGAATATAAAAAGGGTTCTAGATGAAACCCTTGGAACATAAAAAGGGTTCTAGATGAAACCCTTGGAAAAGTGTTCTAGATAAATCTTTTGGAATATAAAAAGTGTTCGATATGAAACCCTTTGAATATAACAGGGTTCTCGATATAAAACCCTTGGAATATAATAGGGTTCTCTGTAGAACCTCAAACACTGTAAAAATGGCGCCGTCTCTGATCTGACACAAGGTCACGCTTGTTTCTAATTCCCTTGTAATTTCGGAGAAGTGTGGCGGTGGTGCTGCTCTTGGGTTTCAGCAGCCATTAGCGCCTCATTACAGCCACAGGAAACGTGTCCTGTTACCCAGGAATTGATTGGCTCAGCAGCAGCTTCAGTTACAGGCCTCTTCACAATTATGGGAGACGATGATGATGTTATAATTACAGAGAGACCCAAAGATGGAGCCAGAACTCAGAGAGAAAATAACTCATTTCCACCCATGAAAGGCTCAGCTGGCTCAGATCTGTCAGTTAAATGAAATGAAATGAATTAAAGACAGAACGGTACTCACTGTTGAGCCATCTCTCCCTCCTCTCCTTCATCTTCTCTTTCTTGGACTTGACTTTCTTCTCTTCTGGGCCTGTGGGCACACACGAGAGCTCACATCAAACGCTGGGATTAAACGTTAAGACAGGCGGATGCCTAAATGCGTTAAAGACGCATCAGAGGTAGCGAGAGAGCGAGAGCTCTGCTGTTGGATCATCTTTATTTTTATTATGGTGGTGAAATGTCCTCAAAGTGCTGTGGATGGAATCACTGTGAGCAACAGAACAGCGTCTACGGATGGAGACAGTAGAGACAAGTTCTATTACGACAACGAATCAGGACCACCAGGACCATCATCAGGACCACCGAGACCATCATTAGGACCATCATCGGGACCATCAGGACCATCATCAGGACCATCAGAACCATCGTGATCATCAGGACCATCAGAACCATCGTGATCATCAGGACCATCAGAACCATCATAAGAACCATCAGGACAATTATCAGAAACATCATCAGGATCATTAGAACCATCCTGATCATCAGGACCATCAGGACAAGCAGGACCAACATAGGGACCGTTATCTGAACCATCAGGCCCATCATCAGAACTATCATCAGGACCATCATCAGGACCATCAGGACATCATCAGAACCATCAGGACATCATCAGAACCAATATCAGAACAATCATCAGGGCCATCATCAGGATACAAATAAATGCTGTAAAATGACTAAAATAGATACAAGACAACACGTGATGGATTTAGTTAATGTAAATAGATCTGCCCCGTTTCCAAACGGAAAATAAAGTAACATGGTCGTATCTGCAGGAAGAACCCTGAAGTCCCCTGTGGTCAGGACATCCTCAGAAAAACCTGTGCTCAGGAAAAAAGGAGTGGAGTGGGAAACACTGAACACAGTGGAAAAGAGACGCCTGCAGGAAGGGTTAACAGAGACAGAGGACAGTCCTGTAAAACAAACACACACGCACGCGCACACACACACACACACACACACACACACACACACACACACACACACACACACACACACACACACACACACACACACACACACACACACACACACACACACACACACACACACACACACACACACACACACACACACACACACACACACACACACACACACACACACACACACACACACACACACACACACACACACACACACACACACGCACACGCACACAGAGCTGAGTGGAAAGAGTCAGTCATAAAGGGAAAGAACGGTAATCTATGCACTCACTTCCTGTCTGACAGTGAAGTGATTTAAATGGAAAACGTCAGGTTGTCATCGACAGGTTCGTCGTTCCAACGTTCTATCTAAGTCATTAAACACCATGCAAACGAAACGCCTCGTGTCTGTCCATCGATTGGTTCACAGGCCGATGACCTCATGTCATCTCGATCTCAAATCTTTATCTTTGCCACCACAGTGTTGGTGCAGAGATAACATCAGGTGCTGACTACACTGTTGCACTGTTGGAATGGGACAACCTTTAATGTCTTTATACGTCTTTACATGTTTTGTATGATGTTATATGTCTTTAAATTTCTTTATATGTCTTGAAAGGACTTTATACGTCTCTGTATGTCTTTAAATGTCTTTATACGTCTTTAAATGTCTTTACACGTCTTTATATGACTTTAAATGTCTGTATATGTCTTTACACGTCTCTGTATGTCTTTAAATGTCTTTATACGTCTTTAAATGTCTTTAAACGTCTTTAAATGTCTTTATACATCTACAAATGTGGTTAAATGTCTTTTAATGTCTTTATCAGCTTTAAATGTCTTTATACATCTTTAAATGTCTTTAAACGTCTCTGTATGTCGTTAAATGTCTTTATACATCTTTAAATGTCTTTAAACGTCTCTGTATGTCGGTAATTGTCGTTATACGTCTTTAAATGTCTTTATATGTCTCTGTATGTCGGTTAATGTCGTTATACGTCTTTAAATGTCTCTATACGTCTCTGTATGTCGGTAAATGTTGTTATATGTCGTGATACGTCTTTATATGTCTTTAAATGTTGTTTAATGTCTTTATACGTCTCTGTATGTCGGTAAATGGCGTTATATGTTGTTAAATGTCTTTAAATGTCGTTTAATGTCTTTATATGTCTCTGTATGTCGGTAAATGTCGTTATATGTTGTTAAATGTCTTTAAATGTCGTTTAGTGTCTTTATATGTCTCTGTATGTTGGTAAATGTCGTTATACGTCTTTAAATGTCTTTATACGTCTCTGTATGTCGGTTAATATCGTTATACGTCTTTAAATGTCTTTATATGTCTCTGTATGTCGGAAAATGTCGTTATACGTCTTTAAATGTCTTTATATGTCTCTGTATGTCGGAAAATGTCGTTATACATCTTTAAATGTCTTTATATGTCTCTGTATGTCGGTAAATGTCGTTATATGTTGTTAAATGTCTTTAAATGTCGTTTAGTGTCTTTATATGTCTCTGTATGTTGGTAAATGTCGTTATACGTCTTTAAATGTCTTTATACGTCTCTGTATGTCGGTTAATATCGTTATACGTCTTTAAATGTCTTTATATGTCTCTGTATGTCGGAAAATGTCGTTATACGTCTTTAAATGTCTTTATATGTCTCTGTATGTCGGAAAATGTCGTTATACATCTTTAAATGTCTTTATATGTCTCTGTATGTCGGAAAATGTCGTTATACGTCTTTAAATGTCTTTATATGTCTCTGTATGTCGGAAAATGTCGTTATACGTCTTTAAATGTCTTTATATGTCTCTGTATGTCAGAAAATGTCGTTATACGTCTTTAAATGTCTTTATATGTCTCTGTATGTCGGTTAATGTTGTTATACGTCTTTAAATGTCTCTATACGTCTCTGTATGTCGGTAAATGTTGTTATATGTCGTGATACGTCTTTATATGTCTTTAAATGTTGTTTAATGTCTTTATACGTCTCTGTATGTCGGTAAATGGCGTTATATGTTGTTAAATGTCTTTAAATGTCGTTTAATGTCTTTATATGTCTCTGTATGTCGGTAAATGTCGTTATATGTTGTTAAATGTCTTTAAATGTCGTTTAGTGTCTTTATATGTCTCTGTGTGTCGGTAAATATCGTTATACGTCTTTAAATGTCTTTATACGTCTCTGTATGTCGGTTAATATCGTTATACGTCTTTAAATGTCTTTATATGTCTCTGTATGTCGGTAAATGTTGTTATACGTCTTTAAATGTCTTTATATGTCTCTGTATGTCGGAAAATGTCGTTATACGTCTTTAAATGTCTTTATATGTCTCTGTATGTCGGAAAATGTCGTTATACGTCTTTAAATGTCTTTATATGTCTCTGTGTGTCGGTAAATGTCGTTATACGTCTTTAAATGTCTTTATACGTCTCTGTATGTCGGTTAATATCGTTATACGTCTTTAAATGTCTTTATATGTCTCTGTATGTCGGTAAATGTTGTTATACGTCTTTAAATTTCTTTATATGTCTCTGTATGTCGGAAAATGTCGTTATACGTCTTTAAATGTCTTTATATGTCTCTGTATGTCGGAAAATGTCGTTATACGTCTTTAAATGTCTTTATATGTCTCTGTGTGTCGGTAAATGTCGTTATACGTCTTTAAATGTCTTTATACGTCTCTGTATGTCGGTTAATATCGTTATACGTCTTTAAATGTCTTTATATGTCTCTGTATGTCGGTAAATGTTGTTATACGTCTTTAAATGTCTTTATATGTCTCTGTATGTCGGAAAATGTCGTTATACTTCTTTAAATGTCTTTATATGTCTCTGTATGTCGGAAAATGTCGTTATACGTCTTTAAATGTCTTTATATGTCTCTGTATGTCGGTAAATGTCGTTATACGTCTTTAAATGTCTTTATATATCTCTGTATGTCGTAAATGTTGTTATATGTTGTTATATGTCTTTATACGTCTTTAAATGTCTTCATACGTCTCTGTATGTCGGTAAATGTCTTTATCTGTGGATCTGGTCCACCACAGTGTCGGTGCAGAGATAGCATCAGCTGCTGACTACACTGTTACACTGTTGGACTGGGACGGTGTTGTGGAGGTGAGACAACTGATCTGTCCTCAGTGTATGTGTGTGTGTGTGTGTGTGTGTGTGTGTGGAGGGGGGGTCTTTGTGTTTGTGGAGGGGGGTTGGGGTGGGGGCGGTCCCGTTGGGAGCATCGTCTTCCTGCTGATGGGTGAAATGGATATTATCTGTGATTACGGAAGTCTGATGCTGCTGTTGGAGGCTCACAGGCCTCGGCTGCTGCGGGTTTACTATTAACTATTAACACTTGAGTAAATACAATGTTACACCCTTTATTAAACACTATTTTAAATACTTTATTCAACACTTTAAAATACTTTAAAACACTTTATTAAACAATATTTTAAACACTTTAAAACACATTGTTAAACACAAATATAAATACTTTAAAACTCTGTATCAAACACTATTTAAATAATGTATTAAACACTTTAAAATACTTTATTAAACATTATTTTAAATACTTTATTAAACACTATTTAAAACACTTCCTGTTGACAGAATACAGACTGATCTCATTTCATGGAAAATATATTTATTTCATTTCTTTTATAGCAATAATTATTTATTATAAATTACATATTTATGTATATATAATCTTATAGCTATGTGTATTCATTTATTTATCTTTTACACGCATTTATACTCATTAAATATATTTAGATATTTACATTTATTTATTTCAGATTTATATTATTTCATTTATTTCATAGACTATGGAAAAAATAATATGGTCATACCTATTGATTTTAGAGCCGTATTTATTCAATTTATTTGACTGTTATATGTATTTATTTAATTATTTCACAGCAATAATTGTTTATTTTGTAGCCATATTTATGCATTATCTTTTAGCTATATTGATTTTATTTATATTTTCCTTACTGTTTCATCAACTAATATTATATGTCCATATTTACATTTATATACTAATTGGCTCATTGATTTATTTCAGCCAAAGCAAAAAATAAACAAACAAATACATATTTTATAGCCATAAATGTGCATTTCTGACCATAACTGTTTTAAGGCCATGTTTATAAAAATATATTTTTGTTATAAAACCTTGATTTCATGATAGCTTCATCTGTTTTCAGGAGTATATTTATATTAAAGATTAAATAAAGGTTATATTTTATATTTTAACAGTCAACTCTCAGCAGATGATCAAACCTTGATTTCACGCACGAGCTAAATTTACACGCCGCCACTCTATAAATAGCAACAGGCCGTTGTCATGGAGTGTGGCGTGCTTAGCAACCAGCTTAGCAACCAGCTTAGCAACCAGCCCACATCCCTCAGACACTTAAATTAGAAACAACCACGCCATCTGGTGGCCACGGGTATGGAGGCCCCAGGATGCCACCGTCAAATATTTTAAATGTACATGAATGCGTGTCTCAATTAATTATCATTTGCCTCTGTGTTTTTTGTGTCGCTTTTATTTATGTATTACATTTTTTTCATTAAATGTTTTAATTTGGCATTTTATTTTAAAATACTTTTACTTTTTAATGTTTATTTTTATGTTTATTTATAAAAAAATTTAACTACCTTTTTAATTGTTTACCTTTGTGTTTATTTTGTTGCTTTTTTATGTAATACATTTATTTTTTTATTAACTTTAAATGTATTTATTTGGCATTTTATTTTGAAATACTTTTACTTTTTTATGTTTATTTCTATATATATATATATTTTTTAATTACCTTTTTTAGTTTTTACCTTTGTGTTTATTTTGTTTCTTTTATTGATGTAATACATTTCATTTTTTATTAACTTTAAATGTATTTATTTGGCATTTTATTTTAAAATACTTTTAAGTTTATTTATATATATTTTTTTCTATCTTTTTACATAATTTTATTTTAATGGCAGCCCACTCATAATGTATGAGGAAACATAAAAAGGAAATACAAATATAAATTAACGTAAAAATATAATATGGAAAAATAAAAAAGATACAAACATAGACTGAATTTAAACTTAATAGGAAAGTAAATAAATATTTGACTTTAAATATATCAAAAAATATACTTGTACGGAGGCATCAGGCAAACACATAAATGCAATTATTAACATAATCTGTATTATTATTAATAAAATAAGAACATGCAATAATAATTAACAAGGAAAGTAAATTAATTAATTTATTCACATTGATAAATAAATAATGCCTACACATATGTGTAAATGTTATTTTGGCACCTTTAATTACAAAATAAATTATTTGACAAATAATTTATTAATTTATATTTTCTTTACTTTTTGCATATTCAGTCCAGATAAACCAAACAAAACAAATAAATATAATTAAAAATAATGTAAATTATTTAAAATTAGCTTATTTATTTATTTATTTTGTATTAATTCCTGATTTGTTTACTTTCTTATTAAGTTTTTATTCGGTTTTACATTCATTTGTATAATTTATTCACATAAATAACATTTTACATGAATTCATTAATACTTGTAATGTCTTGTATTTGTTTCTTTTTACATTTTTAACAGGCTAAATATATAATATATAAAATAAAATAATTTACACAAGTATTAAAGCGAAAGAGATCAAACAGGAACACAATTACAACATGTGTTGTAATAAATAATAATTCATAAACCGTAGCTGACCTTTGGTATCAGGAACATCTGGAGGCTCCTCGAACTTCAACGTTTGGACGAGAGTTTCTGGATTTATGTGAGTGCCCGAGAAGATCCCCGATAAGCTCTGTAATAATATGAAATATAATAATTAATATAATCACATAATAAGTACAAAGATCCCCGATAAGGTCTGTAAATATATTAAATATAATAATTAATATAACAGTTTAATAAATACAAATAATAATAATTATAATAATTAATTTAATCATATCATAAACACAAAGATGCCCAACAGGAATTTCTGTAATAATAATAAGAATAATAAAAATATATAATAATATAATAACTACAACGATCCCTGACAGGAACATCTGTAATAATAATAAATATAAAAATTAATATAATAATTAAGGTTACTCTGGATATAAAAATTATTATTATAAGCTAATTAAAACATGTCACATTTTATCATTAATTATGGCATATTCACTTATGTTTCCAGTCGTTTTAATATTATTAAAATAAACATATTTAATACAAATAAATTAAATAGAAGGGAAAATTAAATAGAAAACTAAAAACATAAGGGAATTAATTTTAATAATTTTAAATATTATTTTACGTACATTTAATGGCATATTAATTTACATATACAGTCTTTTTATTTCGTATTCATTTTTGGTTGAAACTACTGTACAAAGAAAATTAAGAAAGAAATAGTATAGAAAGAAAATAATACAGAAATAAATACATTAAAATTAAATACAGAAAAGTAAATAAATAGGAGAACTATTTAAAATAATTTAAAACATTATTTTATGTACATTCAATGGCATATTAACTTATGTTTCCAATCTTTTTATTTTCTATTTTGGTAAAAAATACTGTATAAAGAAAAGTATAAAGAAAATAATAAATATGTTAAAATTGAAAATAATAATTCAAATAAATCAAAGTTGAAGTGGAAATTAAATAGCAAGGGTATTGTTTCAAATAATTCTGAATATTATTTTATGTACATTCGATGGCATATTAATTTACATTTCTGGCCTTTTTTATTTTTATTTGTATCATGTATTATGGTTAAAAATACTGTATAAAGAAGAGTATAAAGAAAATAATACAGAAATAAATACACTTAAATTGAATACAAATAAATCAAATAGCAGGGGAAATTAAATAGAAAAGTAAATAAATAAGGGAATTTCTTTAAATATTTTTTAATATTATTTTATGTTCATTTAACGGCATATTAGCTTATGTTTCATGTCTTCTGAATTTATGCTAAATATTTATTTTGGTAAACAAATACTGTAAAAAGAAAAGTATCAAGAAAATAATACATAAATATATACATTAAAAATCGATTACAAATAAATTATATAGAAGTGGAAGTTTAGAAGAATAGTAAATAAATAGGAGAATTATTTTAAATATTTTTGAATATTAGAATAAGTATATTTATAATATTCATATATTAATTTATGTTTCCAGTGTTTTATTTTTTAACATTGGGCAAAAAATAAATACAAATTTGATAACAGGGGAAATTAAATAGAAAAGTAAATGAATAGGGGAATTATTTTAACTCATTTTAAATATTTTTTTTCATGCACATTTAAAGGCATATTAATTTATGTTTCCAGTATTAATTTTCTTCTTTTTATGTATTTTGGCAGCTTGGGTCCTCCATACTCCGTGTCCATTAACAAAACACGTCTCGTTGCTTACGCAGTTAAACACATTGAAGCCATAACAACAGACCTATGCGTTAAATATATATTTAATATATAATAATAATTATTAATATTATTTAATATCGACCTGTTTGTCGGTCTTGTCTTGTTTGTCTGCAGGAGGCTGCACTGACCCGGAGCTCCGTGTGAGGAAGCCCGGGTCCAGAGTGAGGGTGCCCGGGTTCAGAGTGAGTGAGCCCGGCTTCAGCGTCAGGCAGCCCGGGTCCAGGTGCAGCTTCACGGCCTCCTGGTGGAGCTTCTGCCGGACGTGTCGGATCTTCCCCACCATGTTTCTGCACTTTAACTTTATAGTAATTAATATAAAGTTTATATATTTAAAATATATAAACTGTCGAACGGTGTCGACAGCGTGGGATCCCGTCAAAACAGCGTCACAAATACCGGGGCTGACCTGCTGCACCTTCAAAATAAAAGCTCGCTTTAAGGTGTTTAAAGCGTCGCGTCCTAATATTTACTTTAAACCTTCACTTTAAAGTTTATTTAAATATTTTATTCATATTTTACAATTTGTGTTTATCAAAAACTCACGTTCACAACACATGGAGAGCTGAAAAATACTTTTATTGTGAAACGCCCACCGGGAAATTTGATGTTGTTGACGTCGGAAGCGTGCTAAGTGTCCCGGGTTAGTGCTCCGGTGGGAAACGGCGAAGATCAAATGTTCCGCGCGATGTTTATCGCTTGAAAGAGTTTATTTATTACATACAATTAAATTATTATGAAACGCCTTTTATTTTTAATCAATAAATACATAAACACGATGTTTATCGCTTTAAAAAGAGCTTATTGATTTAATTAAGGTAAATTATTATGAAACGCCTTTTATTTTTAATGAATAAATGAATAAGATGTTTATCATTTCAAAGAGCGTATTAATGAAATTATATGATTATGAAATGGATTTTCTTTTTATTAAATAAATACGATGTTTATCGCTTTAAAAATAGTTTATTAATGAAATTAAATGACTAAAAATGCCTTTCATTTTTAATTAACAAATAAAAAAGCTTTGTATAAAATGATAAAATTAGGCAATACATAAAACATACACGCAATATAAATATAAATCACTCAATATAGTTGAATCAATAAATAATTGTTAAATTATGTTTTTTTATAAACTTTGTCATTTATTTTTAAACTTTTACAAATATTTATATTTGTATAAATTAACATTTATGCATATATTTATTGAACATATTTTCCACAGCCATGTTTGTTTATTCTTTTTTACAGTCATAATTAATTTATATACTGTATATATATACACACACACTACATATGTTTCCTGGCCCTAATAATGATTTGCCCACGTTATATTCATATTTAATTACTTATTTATTTCATACCCATATTAATTTATTATTTAATCTATTTCTATTATAGTCATATAATAGTCACTTATTTCATATCCATATATTTTAAATACTTAAGTAATTTATTTATTATTTGATATATTCATATTATTTTCATATTTAATTACCTTTTTATGTCATAACCATATTTGTTCCTTTATTTATTAATTCATACATTTTAAAGCCATATTTAAGTATTAATTAGTGTTATCATTCCACAGTCCTATTTATTAATTTATTTGTTAGAATTATTTAATTATTTATTTACTTCATAGCAAAATTTATTTATTCCATATTGATTTAAATCAGTAGAGACACAGGTTATTGTCTCTGACTGTATTATTTTATATCTCATTATAACTTATTATGTCACTGTGATTGTTTGTGAATTATGATAAGTGTAATATTCAGATGTTTTGATTAATAAACTGTTTATTTATTTATTATAATTCCCATTTTCAGGTGCAACAATTTGAAACTTCATTCTTTTATTCTGTCTATTATATGGGTATTTTAGAGTAATTTTACCCTCTGTGTTAAAGTTTGTTAAGGCTGAAAAACAAAAATATTTCTTTGTTTTCTTAGTATTATTTGTGTGTATGGTTCTCAACCTGAGGGTCCTGACCCCACTAGAGGTCGCCAAAGACAACATCTCAGCATTTAGTTCATTCATATTTACTGTATATCATATTTATCTCAGTA
Organism: Echiichthys vipera; assembly: GCF_963691815.1. Classification (NCBI taxonomy): domain Eukaryota; kingdom Metazoa; phylum Chordata; class Actinopteri; order Perciformes; family Trachinidae; genus Echiichthys; species Echiichthys vipera. The sequence continues at coordinate 13,454,084 of NC_139848.1, read as the reverse complement.
AGAAGATGAAAGAGCTGCACGCTTCAGTGAAAATCACATTTATTAGCAGGTAGATGCGTCACATGAATAATAAAAAACAAACGCTGCTGTACAAAAATAAACATATCAAAACACATTTACACAGAAGGATCATAAAACATAAAATGTTAAAATGAAGAGAAATAATGTCCTTACATCTGTGTTTTATACATTTTTAATTTCATTAAATAAAAACAGTCTATGTGTTTTCCCCATAAATTTGTGAGTATTTAACTCATATTCTTACCACTTTAATCTCAGAAAACATGAATTATTTTTCTTGAGAATGTAATACTTTAATTTCAGATGATACACATGTTTTTTTTTGTAAAGTAACTTCTTTAATGTCAGAGAATATTCTTTTTTTTCTTGTAGATTTACCTACTTGATACCAGATAATATCCGAATATGTGAGCTGTGCAGCTGGAAGAGAAATGCATGTGTGTTAAAGGTAAATACTGAAGGAACACAAAACGGTGGCACATTCGTCTCTACAACACAATATTTCGCCAACCACGAGCCGCAGACAGTCACAACAACAACAACAACAACAGGTTACACACACCAAACACATCTGCTGCTGCGGACAACAACCAAAGCTTTGGCGTATTTATTCACATCAAATTAAATCTTATTAAATACTTTTTTCAGCAGCTATACAGTTATTCTATATACTTCTTTATTCCACTTCTGTGATCCGGATGTGAACGAATAAAGATGAGGGAGGAATACTGGTTCCATCTCTGGACAGGAGGTGGATGTGACGATAACCTGCGAACACAAATGAGCTGTTTCCTAAAGGCCGAGATAACCCCGGTTGCTGCTTTCTATGTGTCGTGGAAATCCAAGACAATAGGGAAAGCAAGACAAGGCCCGTCAAGCTAGCTAGCTTGACCGTACCGAGGCGAGGTCGAGGCTTGCATGTTGCCGGGTTTCGCAGTGACATTAGCAAGGCACTAACATTAGCCAGCTTAGGTTTTACTGAGCTAACATTAAACAACTTAGGTTTCACTGAGCTTACACTTTAAAGAATTTCCCCCCGGGGATCAATAAAGTATTCTGATTCTGATTCTGATTCTAGCAAGAGCTAACACTAGCCAGCTAAGGTTTTACTGAGCCAACATTAGCAAGACGCTAATGCTGTGTCCTAAATCGCACACTTCCATCCTCAAACTGGCTTTTTTGAGGGTCGAAGTGCGTTCATGCCGGAAGTCGGTAAAATGCAGTGTTCTGCATTTCTCGAGGCGCACACTCAAAAACTGCCAAACCGTTGAGTGTGGACGCCCTCAATTGTCACCATTTTGTCTACGTAGTGGAAGAGGTGGGACTATATTCAAACTGGAAAAATGGTGGAACAACGGAGCAGTAACAACTACACTACTGGTGGACAGTCAGTACATAGGGCACACAGTGCACGGATGTCAGTACACTGACTGCAATGTGCGATTTGGGACACAGCAAAACATCAGCTAACATTAGCAAGGAGGTTTGTAGCTAGCTTAGGTTTCACTGAGCTAACATTAGTATGAAGCAAACGTAAGCTAGCTAGTTGTCACTTAGCTAAACTGCATGGATCTGGCACCTGTCGCTTTGTAACGTTAGCTGATAAACTTATTTAGAAATTCATCTGTTTCAGCAATGAGCTAACAGTAGCTAACATTAGCAGCTAACCACACAATAAATTCCACATGTCAGTGTTTCGTTTAGGATTTTTATCAGCACCGGGGGAAAGGGTTTTGTTGGAGCAGAACAACACACACATGCTGTGCCTCTGCTACACACACTCTGCAGCGGCCAGCAGCCCACAGACCCTCAGCTGGCCTAAACCCCAGCACCGGAGTCTGATCCTGAACCCCAGCACCGGGGGTCTGATCCTTTGGCGATACTACGTCACCTGATTCTAATACGCAGAATCCATACAAATTACTGTGCTGTACTTTTCATAGTTATATGTACGAACAGTGAACAAACAGCCTGAGAAGCAAACTTACCTTGCTGCATGCAGGTGAGCGGGAGTGCAAACTGCCCTACAAAGTCATTTTTCGACGTCTTGTCGTAGTCTTCCACAACAAAGCGCACCATGGCGAGCTCAGGAGCGTGGATGGTGAAGCGCAGAGTGTCATACCACACAGGGTTGAACCCTGCAGAACAAGGACAAATGGTTGAATCTCCAGAAGCCAATTAATTAAAAGTCATACCCATTCTGTGCTTTTTTTTGTGTCCACTCTGTACCGTTGTTGTCGATGTATCTGGTCTCTAGTTTGGCCTGGTCCATAGGGACGCCGTGGATCTCCACCCGGACCAGAGGATCCACTATAGAGTCCTCTTTGATGTTGACTTTGGGCAGCTGCTGACCACTGATCACCTGAAACACATAAACACAGAGTCATCAATGAAGCAATAGCTGATGAACTGGAGCTGTTCCCCAGGGCTCCGTCCTGGGACCTCTCTTTTTTGTACCTGTACAGTGAGGACAACCGGTTGGTAGCCGTCTCGTTGTTGGGGTGTCTCGGGGACGAATCTTTTCTCGGCCTCTCGCATGAAACTTGGCTTTAGAACGTAGCCACACCCGCCGTTCTGACCGAACAGGCCGTCGTTCAGGTCCATCGCCTCCCCAGCTGTCTGGAAGTTCAACGCAACTGAACAGCAAGGAGAAGAAACAAAATTTACAGTTTGGACAAGAAATTAAGAAAAAAATACTAATGCAGGCACTTTGAGAGAATGAAAATGTTATTAAGAGCCTCATCTTTTTCAACTTTAAAATAAAGCATGACTTCTGAGTTGATCTTGGCGCCATTTACCAAACAATAATTTAAAAAAAAGAGGGATACAAAAGATCTACTTTACATTTATTTGGGTTTTGTCCTTTGTTTTGACCTGACCCTTTGAGGTAAATGCCCAACCTCAGCCATCTCCGCACATATGCAGTAGTGGAAAGTGATTAAGTACATTTACTCAAGTACTACAGCATTTCCCTTCAGTACCCTTCACCTTCCTGTAGCTGGAACCAGACTTTGAGCACCCACTTGGACTTGAACTCAGGTCTCCCGTGTTAAAGGCCTGCGTGTCTGACCCATCGAACCATCCCCCAACCCATCCTTCCTGTTTACGCAGAGTTTTTGGTACTTCAATATTTCCTACAGTTATACTACGCAGAGATGGTCACAAGTCCCTTTTGGCAAGTCCAAGTCAAGTCTCAAGTATCTGAGGGCAGCAGCAAGTCCTACTCGATTCCAGATTCCAATTGAATTGTTTGGTTTTGGGCTCAAGCAGCAACAGGCGCCAGTGTGGTTAAGATAAAGCTTAACGCAAACCGTACCCCAATGACAGAAATGCCAATAATTTAAAGGCGGGAGGTCTAAAAGATGAAGTCAATGTCTTCAGTTCACTCACCAATTTGGCACCCGGCGTTCCACATTTCCTGAGGACTGAAGTTGGAGGAGTCGGTTCTGAAGCCACTGGGATAAACCCGGGTCAGCTGCCGTGAGTTGTGATACACAAACTCTGCCCCTGCAATGAGACAATAGCAGAAGTAAAGTGAAGGTCAAGACAACAGTGGCTAATCGTGAACGCGGATAACTCTATGAATGTATATGAGTTGAGTGATAAGGCTGGACCCACCCGCCTCTCTCAGGTGTTTGCGGGCCTTGGACTCGGTGAAAGACGCCACCTCGTAGAACTTGGAGTGGATGCGAGAGTGTTTGAAGTTGCTGAAGTGGACGCTTTTGCAGTAAACGACGCAGTCGGACAGCTCCTTGGACAGACGCTGTTTTGACTTCTAAGAGAGAGGATGAATATAAAAGTTCAACCAACAGATGTATGGACACACACACTCATACTTATGATTGACTGAACGTGCCACAATAAATAAAATTAACAATTAATTAAATTATTCAATAAATGAAATAATATGCCATTCATATGTAAAGAAAATAACATTAAAACTAAATGTAGGCATTAATTAATTAATCAAATGTTATATAAATTCATATTTATGTTTAAAATTGGCGACAATGTATTTTTTTGTTTTACAATTGTTTTAACATGTATTCATTTTAAAAATTGATTTCAAAATAAAGAAGAAATGCCAAAAATAATATTTAAAATAAATAAAGGACTTAATTAATTAATTGATCAAATGTTGTAAAAATTGATACTCATGTTAAAATTGGCGACTTTACTTTTGTCTTTACTTTTTGTATTAATTCATTAATTTAAAAAAGTATTGATTAATGAATTAATCAATGGTACGAGCAACTTCAGGTAAAACTGGACTACTTAAAGAGGCAACTTAAAGATGCTTTAACCTATTTAATGTATTTCTGTTTCTAAATGTGTCCAGTATCTAGTGGAGCCCCTTTGAGCGGTCCTGCTGACTTGCAGGAAAAGATCCAAACCCAGTGACCCAAAGAGTCATTGTGTCATGAACACACCGAAGGGACTGATTAAGGCTCCATTCACCAACTGGCTCAGTGCGTTAGTCAGGTGGTTGGGTAAACCCTGGAACCCTGTCATGGACGGGCGCCCAGGGGCACAACCAAAACTCGAGACAACCCTCTCTTGAACTGTGTAAGTGATACTCGACCGCGACGGCAAGAGAAAAAGCAGGAGTGCTGCCAGGGTCCATGACCGCTGAGACGAGAGGTGCGGTGGTCCAAACAGTAACCCACAGATCACCTCCGCGTGCACGCATTTTTCCACACGAAAGCCGATCCGGCAGGTCTACCCCGCCTTCAAGAGCTGTCTACCAGCCAACTGTCCAGACACCTGCTCCATCTGCAGCAGTGCCCGCGAGCTGACGTCTCTGCCAAACCCGCTGCTGGCCTCACCTCTGATGACTGTGTTGACAGCGTTCCCAGTGTGCCGTTTCATGCGTCTCAGATGCTTATCAATAAACATGACTCTAAATGCCCAAGGAGTCCTGAGCTGACAAGACCAGAAAAAAACAGACAAGACCAGACCAGACCAGACATACAAGACAAGAACAGACCAGACCAGACCAGACAAGACAAGACAAGACAAGACAAGACAAGACCAGACAAAAAAAGACCAGACCAGACAAAACAAGACCAGACCAGATCAGATCAGACAAGGCAAGACCAGACCAGACAAAACCAGACAAAACAAGACAAGACCAGATCAAACAGACCAGATCAGACCAGACCAGACCAGACCAGACCAGGCCAGACAAAACAAAACAAGACCCGACCAGACCAAACCAGACCAGACCAGACCAGACAAAACAAGAAAAGACAAGACAAGAAAAGACTAGCCAAGACCAAACCAGACCAGACCAGACCAGACCAGACCAGACCAGACCAGACCAGACCAGACCAGACAAGACATGACCAGACCAGACCAGACGGGGGCGGCTGTGGCTTGGTGGCAGAGTGGGTCGTCCTCTAATCGAGAGATTGGTGGTTCGATCCCCATCTCCCCCCGGTCCACATGTCGAAGTGTCCTTGAGCAAGACACTGAACCCCAAATTGCTCCCCGTGCTGCGCATGGGTGTGTGAATGTGGTGTGAATGGTTAGATCAAATTAGATGGTATGTAGATGTCCACTGCCATCAGCGTGAATGTCTGTGTGAATGGGTGAATCGGTGAATGTGACAAACACTGTGAGGCGCCTTGAGTAGTCAGATGACTAGAAAGGCGCTATATAAGTACAAGTCCATTTACCATTTACCAGACCAGACCAGACCAGTCCAGACCAGACTAGACAAGAACAGTAAAGACGAGGCAAGACAAGACCAGTCCAGACCAAACGACACGACACAACAATTTGTTGTCTGTGTAGGGACTCTTCTCATGCTACTGCAGAGGTTTACTGTTATTTTGAGCTATATTAGTATTAGTAGTTAAAAAAGACATTTTAATGCCTTCACCGTACTGCCCCGAGCTAATCACTGTTAGCTACTACTTTAATAAAAAAAACGTCTACATGGCTTATTTGATGTAAGTGCTGAAAAAGACCATGGGATGATTTTGGGCCGTAATTACACTCACACTCACATCCTTAGCATCAGACGAAGACAGCAAGACTATAAAAGAAAGCTCTGGAATTACAAGAGGACCTTTATGGTCGCTAAGTCCCGCCTCGCTTGGCTAGGCCTGTCAAGTTTCATGTCAACATGATTTCAACGACATCAGTGAGAGATACTCCAAAGAACTTACAGCAACTCTCGTGAACAACAGTTGTGAAATATCAGACACAGAAAAAAAAGTCAAAATGCATTTGAGAGTTACGATAATTTATCGGAGGATTCCTGGTCAAGGCGTTCCCCATGTCTCGACAGATAATGATACAATGTTCCACTGAACACAGACCCCACCCTAAACTAGACCCCCAAACTCAAAGTCTACTTTCAGTCATTTTGCACCTCCTTGTGGTTGTTTTGTGGTCATTTTGTGATTATTTTGCATCCATTTTATACTTGTTTTGTCACCTTTTTGTGGTGTTTTATATTTTGCATCTATTTTAGTTAGATGTTACTAATTCAACTTCTTCCCCGGAGTTGTTTGTGCTTTGTCGTCTCGCAGGTCTCTGCTGATCATGGTGGTGCCTGCTGCCGTGGTCCTGCACGACGCTTCCTGCTACTGTCTTTGTCTCTCTCTGTTAATCTGTCTGTTCTCTCTTTCTCTCTCCTTTGCTTGACTGTTCATTCCTGCCGGTTAAAGGGGAGGTTTCGTTGCCACTCTGTGCATAAGATTGCTGCTCATGGGGGAATTGTTGGGTCAATGTAAATCATCAATAAGTCATAAAGTGTGGTCTTTACCTACTCCATATGTAAAGTGTCCTGAGACAACTTTTGTTATAAATTGGCACTGGATATAGAATCGAATTGAATCTATTTTAGTTGTTTTTTGTGCTTCTGATTGCTTGTAGTCATTATGGGTATATTTTTGATTGATTGTGTTGATCATGTAGCATCTCTTTATGCTCATTTTGCATCTGCGTAGTCATTTGGGGTCGTTTGTAGTTTTTTTTTTTGGTGAATTTGTGGTAATTTAGTATCTATTTGTGTTTTTTTTCAGCAACATTTTGTGTCTAAGGGCCCCTGAACCTAAGGGCCCCAGGGCCTGTGCCCCGTAAGCCCATTTAGTAATCCATCCATGCACGAAGGAACAGGGTAAGTCCATATATTGTTTTATTTTATGCTAACGTTTAGCTATGACTGTCAGTAACTTGTAGCCATACGCCATTAGCAACATGGGTTGATGTTAGCAGCTGGAGCTGGAGGACCTGCTTGTGGATTCTGGGAGAAAAGATAGTCAATAACTGAGGGGCTCCCCACTCAAGGCCCAAACAGAGAAAGACATACTATGAGGCCCTTTCACCCCCAAAACTGGACATGTTAAACCAAACATCATTTGAGTACATATAACTTTGGACGCTACAAAAGTATCACCCCAGGAACAACTCCTTAACCTCGCTGAGGTCGCAGATGACTGCGGGTTCATATGAACTGACAGACCTCCCCTGCATAGTTACGGTTGCTAACTTAGGATTGGACAATGGCTGTTGTAGGGAGAGGCTATTTTGACGGAAGGACCTTTGAGAACTATGCTTCTCAAATGTGTTTCATGGTACAATAAATCAGGTGCAGAAGTGTTCTTTATTAATGTCTCTTTTAAAAAATATCAAACTGCTCGGTCACATAATGAGTGTTTTATTTATTTTACGCTGGAATAGTGGATACTTGGTGTTACGTTCCAGCCCTACTTAGAGACTCTACACCTCAGTCTTTACCTCCAGAGGTGATTACTGACTGCAATTACTGTCCTTCAGAGTGTCAAATATCTCATTTCAGAGGAGACTGTGCAACCTTCACCTACTTTGGCCCAGCATGGCATGGCATGGCTTGGTCTGGGACAGCAGCCGCCATGAGATCCTCCTGTGCATGTTCCCTTTAGTTGTGTAAGAGTCGATGCAGTTCACTTCAGGTGTGTATGGCGGCGGTAGAAGACACCGGTCACAAGTGTTTGACAGAGTCGGAGTCTTTCTCTGCTGTCACAGTGTAAACGGATCAGCGTATCTAACACCCAGCGTCTGCTCCCTGCCCTTCAAGGCTCTGGATTTTTCATGAGGGATGACAGAAGTTGATGCAGTCCTTTTCCGGTGGATAAAAAGACGACCAGATTTCTCTGAGAAGCTTACTGAGAAACGAAACACTGACTACAAACTCAGCAGGAGGCAACACTCCTCTGCCGTTTACTTTAGTTTAGTGTGATGAAGTAAAAGCTTACGGTACAACGCAACGAAACCAAAGTACAGTTTTAGACAACAAAAGAAGGATTTTAGCCAAAAAAGGGACAATTTTAGCCAAAAAAACAACAATTTTACTCAGCAAAACTATTTTAACCAACAAAACAACGATTTGAGCCAATAAAACAATGATTTTAGCCAACAAAAGAACGATTTTAAGTTTAGACGACAAAATGCGACGGTGAAGTTTAGACGACAAAAGGCAACGGTTAAGTCTAGATGGTTAAATTGAATCGACATAAGGTGACAGTTAAGTTAAGTCACTATACGACTTGGTCCAGATCACATAAAGGTGGTGGTTTGTCTTAGTTCTTCAAGGACATAAACAACAGTCCTCCAAGTGAAAGTTCTGTGTTTTGGGACCCATCTGAAATTTCACTAGTTACAAATACGTTTACGAATTACATTGCGTTCCTTTCCGCAGGCATGAGGACAGCCTGACTCCCGGAAAACCTGTCCTGAGCATCTCTGATTGACTCAAATGCTGAACAGTCCATTCCACAGGTGTTGGAAGTCTTAAGCTCAATTAATAACCTGCACATTCTACAGAAACGACCAACTGCAATTAAAAAGAAGTATTTAATCAAAAGGAGTGCCTTCATTTTGGATTAGTCAGTTTAATCTATTTTGTATCCCATTCATACATTAAAATCTGCTTTAGTGTTGCAGCATTGGCCTCAAAATGACTGAACTAGATGATGCTGGTCCTACATCAGGAAGGTTCATCAGACCATGTATAACAGGCTGTCTGGGTCTACGTTAAACAACCTGACTTACCTTAACCCTGCGGCGGATGCTCTCGCGGTGCAGGTTATCTTCGTCGATTTCAGCCATTTCGTCTTCATCTGTGACCTCCCCTGTCTGAGAGTCCTCCACCATCCCATTGAAACTCTCCTCCAGACCTCCGATTTTCTTCGCCTTGAGCAGAATCTTCCCCTTCAGATCCTGACAGGAAGTTCAAATAAAACTAAGGGTCATCCCTCACATCCAGGTTGATTTAGTAACAATAAGTTACACGTTCATACATTAGTTGAGGAGGTTGTTAAAACTCTTAAAACAGTTGACTATTTAAGGGGGAGGGGGGGGTTCAACATTGCAAGAGAGGGGAAATATTGTGTTGTTGAATGAACAAAAGAACAATTTTTGCCAACAAAACAACAATTTTATCCAACAAAACAATACATTTTGCAAAGAAAAGAATGGTTTTAGCCAACAGAAGAACAATTTTATCCAACAAAACAACGATTTAAGCCAACAAAAGAACAATTTTTTCAAACAAAACAACGATTTTGGCCAACGAAAGAACGATTTTATCCAACGAAACAATGATTTAAGCCAACAAAACAACAAATTTTGCAAACAAAAGAACAGTTTTAGCTAATAAAAGAACAATTTTATCCAACAAAACAACGATTTTAGCCTACAAAAGTACGATTTTATCCAACAAAACAACAATGTTCGCCATCAAGACAACGATTTTATCCAACAAAACAACGATTTAAGCCAACAAAAGAACGATTACTGGTTACCATTGGACATTTTGTCTTGGACTTGTGCCTGGTTGTACTCGGGATTGTCTTGGATTCAACTATTGCTAAGCCTTCTCAACATTGCAAGAGAGGGAAAATATTGTGTTGAATAATTCAGGGTGGCAGTGTTGCATGTAGACACAGATCATATGGCCTCGGAGGCTCTGAAAGGCCTTGGGGTGAAAGTGAAGGTGCTGAACCTCCCCTAACACCACCACCAGACTACTGCTGCCTGCTGGTACGGACAGTTATTCCCTTTGTGTTGTTTTGCTGTGTTTTTACGATGACGTGAGGTGAGTTTGATGTCTAGGTTGACGTGTCTGGGCTTTAATTCTGCACAGAAAATCAGACAAAAGGTGCTGATGTACCATGGGTGTGTCAGCGCTACCAAGTCCTGAACTGCAAAGTCACTTAGGTGCATGTTTTTTTTATTTTTTTTACTGTACCACAGAGAGTGGGGTAAGTGCTAACCTCAGGAGACGGCAGCCCGATGGGGGCCTTTCCGTCTAATGTGCTTTTCAGCAGCTTGTCACCAAGGATGTGGTTGAGGTGTTGGGCCATGACTCTCTGTTGCTCAACACCGCAGTGGTTCTCGATGGACAGGATGACTGGATATTCCGATACCTGGACAGGGGAGAGGGAGTGAGTTTGTAATTCAACACTGGTGAGCATTATCATGGGGGAAAGCTAATACACCTGCTGCCATTTACCTGTGGACTGTGGCTGGCCCTTTGAAAGACCAGCAGATGGATGCACAGGAGGTCACAAGGCCACAATATTCAGCTATGGACAGATGCTCATACACAACGGGCCATGTCATGCATGTGAACCTGGCACTCTTTTGACTTTATCGAGCCTTCAGATTATGTCTTGGATATCATTGCACAGTAGTTCTCCCTCTCATAAATGTTCAATGAGATGCTGAGCGATTTGTTGATACAGCTTTAGTAGACAATGAAAGCAAACACAATTGCAATGCCAGCATGAGGGGATAACAGAGCACCCTCGGTCTACATGAAAAGCCACATTTGAACCAGAGTGATCACCTTCCAAACTTGTCTGGGAGTGTGTCAGTCAATAACATGACACAGGTGGAGCTGCCTCAAAGGCATTTAAGGTAGCACCACCGCGTTACCTGTGACCTTTAGCCACCAAATGAATGATTTTAGTCAACCAAACAACAATTTTAACCAGCAAAACAACAATTTTAGCCAACAAAACAACAATTTTAGCCGACAAAACAAGAAATTTAGCCAACAACAGAATGAACATTGTTACAAGTATTTGACCCCTGCACTTGTCTTGGTCTTGTGCCTTGTTGGACTCGGGATTGTCTTGGACTCAGCTACTGAGAACTGGTCAAGTTGTTCCTGGCTGCTGATTCTGGATGAGTTGTTCAGATTGTTGCCTAATTTCTATGCATTGAATAGTTTGATGTAAGAAGATAGATCAGTCCTGTTGTTAGATCCATCCTAACACTATTATGGTCTTGAAAAAACTAAACAATAAAAGCAAACACAACTGCAATGCAAGCGTGAGGGGATAACAGAACATGCTTGGCCACATTTGGACCAGTGTCTCCAATTGTCAATCATAGGGTGATACAGCCAGACAGGTGGTGCTACCTTGAAGGCGTAGTTGCCCACGGCGTTGACAACATCCTTGAACAGTATCTTGGAGGTGAAAGTGTGTCCATGATAGACGATGGGCTCTCCATTGGCACCATCCCAGCAGTCCACCTCCACACACCGACAGCCACGACTCAGAGTCCTGAGCAGCAAAACAAATTCATAGTCTTTATACTTAGAGTCACAGGAGGGTACAACACACACTGACCCCAAGTTGAGGTCATTTGTTTATGGCATTATGAGACACTGGTATATTTGATGAAATAGGAGTAATTACTTAAAAACAATTTGACGTCAAGAATCCCACATTTAGTCCATGAATGGTGGAGGATTACCGTAGGGCAACATCGTCCCTGAGAAGCTCAATGGAGCATGAGAACAATTAGGCCAGGGATTTATGCAGACGGAAATCCTGTAAAATCTGCAAAATGGTTTTAGCAGTGGATTTAGAAATTGTTGTTGGCACTGCTGGATGTGTACCATGGGCAAAGTAGTTCTCTGTAACCTGGAGTCAATTATAAACATCTTTTGTTATGATTATGATTTTCTTGACACCGAAGATACCACCATCCCTAAAAAATGTAAGTAATGTCTATTGTTGCTTTTTTCTCATTGTTTCTGACTTCGTTGATTCCTGGTTTATTCTAGTTCAGGGTCAAAAGCCACCACCGCGGAGTGGGGAGCATGCACAGACGAGAAAACCGACAGTAATCCGGGAATGCTGTAAATGCACGAATAATCGGTGAACTAAAGGAGTTCTCTAGGTCTGTTAACCTGGGGTATGAAAACTCATATTTTACCTGGGGTACGGTGTTTACATGGTGTTTGAGAAACCGGAGTATGCCCTTAACCCGATTATAATCGGGTTTTTGCATTGGGACCATGGAAACACAATGTTGGATAACAATAAAGTCCCTCTGGTCTAATGCACAGAGGACTCGAAAGTCAAAAAATCACATTAGCTATGACGAGCTTGCCAGACAAAAGAACCACCAAAACAACAATTTTAGCCAACAAAACAACAATTTTAGCCAACAAAAGAACGATTTTAGCCAACAAAAGAACGATTTCAGCCAACAAAAGAACGATTTTAGCCAACAAAGGAACGATTTTAGCCAACAAAAGAACGATATTAGCCAACAAAACAACGACTTGAGCCAACAAAACAACAAATACTATTACTTATTACCTGATGTATCCCTCCACACTGCTCTGGCCTCGGAGCTGGTCCTCCATCAGGTAGGTGTTGTGGGAGGAGGAGATGAAGTAATGGCACAGTGGCTGGCTCATGTCCTGGAAGACGGCTCGCCTGTGCGGGTTGAAGATGGAGCCCTCAGCTGAGCCGAGGTACATCAAGAAGCCGTCAAATGTCATGACGTTCAGCAGCTTGGCTGGAAATACAGCAGGATGGTGTCAGAACCACCTCACATGGTGCTGGCACCCAAACCTTGATGGCACCTTATCCAGTACCAAGAACTCCAAGAACCCTGGAGGTCCCTAATTGTCGGTCTGTACTCCAGAGTGGGTGTCAGGCATAAGAAGAGCCGATCCAGCACCAAGAGAAACAGGGTAGAACTTCAAAGACCAAGATACACCATACACAGTAAAGAAGTTACAGTCCGTGTACCTGCGTCAGAGGGCTCGTAGCGCTCAATGAGCTGCTTGGCATGCTGCTGGATGTCGTCCCCCTCCAGCTGCGCCTCTCTCAGGAAGTCCTGAAAGTTGCTTTGGGACAGCTTCTGGCCATCCACCGAGTACTCCTGGAAAACCCTCAGCACATCCTCACGCTGGGTCAACATCTTGTAGAAGAGCACAAACTCGTCGTCCTCCAGTGTACCCGACTGGGATTTATCAGCCATCTGAGAGAAGAGACAAAACCAAGAGGTCACAGCAGAAACCAAACACTCAATGTTTAAATCACAAATGACCACAGTTTTAGTTCAGGCTCTCACCGTGAAGAGACGATGAGCATGGTGCTCGTTCATGTCCACATTCATCATCTTCAGTAAATCTCGCACTTCTTTGAAGTTCATCCTGCCATCGTTGTCCTTGTCTGCCTTCTTGAACCAGTCACCAATCCACCTGGGTACGCCACTTAAGGAAAGCGTCACATTCAACAATGGCTGAAACACTTAACTGTGTTTCCAAGAGCTTTGGAAGGGTAACCTGATGACGACTGGTATGATGAATGTTCAGGTATATTGCAGTACACTTCGAACAGTAACACTCTGATTGTCCTATAAATCCAAAGACACATTTTCTAACGCATCTTCTAGCACCACGGACAAGTATAAGTTTACCTCTGACCTGTTGACAAGGTATCTCAAGAGCTAACAGATTACAGTATTTCAAATTAATTTGTTGTCCCCATAGGCAGGGCTGTTGTACTTAAGTCCTGACTTGTGTCCACTTATTTGACGTCTTGCACTGTAACAAAAACAACTATTTAAGCCAACAAAACAAGAACATTTGCCAATAAAACAACAATTTTAGCCAATGAAGGGACGCTTTTAGCAAACAAAACCACAATTTTAGCCAACAAGAGAACGATTTTGGCCAACAAAGGAACGCTTTTAGCCAACAAAACAACTATTTTAGCCAACAAAAGAATGATTTTAGCCAACAAAAGAACACTTTTAGCAAACAAAACAACAATCTTAGCCACCAAAACAACAACTTTAGCCAACAAAAGAACACTTTTAGCAAACAAAACAACAATTTTAGCCAACAAAACAACTATTTTAGCCAACAAAAGAATGATTTTAGCCAACAAAAGAACACTTTTAGCAAACAAAACAACAATCTTAGCCAACAAAACAACAACTTTAGCCAACAAAAGAACACTTTTAGCAAACAAAACAACAATTTTAGCCAACAAAGCAACAATTTTAGCCAACAAAAGAACACTTAATGCAAACAAAACAACCATTTTAAGCCAACAGAACAACAGTTTAGCCAACAAAACAAAAATTTTAGCCAACAAAATATTCAACATTGTAACAAGCATTTGACGTCTTGCACTTGTTTTGGAATTGTACCTTGTTGAACTTGGGATCGTCTTGGACTTGGCTATTGAGAACTGGTTTTACATGTTACATGTTTTATTTCATGTTATTATATATGTTACTTTACTTTTCCCATCACCACAGAAATCACAGGCTGGTGGGATCTTCATGCAACCTTAAATTATGTTATTTAGCATGTTTTGAATATCTGTGATTTCCGTCAACCACAAAGTCTGAAGATGCCTTCAAAGTCTTGAAGACTTTGAAGGCATCTTCAGACTTTGTGGCATATGACTGAAACCCTGAGTGAAAGATACTGGTCAAGTCTCTCCCGTTCCCCCATGTTCTCCAGGTTCTCGATCAGCTTTCTCATGCCTTGGATCCAGGACTGGGCCTCCTCGGCAGACTCGGCCACCAGGTCCAGGTTGCCCCTTCGACCGCGGAACACCAGTGTGAAGCATCGGTCGGCCGGGAACTCATCTGCGATGCTGAGCAGCACCTCGGATTGGTGGCCCTCCCGTATCGCCTCCACATCACAAACTGAAACTGGACACAAAGACTGTTGTCACAAACATGAAAAGACGCCTGGTGTCATCAAAATCAGCGTGTCCGTGAACCGTGTGCTCGTACATGTGGAGTGGGTGTTGCCGGCCTTCTTGGACTTGTACCAGATGGTCATGCAGTCATCCTGCAGTTTGAAGTAGCGCTGCTTCTTCCAGGTGCGAGACTTGATTTTCCTCATTACCGTCCCCACCAGCATGGACTGGAGGTTGTCGTCCCCCTGGATGCCTGAAAAGTTAAAATACAATATTTGTTCAAACAGAATATGTTTGCACTGAAAAATATATTTGTGATTAAAATGTGAATCAAAATTCAAAAGGTTTTCTTTGTGAATCTAACAGATGACAAAAGGTGATGGTTAAGTTTAGACGACAAAAGGCGATGGTTAAGTTTAATCAACCAAAGGTGATGGTTAAGTTTAGACGACAAAAGGTGACGGTTAAGTTTAGACGACAAAAGGCGACGGTTACGTTTAATCAACCAAAGGTGATGGTTAAGTTTAGACGACAAAAGGTGACGGTTAAGTTTAGACGACAAAAGGCGACGGTTAAGTTTAATCAACCAAAGGTGATGGTTAAGTTTAGACGACAAAAGGTGACTGTTAAGTTTAGACCACAAAAGGTGACGGTTGAGTTTAGACGACAAAAGGTGACAGTTAAATTTAGACGGAAAAAAGGTGATGGTTAAGTTTAGACGACAAAATGTGACGGTTAAGTTTTGACGACAAAAGGTGATGGTTAAGTTTAGACGATAAAAGCTGATGGTTAAGTTTAGACCACAAAAGGAGATGGTTAAGTTTAGGCGACAAAAGGTGACGGTTAAGTTAAGACGACAAAAGGTGACGGTTAAATTAAGATGACAAGAGTCGACGGTTAAGTTCAGACGACAACATGAGAAAGTTTCAGTTCTGTATATTCTGAACGGTAAAGAGACAGAAGCAGACTTACGGAGGCCGCTCCCCGTGGAAGCCATTCGTTGTCGTCTCACACTTGTGCCATCTGAAGAAAAGAAGTCAGTTCGTTAAACATAGATGCAAATTGAAACTAGAGATCTAGACCATGGACTCATTAGGAAAATGTTGACTGAGGTAATAAATCAAGTGCGAAGGTTAGGCTCATTTTCTCATTGACTTCTTTACAATCACACTTGTTTCTGGAGCCGGTGGAGTTGCAGCCTGATTGTTTCGCTGCTCTGTTCTGTTTCCTCTGTTTTTTCCGCTGCACTTTTTGTTCTCTCGGTGCGTCTAAGCCAAATAATCTCCACAAATCCCCACCACAGCGTCAGCAGCATTCCTTTCACTGATGACCTTGACGCTCTCGGAGCTGTGTTCTCAGGGTCTCCGGCTCAATATGATGTTTTCAGTGTTTGTCGTGTGTTTCCCCGCAGGTCTGTTGATGGTAAACTGCTCAATACGCACTCGTGTTTGACTCCTTCATTCATTTACGGTTCAAACTGTGAAGATAGACCTCAGGAAATTCTCACAGTGTTAGTTCACATCACTAACTTCACCACACACAGATACAACACAACATTTCTGAAGTATTTCTGATCTGTCTGTGTGTTATCTGTGCATTTATTATAATTACAATGACAGTAAACACCTGTGTAATGTTTATTCTTATTCTAGGGCAAAAAAACATTGGTTTAATGTTTAATATGTTTTACTCATGTCATTTGAACATGTGGATATTTTATTTGATTCTATTCTGTATCTGTAAACAAAAGCTGTAAATCTACGAGAGAAAAAAGTGGATATTCTCTGAAAGTGTTATATTTTATGGAAGTGTCCTTAAAAGGGTCATTTAGGAAGGTGCAAAAATAGCCTTAGACCTCAGAAGGTTAATGTCCTTCGAGGTGTCTTAGGTTAATGTAGGAGAAAAAGAACTTTGATATTCTCTGAAATTAAAGTGGAAAATCTATGAGGAAAAAGTGGTAAGTTTCCGAAAAGAAAAGTTGTGAATCGATGAGAAAAAAGTAGTAAAACGATAAGAAAAAAGTGGTAAAACTTAGTAGAAAGTTGTAAATCGATGAGAACAATGTAATAAAGCTCAGAGAATAAAAGTTGTAAATTTACGAAAGTAAAAGTGGTAAATCTATGAGAAAAAAGTGGTAAATTTACGAAAGTAAAAGTGGTAAATCTATGAGAAAAAAGTGGTAAATCTATGAGAAAAAAGTGGTAAATTTACGAAAGTAAAAGTGGTAAATCTATGAGAAAAAAGTGGTAAATCTATGAGAAAAAAGTGGTAAATCTATGAGAAAAAAGTGGTAAATTTACGAAAGTAAAAGTGGTAAATCTATGAGAAAAAAGTGGTAAATTTACGAAAGTAAAAGTGGTAAATCTATGAGAAAAAAGTGGTACATTTACGAAAGTACAAGTCTAAATCCATGAGAAAAAAGTGGTAAATTTACGAAAGTCAAAGCGGTAAATCTTATAAATAAAAGTTGTAAATCTACGAAAGTAAAAGTTGTAAATCTATGAGAAAAAAGTGGTAAATCTGGAAGAAAATTGACATTTCTGTTTTAATCGGCTTCTTTCTTAATGCACCTTTTTGTTAATTCCCCATTTTATTTACTTTCTTATTTAATTTCACCTTCACTCATTCATTTCAGTAAACTGAAATAAGAAGTAAAGTAACACATACTGACTACAAATGACAAAAAATGGCAACGAAAGTAAACATTTTTTTTTACAAAACAATCAAAAAGACCCGTAAACTGTGCAAAAATAAAGGCAAATCGACTAAAAATAGATGCAAAAAGAAAAAAATAGATGCAAAATAAGAAAAGTTGTAAATCTACGAGAAAGCAATGGGCAAATCTCTGAGTAGAAAAGTTCTAAATTGATGAGAAAAAAGTGGAAAATCTGGAAGAAAATTGACATTTCTGTTTTAATCGGCTTCCTTATAAATGCACCTTTGTGATAATTCCCCAATTTATTTACTTTCTTACTTAATTTCACCTATTTTCTTTTCTTCTTAATACATTTTTACGTTTATTTCTAATAATCTCAAATGTATCTGACTTTTTTATTAATGACTTATATTATTCAAACATTTCCATAATAAAGAAAATAAATACAGAAATGAATACATTTAAAAATACATAATAATTAATCGTCCATGGATTTAAAAGTGTATAAAAATGAATAAATACATTTAAAAATAAATAATAATTTATAATCAAATTTAAAAGTGTATAAAAATGAATAAATACATTTGAAAATAAACGCTAAGGTAAAAAAAACTACATGAATACACTTAAAATTGAATATAAATCTATAAATAAAGGGGGAAATTAAATAGGAACGTAAATGAATAGGTGAATTAAAACAATGGATATGAATAAAGAGGATTATTAAAACAGAAATATCAACTTACCAATCACCAACCACCACCAACCACCTTATCAATTTTATCAATTATTTAATGACTGCATTTTAGTAAATTTAATGGCAAATTAAAATTTACTGAGTCATTTATTTATGAAATGTTGCTTCTGTCGAGCCAAATTATAAAAAGAAAAACATTAATAAATAATTAAAAATCTAGATTGATGAATGAATATGACTTTAAAACTACCCAAAATAATACGAAACATGAATGTTTACACGTTAATAAAGTGGGAAATGATTTGATATTTGTTTTAATTTGCTTCTTTATTCATTTCCCCGTGTATTTAATATTTACGTTCCTATTTAAGTTTCCCTTCTATTTGTTTATTTTAAACGTATTTATTTCACAATGATCTTTTATTTATTTTTAAATGCAGGTATTGCTTTTTTTGTAGTCAAGCATTAATGATGGCATTTTTTAATACATTTATATTTACATGATTTATTATTGTATTTGAACGACAGTCTTGTACAATGAAGAATAAATACATAAAGGAGTCCAACAAAAATAATTCATGATATTTCTGTTTAGAAAGCTCCTTTATTGTGATAATTCCCAATGTATTTACTTTACTGTTTAATTTTTCCTTTTAGTTATTTTATTTCTTATTATTATTATTTGTATTGTTGTTGTCGTTGTTATTTTAAGATTTTCATTTTCTCTGCATCAGCTCTCCATAAATGAGAGGCTGATAAAAAATAGTGTAAAAAGGAAAGTATACAGAATACAAAATAATAATAATAATTTAATTTAATTTAAATAAACACATTTATATTAAATGAAATAACACAAAGGGGGAAATTTAATTGGGAAGTTAACACATTGGGAAATGAATACAGAGGTAAATCAATAAAGCAAATCAAAAATAATTTCATTAATGAACATTACTCTTGGTAATTTTAATATTACACCAAAGAACTCGCTCTGACATCTCTCCATTAGCCCATGTGTATAGGACCTGTTTGTGCGTGTGTGTGTATTTGATATTTGTAAGTGTGTGTGTTTTTAAAAAAACAACAACAAAAGAGTAGTGACTAATATAAAGGGATGCTTTCTTTCTCTTTCTCTTTTTATCAAATCATTTAGGAATTTATTTTTGATTTTGGCGGCTTCAGTCCTCCGTACAAAACAGGTTTTCTCTTCAACAGTCTGAAACAGGAATACATCTGTGAACTGACCTGTTGCAGGATCATCTCAGAGTCCTGGTCCTGGTCCTGGTCCTGGTCCTGGTCCTGGTCCTGGTCCTGGTCCTGTGGTGTCTGCAGGCCTGTCCTCACCTCTCCACGCTTCTGCACTGACTGAGGACAGAGTGGGACGCTCTGCTGCTGCTCCTCCTCCTCCTCCTCCTCCTCCTCCTCCTCCTCTTCCTCCTCCTCTTCCTCTCCTCCTCCTCCTCCTCCCATCACCATCATCATTCTCACCCGTCTCTCTCTCCGTTGTTTGACTTTTCTAAAACTGAAATCCTTGTTTTGTTTCTATGACTAAATAAAACATAAAGAGAACCCATTTGTGACTTTTAGAGCAGAAAATAATGTTACTGAAATAGCATTATAATGGCATTATTCTGGAGGCTCGTGGTGGCATGAACAGATGATCGAACACAGTAAATGACTGAAATAAAAAAAGAAAAGAAAAGTAAAGTAACACATACTGACTACAAATGAAAGAAAATGGCAACAAAAGTAAACATTTTTTAGAAAACAATCAAAAAGACACATAAAATGTCCAAAAATAAAGGCAAATCGACTAAAAATAGATGCAAAATGAAAAAATAGATGCAAAAAGACTACAAATAAATGCAAATGACTACAAAATGGATGTAAAACAACTAAAAATAGATGCAAAATGACTAAAAATAGATGCAAAACAACTAAAAATAGATGCAAAATAAATAAAAATAGATGCAAAATGACTAAAAATAGATGCAAAACAACTAAAAATAGATGCAAAATAACTGAAAATAGATGCAAAACAACTAAAAATAAATGCATAACAACTAAAAATAGATGCAAATTCACTAAAAAAAATAATGCTATTATTATTATAACATTATAATTCAATTTTAATCATGCTTTAACAAAGTAAAAGACCCGCTGTTGCACTTAAGTCTTAGAAACATGTTTTTACACGTTTGTTTGTTTTTTCCTTTTCCTGCTTCAGTTTCAGAGTATTAACACAGAATCAACTTTAGTATGGAGGCCTGGAGCTGCCAAAATTAAACACTAATACATAAATGACTCGATAAATATTTTCATGTGTTAAAAAATTGTATTTGTTTGCTTTGTATTAATTACCCTTTTGTTTTCTGAAATAGGTTTTTACATTTGTGCATTTATTTATTTTAAATACATTTATGTATTAATAAGTTATATGAAACAGAAATATTAACTTATGCATACTTTAGCCACATTAAATAAAACAGTGTTTTCAGTCTGGCAGCTTGTCTCAATGTGTTCTCCCATAATGCACTGGAGAGAGAGAGAGAGAGAGAGAGAGAGAGAGAGAGAGAGAGAGAGAGAGCGAGTGTAGTGTTACTGAGCCTCGCTCGCTCATCAAACTTTGATCAGATCAGATCAGCTTCCAGCTCACATTACACACACACACACACACACACACACACACACACACACACACACACACACACACACACACACACACACACACACACACACACACACACACACACACACACAAACACACACACACACACAGTGACCTCCTCAGGGGATCAGAGGACTACATTACCCAGCGGCACCCTCTGCAGCAGTTCACCGCTCTGACACCAGACAAGCTCACGACCTAATATCATAATAATAATAATAACACAAATAATAATAATAACAATAATAACAATAATAATAATTTTAGTATTATTCTGGAGGCACGTGGTGGCATGAACAGATTACTGAACACAGTAAATGACTAAAATAAGAAGAAAAGTAACGGTTAAAATGGACACATACTGACTTTAAACAACAAAAAATGACAACAAAACTGAAAGTCATTTCTAAACAATCCAAAAGACAAATAAAACGTCTAAAAATAGATGCCAAATTACAAAAAATATTTGCAAAATGACTAAAAATAGAATCAAAATGGCATAAAAAAGATGAAAAACAACTAAAATCAGATGAAAAATGACTAAAAATAGATGCAAAATGAATAAAATAGATGCAAAATTGCTAAAAATAGATGGAAAATGACTAAAAAAACATCCAAAATGTCTACCAGCAGAGATGGGGGTCCTGTATAGACTTGTGTGTCTGTGTCTATGGGTCTCTTGTCTCATGTCTGTATATAATCTATATCTCAATATTTATGATCATGGTAGACTTTGGAGTCTAATGATGTGAAATATTCTATATATTATATTTTATATTATATTATACAGGTGTGACATCACACCTGAACATGTCTTTGTCTGCAGCAGAATGAAGACGCTACAGCAGCTGTTGGTCCAGCACCACTTTATTAAACAAGTGTAAATCATATGAATGTCTCAGTGGAGGCAGAGGGACGCCCCGTCTATGACCTGTCCCTCCTGCAGGTTCTCCACCCGCTGGGCCAGCCAGCACTCAGTGGTGGTGGCATCGTCCCGAGGACCTGGGCGAAGGTGGCGCCGTCCTTGAAGACCTGGGCAAAGGTGGAGTCGTACTTCAGGACCGGGCGAAGGCGGAGTCGTACTTCAGGACCTGGCGAAGATGGAGTCGTACTTTAGGACCTGGGCGAAGGTGGAGCCGTACTTCAGGACCTGGCGAAGGTGGAGTCATTCTTAAGGACCTGGGTGAAGGTGGAGTCGTCCTCGAGGATGTAGGTGAATGTGGAGTTTTCTTTGAGGACGTGGGTGAGGGGGAAATGTCCTTGAGGACCTGGGCGAAAATGTTGTCATACTCGGAGGCCTGGGCGAAGGTGGAGACGGCCTTCAGGACCTGTGTGAAGGCTGAGTCATCCTTAAGGACCTGAGCGAAGGTGGAGTCGTCCTTAAGGACCTGGGCGAAGGTGGAGTCATACTTCAGGACCTGGCGAAGGTGGAGTCGTACTTCAGGACCTTGCGAAGATGGAGTCGTACTTCAGGACCTGGGCGAAGGTGGAGCCGTACTTCAGGACCTGGCGAAGGTGGAGTCATTCTTAAGGACCTGGGTGAAGGTGGAGTTGTCCTCGAGGATGTAGGTGAATGTCGAATTTTCTTCGAGGACGTGGGTGAGGGGGAATTGACCTTGAGGACCTGGGCGAAAATGTTGTCATACTCGGAGGCCTGGGCGAAGGTGGAGACGGCCTTCAGGACCTGTGTGAAGGCTGAGTCATCCTTAAGGACCTGAGCGAAGGTGGAGTCGTCCTTAAGGACCTGGGCGAAGGTGGAGTCATACTTCAGGACCTGGCGAAGGTGGAGTCGTACTTCAGGACCTTGCGAAGATGGAGTCGTACTTCAGGACCTGGGCGAAGGTGGAGTCGTACTTCAGGACCTGGCAAAGGTGGAGTCATTCTTAAGGACCTGGGTGAAGGTGGAGTTGTCCTCGAGGATGTAGGTGAATGTCGAATTTTCTTCGAGGACGTGGGTGAGGGGGAATTGACCTTGAGGACCTGGGCGAAGATGTTGTCATACTCGGGGGCCTGGGCAAAGGTGGAGACGGCCTTCAGGACCTGGGTTAAGGTGGAGTCGCCCTTAACGACCTGAGCGAAGGTGGAGTCGTCCTTAAGGACCTGGGCGAAGGTGGAGTCGTACTTCAGGACCGGGCGAAGGCGGAGTCGTATTTCAGGACCTGGCGAAGACGGAGTCGTACTTCAGGACTTGGGCGAAGGTGGAGTCGTCCTTGAGGACCTGGGCGAAGGTGGCGCAGTCCTTGAAGACCTGGGTGAAGGTGGAGTCGTCCTTAAATACCTGGACGAAGGCGGAGTCCTCCTTGAGGACCTGGGCGAAGGTGGAGTCGTCCTTTAGGACCTGTGTGAAGGTGGAGTCGTCCTTGAAGACCCCGGTGAAGGTGGCGTCGTCCTTCAGGACCTGGGTGAAGGTGGAGTCATCCTTGAGGACCTGGGCGAAGGTGGAGTTGTACTTGAGGACCTGGGTGAAGGTGGAGTCGTCCTCGAGGACCTGGGCGATGGTGGAGTCGTACTAGAGGACCTGGGTGCAGGTGGAGTCTTCCTTCAGGACTTGGGCGAAGGTGGAGTCGTCCTTGAGGACCTGGGCGAAGGTGGCGCAGTCCTTGAAGACCTGGGTGAAGGTGGAGTCGTCCTTAAATACCTGGACGAAGGCGGAGTCCTCCTTGAGGACCTGGGCGAAGGTGGAGTCGTCCTTTAGGACCTGTGTGAAGGTGGAGTCGTCCTTGAAGACCCCGGTGAAGGTGGCGTCGTCCTTCAGGACCTGGGTGAAGGTGGAGTCATCCTTGAGGACCTGGGCGAAGGTGGAGTTGTACTTGAGGACCTGGGTGAAGGTGGAGTCGTCCTCGAGGACCTGGGCGAAGGTGGAGTCATTCTTCAGGACCTGGGCGAAGGTGGAGTCGTCCTTGAGGACCTGGGAGAAGGTGGCGCCGTCCTTGCAGACCTGAGTGAAGGTGGAGTCATCCTTAAGTACCTGGACGAAGGTGGAGTTCTCCTTGAGGACCTGGGCGAAGGTGGAGTCATCCTTCAGGACCTGGGTGAAGGTGGAGTCGTCCTTGAAGACCTGGGTGAAGGTGGCATCGTCCTTAAGAACCTGGGTGAAGGTGGAGTCGTCCTTGAGGACCTGGGTGAAGGTTGAGTCGTCCTCGAGGATGTAGGTGAAGGTGGAGTTGTCCTCGAGAACCTGGATGAAGGTTGAGTCGTCCTTCAGGAGCTGGGCGAAGGTGTAGTCTCTGAGCAGGTCAGGGAGGCTGGTCAGAGGACACGAGGAGGACAAAGGTGTTAAACTCAAAGCACGTGGCCATCCTTATTACATTTACTTATATACTTATAAAGCAGATGGCTCAAGTCAAGAAATTTGATTTCATCTTTTCATATAAGGTCCAACCAAAGCCGCTAATGCTCATGGTTATCCGTTAAGATGATCGTAAATAATTCCTAATGTACCTGTTTTCAGATGGATGGACCGCGTGGTCACCGGCAGCCCGGAGTTCTCTACCAAGTCGATGTCCTGCCAAAGACACAGTGTCTCCTGTCAGAGAAATGCTTTCTTTTTCCTCCGTTAAGTTCAGACAACAAAAGGTGACGGTTAACTTTGAGTTTCACATTCAACATCAAGTGGAATTCCCTGTTTTGATCTGGTTGTGCTTTTGAATCTACGAGAGAAGGGAAAAGGAGACACCTGAAGAACGGGTTCTTGAGGTCCAGGATGTTTCCGGATCTGAAGCCTGATTGGTCGACTGTGGCGGTGATGTGGATGTCGTAGCTCTGTCTGGAGGGTAAGGGAAAAACTTTCATGATGACAGGTTACGGACCAAAAGCATTCTTCACCGGTTTGTCTGATTGGAAACATCTGGGGGGTGTACCTGCTGTTAGCCACCAGCAGGACGGTCCCGGACAGAGTTTGTCCCAGCTTGGCGAAGAGCGGCGTCTGAAGCAAACATCGGACCTGATACCAGCGCGTCAAAGGCTCCGTGGGAGCTGTGGAGAGCCACACTGTGGCCCTGCAGAGGCACGCAGAGAGGGGAGATTTGTTTCTAAACCTCTGGGAAAGCTCCGATGTGTTCAGGAGCACCTTACTTTCCCCCAGGTGTTCCTTGTCCACAGGCTTGCATTGGGGGGCAGTCACATTCTAAAGTGCCCTCTAGGAGCTAAAGCATGTGCTAAAGGGCCCTCTAGAAGTCAAAACATGTGCTAAAGTGACCTCACTTCAGTCAAAATGTGTGCTAAAGTGCCTTCTAGAGGCCAAAACGCATGCTAAAGTGCTCTCTAGAAGCAAAAATGCATATTAAAGTGCCCTCTAGGAGCCAAAATGCGTACCCCCTAGGAGCCAAAACACGTTCTAAAGTGCCCCCAAGGAGCCAAAACATGTTCTAAAGTGCCATCTAGGAGCCAAAACATGTGCTGAAGTGCCCTCTAGGAGCAAAAACCTCTGCTAAAGTGCCCTCCAGGAGCCAAAACGTGTGCTAAAGTTCCCTCTAGGAGCCAAAACATGCGCTAAAGTGCCCTCTAGGAGCCAAAATGTGTGCTAAAGTGCCCTCTAGGAACCAAAATGCATGCTAAAGTGCCCTCTAGGAGCCAAAATGTGTGCTAAAGTGCCCTCTAGGAGCCAAAAGGCGCTCTAAAGTGCCCTTGTGTCAGCTAAAACATGTGCTAAAGTGTCCTCATCAGTGGTGAGGACACACTACATGTGCCCTTTTTTTCCCTTTTGGCCTCTGCCCTTCAAAAAGTCTGTGCACGCCACTGTCCCTGTCTGTGTTTACTAAAGGTGCACATCTCTTACGTGGATCCCCGATAGGCCACATCAAACCAGAAGGCCAGTCCGTGGACCAGACCGGACTGCAGCAGAGTAAACACAAAGGGAATCTCCACCCTGCAAGAAACAGACACACCTTTTAGTTTGTCTGCATCACAATTAGATGCATCGGTATCGCATACTATTTCATAAATGTTTCCTCTCTTTTTGTCTTTGCTGTTTCCTTTAAAAAAACGGTTTTATCAGGGTCTTTTATGAAGTGTAATACTATAATACTCATTTGGGCCACTAGTGTGTGCACCATTACCATGGACCCAAGCTGTTTCCTTTGCCATTCCATTGACATTCCATTCAGAAGATGAGGTACACTGAAAAAAACTAACTTGTATAACTGAATAAAATCCTTTTGCACTCAAATTTTTCAAGTAAATTTAACTGCACTGCAAGTACAAGTTACTCAACAATACCGAGTGTAACGTACTTACTTACTTTTGGGGATGAAGACTACCTAACACTCCTGTTTTTTGCACTGTAATGATTCTTAAGGCAGAAAGAATTTTTAATTATTATATATAATAATAAATTCTGATAGCTGAGATAAAGACCAACACAGTGATATATCATACTTAGTGTTTATGATGCCTCATTGGTAAGAAAAATGCAATTTTATTGATAAAATATATCCCGCAATGCATCATGGGAGTTTCCGGTTTGGCTCTTTCAGCCGTATCTCGGTAACAGAAGGTCGTAGAGAGATGGAAGTTGATTTCTTGAATATGTTTTCATATACAGGCTTTCCAATTGTGCCACCCCTGAGTGTCTACAACCTTCCGTTACCGAGATACGTCACAGTTATCACAAATATGAAAAGGTCCAAATGAATTTTAATTTTACTATGCAAAAAAAACTTTATTATTGGATACATTTTACTAAACCAAAAAGTTAGTTTTTCAGTGTAATGGTGCACTCTTGTGGTCAGAATGAATATTTCATCTTTCATCCAATCAATGAATCTCCCATCTGTGTTAGTGTTAAAAACATGTTCATATGCTGCTTAAAGAATACAGTTTTCACCTGTGCAAATCTTCTTCTGTAGCCTCCATGAAGTTGATGCAGTGTTTGACGGACCTGGCCATCAGGATCTGCACGTCAAATGTGTCCTTAAAAAAGAATTTCAATTAAGAATCGGATCAAGATGACGTTGAAGTGTCTCTGTAAGGTTCATAAACTTATCAGCGACTCCGTTAGTGACCAGTCAGCCTCACATTAGCCAGCTAAGGTTTCACTGAGCCAACATTAGCAAGGAGCTAAGCAGTGAAATCTATGCTAGATAACATTAACAAGGAGCTAGGTTTCACTGAGCTAACTTGAGCAAGGGGCTAACTTCAGCCGGGTTAGCTTTCACTGAGCTGATGCTAGCAAGAAGCTAATGTTACCCATCTTAGATTTCACTGAGCTAACTTTATCAAGGAGCTAACATTAACAAGCATAGATTTCACTGAGCTAACATTAGCAAGAAGCTAACATTAGCCAGCTCAGGTTTTACTGGGCTAACATAAGCAAGGAGCTAACATTAGCAGCTTAGATTTCACTGAGCTAACTTAAGCAAGGAGCTAGCTTCTGCCAGTTTAGCCTTCACTGAGCTGTGGCTAGCAAGAAGTTAATGTTACCCATCTTAGGTTTCACTTAGCTTAGGTTTCACTGAGCTAATGTTAGCAAGGAGCTAATGTTAGCCAGCTCAAGCTCTACTGAGCTAATGTTTGCAAGGAGCTAACGTTAGCCAGCTTGGATTTCTCTGTGGTAACATGAGCAAGCGCTCATGTTAGCCGCTTAGGGTTCACTAGGTTTCACTGAGCTAACGTTAGCTATCTTAGGTTTCACAAACCATGATAGGCTGCTTGAAGAACTCGTCCACTGTGGCACCATGAAGAGCACTCAGGTTCACTCCGTAGAAGCTTCTCTGCTGCCTAAATAAAGTCAGAGGGAAGTGGTTTTATAAACAAATTATTTTATTTGATAATTAATTATTCACATTCTGTTAGTCTGTTAGTCAGATCTGTTAGTGTTGATCTGTTGCCAGGCTGAAGCAGCTCAACGCAGAGTCGGTCGCAACGTGCAAATATTAGAAATCATCACAGAGGATTTTTTTGTGTAAAGACTTTTCAGAAGTGAATTTAGTGCTGAAATATTTACAGAATTGTTAAAAAACTGTCATTTTTGGCCTCAGTTGTTGTAATAGAGGCTTTCAATATAAATTAACGACACAATCAAACGTTTTCCAGCAGGATTCACATCTGAAAATGTGAAGAAACGAAGATTACAGCTTTCCCTGACGTTAGCATGTAGCTTAGCAGTGAATGAAAAGTCACCAATAAAGAAAACAAATTAACTGCATAATTACAGGAATCACATCTAAAAAAAGTGGTAAAATGAACAACATACACCAAGATAATATCTTTTCCTGATGTTATCATTTAGCTAGCTACGTGTAGCAGTGAACGACTGTGGAGTAACGTTATAGCAACATTTTCTATCATCAAAAATCACCAATAAAGAGTTTTAAAACAAATTAGCGACACAATCAAACATTTTCGGCAGGAATCACATCTGAAAATGTGAAGAAACATAAACCAAGATTACAGCTTTCCCTGACATTAGCATGTAGCTTAGCAGTGAATGAAAAATCACCAATGAAGTAAACAAATTTACCACATAATTCAACATTTTCCAGCAGGAATCACATCTGACAATGTGGAGAAATTAACAACCTGAACCAAGATAACCCTGATGTTAGCATGTAACTAGCTACATGTAGCAGTGAATGAATGTGGAGTAACGTTAGAGCAACACTTCCCAACATCAGAAATCACCAATAAAGGCTTTCAAAACAAATTAACAACACAATCAAACATGTTCCAGCAGGAATAAGATCCAAAACTCGGCAAAAATCAACAACAACAGAAGCAATAAATATAACAGCGTTCCCTGACGTTAGCACATAGCTAGCTACGTGTAGCTGTGTGTGTAAACTCGTCTTTTCAGATAACATTCCTGCTGGAACATGTTTTGTTTGTGTAGTTTTTGCTTTATATTATATTTTTTGTCATCTTCTCAGGGTGAAAAATGTCGCTACACTCCGTGAAAGGGGCCTTCGATTTTTGCGCTGCATGGACTCACTCGCGTGGTTGGCGCAGAGAAGGCGCGTTAGTATTATATCAACCGTTAGCTGGTAAACTGACTATTTACAACCTGGTGTGATTGTGATACGACTTTAGTGTAACGTTAAATAGTTCGAGAAACTCAGACACACAAACAATAACTTTTTCCTCCATCCTTCTAGCGTTGAGTGTTGTTTTGTGAGGACGTCTAGTCGGTAGTAAGTAGCACAGTGGTTTTGACTCATGAAGGTGACCATGTAGCAGGCTGATATTAAAACAAAAATATTACAGGCAATGCATTTCATGGCACCTCTCAACGACTATCGGAGACAGATATTTGATGTATTTTCCAAAATGTGTGGTCAGACTATAACACCGGACTATCACACAGCCATTTTCGGTGTAACACCACCAGGCTGCAAAGTCTCAAATTTGCAGACTCATACTTTTTAACTGGATATCAGACTTAGCTCCTTCATTTCTACAGTGGTCGAGGGATGTTCTATCTTTTCTACCTTTAGAGAAACTGAGATATAAAATATATAAAGCCCACTGAAACGTCACCCTTACCTGGAGTGCCTTTAAAGAATTGGTAGAAGGTTTTCCCTTCCAATGATACAAGTTGTACTGGATAGTTAGAACCACTTTATAAAATGCGGAAAACATTAATTGATTGAACTTATGATAAGAGGTCACTGTCTGACTATTTTTGTATTTTCAATTTTTGTTTGAGAGCCCTGGGGGAGGGAGGGGGTCCTCGTTTGGAAGTTGTATGTGTGTTAATGGAAAATTACATTTCATGGATCTTAAGAGTTTAAGTATTTTCTTGTGAAATGGTGTAGTATCGAGATAGTATTATATTAATTCAGTCATTAATGTTTCCTTTGAACTAGCATATACCGATTGACGTCTGAATCAGTACGACATCTGGGTTTTCGTGGCGTACTGCAGATTTTACTTCCGTTTGCGTCCTACATACTACATTTTGGCCAAATAAGCGGCTGGAGTCGTTGGTGGTTCCCAGTGCAGCCTCTGTTTTTGTCATTATTGTGGTTATGGAACAACACAGAGTTGTCTCTGGTGCTCAATGAAACAATCCAACTCCTTTGATTTTATTGCTGTGTCCTAACAATGAAACAACCGTAGTAAAGAGTGAAATGTTTCATGGTAGAGCTGTGACGTTCATTCGTCAAGTCTGTCCCATAGGGGCACTGTTGAAATAGTTTACCTTCATTCCTCAACGCTGACTGAGCCTGACTTTCACATAGTGGTGCGGCAGTGAGGCAGCACACACACACACACACACACACACACACACACACACACACACACACACACACACACACACACACACACACACACAAACAAACACGAATACAACAGAAGGTGTATTGTTTCCACGGATTTTCCACAAGCACATGAACAAAGCAGAATGCATATTTTCATTTGGCGAAGAAAAATATAGGAAATGAATTCTTTAAGTCGATGTGTCACATCCAGTCGAAGGGTGCATGGTCGTTGTGTCGCTGCAGCAGCTGTCGTTCAGCCTGGATGAGGGTCTTAACTTTGATTCGATAGGTCACGCAAAGAACAACAAGTTGCTGAACCATGATTCCTCTTTACTGTCGTCTCTCATCTCATCTCATCTCATCTCATCTTCAGCCTCTTATCTGGGGCCGGTTCTCAGGGGCAGCAGCTCTAGCAGGGGACCCCAAACTTCCCTTTCCCGGGCCACATTAACCAGCTCTAACTGGGGGATCCCGAGGCGTTCCCAGGCCAGTGTGGAGATATAATCTCCCCACCTGGTCCTGGGTCTTCCCCGAGGCCTCCTCCCAGCTGAACGTGCCTGGAACACCTCCCTAGGGAGGCGCCCAGGGTTCATCCTTACTAGATGATCCTGAACCACCTCAACTGGCTCCTTTCAATGCAAAGGAGCAGCGGCTCTACTCCGAGTTCCTCACAGATGGTTGAACTTCTCCCCCTCTCTCTAAGGGAGACTCCAGCCACCCTCCTGAGAAAACCCATTTCGGCCGCTTGTACCCGTGCCCTCGTTCTTTCGGTCATGACCCACCTTTCATGACCAGAGGTGAGGGTAGGAACCAAGATTGACCGGTAGATTGAGAGCTTTGCCTTCCGGCTCAGCTCTCTTTTCGTCGGTGTGTCAGAGCGACTGCAAAATATTAATATTTTGTGGAAGAAAAACTCATTTTTTGTGACAGATCTTTAGGAATCCCAGAGTTTTTCCACTCACGCTGCACAGACACTTTTGCGGTTATCGCAGGGTACCATTCACACACTCACACAATGTATGCTGCCTCATACCTTCTGATTTTATTTGGCCAGGAGTTCTTAGGTTTTGTTTCGCAGCACCGTCCTCCACAGCAGGGCTGTTGGTCTGTTCCTTTGGTGTCTTTCTGGTCTAGCTTGAGGAGCAAAGCAGCTTGATAAATGGCGCCAGGTCTATACATGACGTCATCGTGTCATAAACGATGTTTTGACTGGCTGACTGAAAATAAGGATTTTAGGAGATCTTACTGTCCCTTAACTATGACTCAAACATTTTTTTGCAATATATTGAGAACACACAGACGTGAGTTCATGAGAGAACAAATCATTTTTTTGTAATGCTGTGCATAAACGTAACACCAGGAAGGCAGGTAAGGGTGATATTGTGCTAGCTCATCCAAAAACAAACAGCGCTTTATAGCGCGGGTCATTTTTGGAATGAATTACCTTTTGATATCCGTCAAGAAAATGGTAAAAATATCTCTCACAAAGAGGTTAACGATGCTATTTTTCAGTGGTTGATTTCAAGGTTTATGGATAAAACTGTACTAAATGTTAAACGCACTATGTGCTGCACTTCTGTAAGTCATGCATTTTATGATCCAAATTTGGATTATGCTGTATCCTCAAAGCAATTTCGGTCAAAGGCAACTGGACTTGGTTATTTGTGTTATCTTGGTTAACTGGACTTGGTTATCTTGGTTATTATCTGGTCAGATGCGTACATGAACTGATGAAGCCTCTTGGATGAGAGGTGAAACGTCTTCCTAGACAAATAACCAAGTCCTGTTGCTTTTGACTGAAATTGCTTTGAGGATAACGATGACCTGGACATATGAGAACATTCACAGGCTGAATATGCTGTAGCGTTATATTGATGTGTGATATAATGTTGCATTTTGTAATGTGCTTTTGTGATGCACTATTGAAATGCATATTTCAATATATATTTTGTAATGCATTGAGTCTGCTGGAAAGTGGACCCAAGGAAGACTAGCAAACTGCTAAGGCATAAGCTGATGGGGATCCTATAATAAAACAAAACAAAAAACACTTAAACACTGTAAGTACCCTAACTTATCGGCCTATCAGAGCTGATATCAGTCAACGCCCTGGTTGGTCTGTATGAGTCAGGACTGGACTGAACCCGAGCGTTTTACACCCAACAGGAAACATGGCTGACTGAGGTCGAGCAACATGTGTGAGAGAGAGGGAGACAGAGGGAAAGAAAGGCAGCCAGTGTGTTTGAGTCCTCATGCATAGACGTACAGTATGTGTGTGTGTGTGTGTGTGTGTGTGTGTGTGTGTGTATGTGTGTGTTTGTGAGACCAGAAACTAGCTCGTGCGTAGTGTTCGCAGTAGAGCTGCTCGTCGCTGAAGGGAGCCAGATGAATATCACCGGAGGAGGGAAACATCAGACCTGAGGGAGAGAGAGAGTGAGACGAAGAGTCAAAGACAGAGACACAAGCAGACACTGAGGGTCCATCCGGACGACCTCGACTCAAGAAACATCTGCGTCTACAGGAAACCAGTGAAACCGGCCAATAACGATGTAGTTGCCTGCCAGGCCTGGATGTGGCGCTGTAACTGCCACAGAAATACACCAACAACGGAGAAGAAGAGACGGGGAGACGCTGTGAAGAATCCAAACACCGAAGACTTTCTCTACAAATCTGGAGACTTCCCAAATCCTCCTCCATCCTAGAGACAAATGTGTCACTGTTTCTGGTGTTAGTGGAGACTTTGGTGCTTTTTTGGACTCTGATGCACCAATCACTCTGCAGTTAGTGTCCTCAACGAGCAGAGGGTGCTGCTGGGAGTCCCTTCCTCGTCCCAAAGCACTCACAGATGGGCACTGTCTCACTAGATTTAGAGACTTATCACACTTTCTTAGAAACTTTATTTATAAAAAGTGACTAGCGACCAAATAAGCACCTTATCCAGAGCATCAGGGAAAAGGGAAAAATCTGTGCCTAATTCATTCCCATGCATGTGGCTCTGAGTCCAGTTCAGTAAACAGTCTATGGGTCCGTCTCTCTCCTCTCACACAGCAGCACTGTTGTTGTTATGTGACGCCGCGGGGTTAGAGGTCGGAGGTGGGGCGATGATGTCATCGTTTAACAAAGTATGAGGTTTGACTGTCCAGACAACAGCGCCATGGGGGGCGTTTTCAAATCTTTCCATTCTGGGACCCGGTTTCAAAAGATCCCGTTTTCAGCCTCTGATAACGCCGGCTCTGTGTGAATGGTCGGCCAAAACTATACTAAAGTTGTGCGGTTACAGGAACGCGTCTCCGTGTGGACGAGCCCCCAGACTGACAGGGTAAATGTCTTGAGTAACACCGTCAAATCAAGAAAGGAGAGTCCAGTCAATATAAACCAGTCCCAAGAAGACATAGATGAGTCCCAAAGCAAGTCCCTAGTCAGCAACCAAGTCAATACCCACAAGTGCCAAGTGGAGATGGGTCAAGTCAAACTCCTCCCAAGTCTGACAGGTATAGTCTTGCTTTTCGAAACCATGGTACTGCTACAGTATGGTCTTACTATATGAGTCAACATTATGGTATAGGGGAAAAATTGCTGGTTTGTATTTCTTTAAAGCAATCACTATTCTCTTGGGCAGCACTAAGTCACTTGTCACGAGTCAAAACGGTTTAGTCCCAAAGCCAATTTCAAGTCAATTCATGTTATTTCAAAGGACAGACTTGCTTTTGAACTTTCACGTTGATGCACTATCCCTCCTGACTTCATCTTATATTATGGATTAGTGTTGCATATTCTCAACCAAAGGTTCAATTATTTACCTGACATCAGTAGGGGAGAGCGGGGTCAACCGAAACACTTTTCAATGAAACGTCTTGTTCAAAGATGATGTTACATTTACAAATGATTTCATCATGCGATTGACGATTCGCACATGTATTCTCTTAAAAACGAGAAAACGAAAAAGATCATGCTGAGGCGGAGTACACCCTGGACAGGACGCCAGTCTATCACAGGGCACATAGAGACGAACAGAGAGAGACAAACAGAGACAGACAACCATTCACACCTACGGGCAATTTTAGAGTCTTCAATGAACCTAACACGTGCATGTCTTTGAATTGTGGGAGGAAACCGGAGAACCCGGAGAAAACCCACGCAGACACGAGGAGAACATGCAAACTCCACACAGAAGGGCCCCAGCCGGGATTCAAAGGCGACAGTGCTAACCACCAGACCACCGTGTCGCCCTAGTTGTCATTCATAGCAAAACATTATTAATTTGTTTGTTAATAAATTCATTATTTCTGTGATTTGTGCAGGCTTTGATCACGCAATGTGATCGCAGTTAGGCATTGTGGCCACTGACATTTTAAACCTGACGAAATTTGACGTGTTAGACTTGCGTGTTTTTTCAGGAATTTGCTGTGTTTCATTCGTCCAGTGTTTCAATCGTACCGGCTCTGCCCTACTAGCAATGAAAACACCAGAAAGAGTAATAGTTGTAGTGATTGCATCATAGACATAAACATTGGATTTTCTGAGGGTTTGTCCAGATGTTTCTCCACTCCTACCATTAGGTTTGAGCCATTTTCTGGCATGCAAGAAACTCTGCATGAGTCTCTCATTGAGCAGCATGTATCCCATTGGCTCAGAGACAATGACATCGACCATGTCTGGGCAGCTGACGTTCTCCACCTCCCCTTCTAGGACCCTGATCTGCTCGGACAGACCGTTACTTTGGATCAGGATCTACACAAAAGACAGAAATAGTACACTGTTAAAACACATAATTACTAAACAATCTCCATTTACCCCATAAGAACAGGACAAATATGTTGGACCATGATGTCTTCATAAAATCATCCCATGGTCTTTTTCGGCACTTACACTCATCAAATAAACCATCGAGACAGTTGTTTTTAGTGTAACAACTATTAACGGAGAAATCCGGGAGAGTCACTAACAGCCGGACGTGGCTAACACTGATTAGCTTGAACAGTACGGCGAAGGCACTCAAACGTCTTTTTTAACCACTAACACTGCTCAAAATAACATCAAACCTGTCCAGTAACATGAGAAAAGTCCCTACACAGGAAACAAAGCACCAACAACGTAGCCACAAACCACAACGTTTACCTGTATTGCTGGAATAAATCATCACTGAAGGAGCCCATTGATTTTGGATTGCACTTGGTAATCCACTTGAATGGACTTTACTATGAGAGGAGCTGGTACAGGGGCCAGTAGGTAAGTCTTTAAAACACTCTTATTAAACTCTGGGCTCGCTAACTACGTTGTTGGTGCTTCAGTTGATGTGTAGGGACTCATATCATGCTACTGCGAAGGTTTGGTGTTATTTTGAGCAGTATTAGTGGTTAAAAAAGCAGATTTAATGAGTTCACTGGGGTGTCCCGAGCTAATCAGTGTTAGCCACGTCCGACTGTTAGTGA
Source organism: Echiichthys vipera (assembly GCF_963691815.1). Lineage (NCBI taxonomy): Eukaryota > Metazoa > Chordata > Actinopteri > Perciformes > Trachinidae > Echiichthys > Echiichthys vipera. The sequence continues at coordinate 13,418,453 of NC_139848.1, read as the reverse complement.
CTCTCCCAGATTTCTCCCTTAATATTTGTTACACAACAAAATCTGTCTCGATGGCTTATTTGATGTATGTAGGTGCTGATTAAGACCAGAGGATGATTTTATGCTGGAATTAGACTTTAATATACAACAGACCTGTTTACAGAGAACCCACTTTGAACCCACTTACTAACTTTACTTGGTTAGCTTTAGACAACAGAATTATATGGGTAGGTTAAAGAAAACGTAAAAATCAAGCCCCCAGCACAGTGACTTCCTGGTTGATCCAATGCAGAAGTGCAAAAAACTGCAGTTCTCCAAATGTGCAGTAGGAATAGTTTGCACAATAGAGCAGTTTCTCACCCCCACGTTAAACAGGCCGTTTTAACAGCATAGTTAAACCTATTTAAGGTCTGGTACAAAAAACATTCTAGTCTGTATGTTGTTGACTTTTCCAATAAAAACAGCTCTGTGAATTATCCAGAATAACATATTTTTAAACAAAAAAAATGAAGAGCTCTCCAGTCTGACTCCACGCAGATATCACCCCCATATATCGGTCTATACCCAGCACCGTGTGTGTGCATCCGCATCTCTCCCAATTCTTCTGAACTCTGAGCCAGATGTTGCTGCAACCCATTAACTCCCCAGAATGCTACGCTCTGCATGTGATGTATGTACTCTGTGTGTGTGAGAGTGTGCTATCTAGTGCATTGCTGTGGTTTCTCTTTATAGGCCAACGCACACATAACATTAATCTTCGAACTCACAGTTTAGGCTTTGTTTTTCTGCAGAGACTCGATCCAGTGTTAAAACCTGTGTACATTAGATCTTAACGCTGAAATTACGATAGTTTCAGATGGACTGACCTGTGTATACTTGACCATAGGACTGGAATCAACAGCGTACACTCTGGTGGCTCCAGCTTGGACGGCAAAGAAAGACAGAATAGCAGAACCACAACACATATCCAGAACCACCTAAAAGACAGGAAGACAAAGGGACAACCGGGTTTAACTACATAGATACACATGCACTCATGGATTTCAGCAATACAGGAATGAACTCCAGTGACACATCATTTATTTTCTACACGACCTGAGTCCCTACAGTTTAAATGGACCACACATCAGGAACAAACTCACAGAAAACTGCAGGTCTACTAGTAAAGTAACTTTGTACTGGGCTCAATGGGACATTAACAGACTTTGTACTGAACTCAGCGGGACATTAACAGACTTTGTACTGGGTTCAGTGGGATATTAACACACTTTGTACTGGGCTCAGTGGGACATTAACAGACTTTGAACTTGGCTCAGTGGGACATTAACAGACTTTGTACTGGGCTCAGTGGGACATTAACAGACTTTGTACTGGGTTCAGTGGGACATTAACAGACTTTGTACTGGGCTCAGTGGGACATTAACAGACATTGTACTGGGCTCAGTGGGACATTAACAGACTTTGTACTAGGTTCAGTGGGACATTAACTGACTTTGTACTGGATTAAATAGGTTAAAAGACTTTGTACTGGGTTCAGTGGAACATTAACAGACTTTGTACTGGGCTCAGTGGAACATTAACAGACTTTGTACTGGGCTCAGTGGGACATTAACAGACTTTATAAATGTTGTCCTAACTGAGGAAACGGTCACCTTGTCTTTGAAGTCGCTCTCATTGGTTAGAATGGCTCTGTGGTATGTGGCGGTCCTCAGGTAGTCCTGGAGCAGGCACTGCTGCTGGGACAGACAGCTGTGGAACTACACACAGGACAATCAACAGCGTACCTTTACACGAGTACCTGCGCCTGCACAGTCAGATTGTTGAGTGGCCTACCTGGTAGTCCTGTGAAGGGTCATTTCCAGGACTTGTTTCAAACACAAGTGTGGGATGTCTCCTGGAAGCTGCACCCTCGTGTCCTCTCTCTTCTCCTTCAGTGCAACCTTTCCTCGTCTCTTTGTCATCCTCTCTCTTCAATAACTGCTGGAGGTGTTTCATATCTGGAGTCAGAGAGAGACAGGATGCTTCTACATGTTGAACCCCAGGACGATAGCAGAAAGAAGTTGAACTGGACAAACCTGCTGGAGTTCTGAACTGTAGCAGAAGACTCAGCTTGCCGACGGTGATGAGAAAGGACTGTCGTCCGACCTGGCAGCGGTCCGTCTCCTTGGAAACAGTGAAGTGGAAGACTGAAGCTCTGTTGGCTGGACACATATTGGTATAAACAACACTCGAAGAGACAGGTGACACCCCTGATAGCCTCTAAGTGTTTAGTCAGTACAGTATCTGTGAAAGTGAACACTTTAGTCCCACATACAATGAGGTACTGTCCTATACAATACGACAAGATACCATTACCATGATAAACTGTACCATACCATAAGATACCAGGCCATACCACACCCTAAAATACCAAACTATACAATACAAAACAATACGATAAGATACCATAATATACTGTACCATACCATACCACACCCTAAGATACCCAATTATACAATACAATACAATACGATAAGATATCATTACCATAATCTACTGTACGATACCATAACCTAAGATACCATGTCATACCATACAATATGAGTGTACACTACGATTAAATAAATTATCATACCATACCATACTGTAACATACCAAAACATACCACACGTACCATAAGATACCATACCATACAATTAGAGACCATACATACAATAAGGTAAGATACCATACCATACCATATCATGTATACCATAAGATACCATACCATAAATACCATAAGATACCATACGATACCATAAGGTAAGATATCATAACATACCATTAGATACCATACCATACCATTAATACCATTACATACCATAAATACTACAAGATACCACACGATACCATAAGGTAAGATACCATACCATAACATTGCATACCATAAATACCATAAATACCATGCCATACCATAAGATACCTTGTCATACCATAAGATACTGTACCATGCCATACATACCATACAATAAGATAAGACTATGTCAGCCTCTGTCTCTGAATAAAGTCATGAACAGGTGTGTGTGTGTGTGTGTGTCTGTGTGTGTGTCTGTGTGTGTGTGTGTGTGTGTGTGTGTGTGTGTGCTCACCATTGTGCACAGTGATCTGCTGACCCTCCAGTCCTGTGGTGAGGAGCAGGGTGAGCTCCTGCTCTGCTGCCTGTCTGCACACACTGACCTGCAGCTCCTCCTGCACCTCCTTCAGAGCACAGCACACTGGATTACATCGAGTTACACCACATCAACATGGTTTCATTAACACCCCTCCATATCTCCATCACCTAACAAACAAACAGCACTTTTAAAAAATCACCCAAAACACACGTCAGTGAAAGGAACTGGGACGGGTTCACTGGGCAGGTGTTTCCTCTCCCAGGTGAGGTTTAGTTTGGTTAGGTTAGGTGAGGTAAGGTTTGGTTTGCTTGCGGTGGAAATATGAATGTTTCTGCAGAAGGTATATTCAATTCAAAGGAGATTCACTGGTATGAGACAAATACAGTAACACTTTTTAATACGGTATGAGTGATTTTCGCTGGTTAATAGATCAAAAGGGCCTTATGATATATAAGAAAATATATGTGTTAATAGCAGCATAATAAACATGTTTATTGTTAGATTTTAAGACATTTAGAACCACCTGAAAAGAAATACATTATTAGGGACGAATACACAATTAATTTTGATCTTATTAACAATGAACTATGAACTTATTAACAAATAACTATGAACTTATTAACAATTAACTATGAACTTTTTAACAATTAACGGAACTTATTAACAATTAACTATGAAATTTTTAACAATCAACTATGAACTTTTTAACAATTAACGGAACTTATTAACAATTAACTATGAACTTTTGAACAATTAACTATGAACTTATTAACAATTAACTATGAACTTATTAACAATTAACTATGAACTTATTAACAATTAACTATGAACTTTTTAACAATTAACGGAACTTATTAACAATTAACTATGAACTTTTGAACAATTAACTATGAACTTATTAACAATTAACTATGAACTTATTAACAATTAACTATGAACTTATTAACAATTAACTATGAACTTTTTAACAATTAACGGAACTTATTAACAATTAACTATGAACTTTTTAACAATTAACTATGAACTTTTTAACAATTAACGGAACTTATTAACAATTAACTATGAACTTATTAACAATTAACTATGAACTTTATAACAATTAACTATGAACTTATTAACAATTAACTATGAACGTATTAACAGTTAGCTATGGACATTTTAACAATTAACTATGAACGTATTAACAGTTATTTATGAACCTATTAAGAATTAACATGGTTTTAGCAGCTACATGAGGGCGAGGATGACATAACGCAAATTCTTCAAAGAGGTTTTCATCACTTTTACGTAAATGGCAGCAACATTCAACCACAAAGAGGACTACACAATGATTCTGTTGTTACCAATCATTAGAGTAATTTTGTAATTATAATATCATTATTAATACTTATATTTGCAAATAATAAGGTAAATACCCATCCTATGAGGCTCTGATTACTTAACCGCTACTACTAAATAATGTTTTTTACAAGGACCCATCAGACGACTCTAAGCCGAAACACACAATGCATATGCATCTATATATATATATATATATATATATATATATATATATATATATATATATATATATACTGTACATATACACAGGTATATTTGCGTGTGTGTGTGTGTGTGTGAGTGTGTTACCTCCTTATATGTCTCCATGTGCTCCTCATCCTCTAGAATGAAGACCCTGACAGAGAACTCCTCGCTGCTCTCCTCCATTCTTCAATGTGAGAGGAAGAAGAGGAGTGCAGAGACGTGGAGGAGAAAGAGGAGGAGAAAGAGGAGGAGCAGAACAGAAGAGTGGAGGAGGAGAAAAGATGAGAGAACAACAATAAAAACAATGTGAAACCTGTTCAAGAACTCTGACTTCTTTCTCTTTACCAAAGGTTTAAACTTTGTTACCAATGTAAATGAAGTTGAACAAAGGGTCTCCATTGAAGCCAAAACATCCTGGATGAGGGCGCCGCCATGTTGTAATTTTGCAACCAGAGTCTGCGCAATAGAGATCTGGCATCATCGAAGTCACATCCATACACCCACCTGAGCGAAGCAAGTCAATCACAGCTGTCAGTCATGACATTTTACCCTTGTTTTAACACATCAAATAACTAATAGAAAACAAACGTTGGCTTATTATATAAATGTAAACAATATGCACTATCCAAGACATTAATTAAAAAAAAAGAAACAGAAAAGACACCAGAAACTAGGGAAGCCACTGTCTACTAGAATACGTTAATCTAAATACGTCAGAACATGGTAAGAACAGGTTAATTGGCAGGGTCCACACGGTCCTCCAACCCCATGCTACCAGTCTTCTGGAATCCGGTGATGGTTCTCATGCCACTCCACATATCCCTCATGTTGTTTCACATGAGTTTGTTCTCCAGCGTTGTCCTATAATTGATGTGATCCAGCTCGTGAAGGAAAAGGGAAGCAACATAAAAACCAGTTGCTGTTTAAGAATGTGTTTTTAAGTGGATCTACAAAAGTAAATAAGAAAACTATCGAGTAAAAGGGACGGTGGGTGCTGTTTAAAACACAACTCATTATAAAACAAGCGTTGCTGATTCAGTAACACAGAAATAAAACCAACTACACTGAATAAACCTATGAATGCAACAGTTTTGATTTTGCTCCAATTTTTTTTGAAAGCTATCTCATTGATTTGGAAGAGGGATTGGCCACGAAAACCCTAAGTACGTAGTAAGTAGCAGAAGCAGTAGTAGGTAGTAGAATCGTTTAACAAAGTATGCGTGACGAGCCCCCATTTATGCTACGACCCAGCTTTTAGGGGAAAGGAAATCAAAAGTTTTTATCTACAAAACTACTACTGCTTTCAATAAAACAGAATCATGTTGTACAATTAATTCACAAACATTTAAAGCCTAAGTACATGAATCTTTAACAGATAGCTCTGGACGAGCCCCCATTTATTACATTTTATATATACAGTAGTGACAAATCATAAAAAGAAGTTATCTGAAGACAATTTCCATATAGAATAGGTCTAGACCACACTTCATGACTTAATTTTGACTTACAGAGACACAATAATCCCTCGATGAGCATTAAATTAGGTAGTTCTACTATCTGTCCACTAGATGGTGCTAACCATCTAATGAAATAAAGACCAGCTCAGCACTGAAAGATGGACTGAAGCAGCCGTGTGGATCAAATTGGTACACTTCCATATTTTGGACGTGTGAGGACAGAAACAGTGAGGACACTGTGTGTGAAGACCGCTTATTAGGACATTGTTTTTCACATGCAGTCCTCTCAAACACTGTACTCGTAAACATGCTGTCCTCGTAAACACACTTCTAAACGCACATTTGATGCAATTGTCTGTTATCCTGGACCACTGGAAAAAATACAGGTTATAATAATAATAATAATAATAATAATATAATAGTAATATTAGGGTGAGAAGTTCATCCGTGAGGAACTCAGAGCCGCTGCTCCTTTGCGTAGAAAGGAGCCAGTTGAGGTGGTTCAGGATCATCTAGTAAGGATGAACCCTGGGCATCTCCCTAGGGAGGTGTTCCAGGCACGTCCAGCTGGGAGGAGGCCTCGGGGAAGACCCAGGACTAGGTGGAGAGATTAGATCTCCACACTGGCCTGGGAACGCCTCGGGATCCCCCAGTTAGAGCTGGTTAATGTGGCCCGGGAAAGGGAAGTTTGGGGTGCCCCGCTAAAGCTGTTGCCCCCCCTGACCCGACCCCGGATAAGAGGTTGAAGATGAGATGATATGAGATGAGACAATAATGTCTTCAGACTGTTCCTCAAATGTGTATGCAGTGGGTGCTGGATTGTTTTGATCTAGCACGACAGATTCTCCAGCCACTCCCAGCATGCTCTCTGGTCTGTGATGACTGATGATAAAAAAGGAAATTCCTGCTCCTGTCCTCTGTGAGAGTTGATTTAACCCTTGGAATGATCTACCAAGGCCTTCATTATGCATTTTGTGATGTCATTTGTTGGACTATCTTGAAGTAGCTCTCTTCTGATTGTGTGCTAAATAGTTTAAGTATGCTATATATTGTCATCCAGCTCACTCAAAAACAGCATGAACCTCTGCAGACCATGGAGAACTGTGATTTCCTTAAAGTAAAACCGTCTTATTGACCTTGTAATGGCATTCTGAGAAAACTATCCCACAGCCCTATTGATCGAGGAACCCATCACATATCACCGTGAGCGGCCAAAACAGGAGCAAACTTATGAATTGCTAAAAAAACCAGCTCTGTTCTTTTTTTACCAAATGTTTGATGAACGTATTTGATGAAATTCCTGAAGTCAACATACTTAATGATGTTTTTATCACCACCATGTTGTCAAAAAAGACAAAAATCCTCCAGTTTTCCCACTTATTTCATTGTCTCAACTTGTCTGGAATTATGGATCAGCCAGTATGTCTCCTTCCCCGGGCACACAAAGGTCAAGGGGTTCAAAGTCCTTCTTGCCAACAATGAGTCAATTCATGCGGTATGTTTTCAAGCGCTCATTGTATTCAATCTGATTGAACCCTGATCATTGCAATGTGTAGGTATATTTCTACATGAATACATTATTAAATAAAGAGTGTTTTTGGTCAAAGTTGTTTGCGTTGCTGTGGCTCTCATCCTGGTAAAAGAGGACCCATGATGCTTTTTTTTGTCTTTTCTGACCTATAAATATTCGTAGAATGTTTTATAGTCATGTTAAATAAAACCAAAGCATCAAATGATGAAGTTCTTGCATTTAGACGTGAGCCCTGCCGATCGTCTGGGTTGGCTTTGCTCAGCCCTGAACGCTAGGGTGTCGGTCGATATCAGCGAATTCTTTGAGTTTCCGTTATTGGTCTCCGTAGAAGAATCCGGACTTCCCTATTGGTCATGCTGCTACACACAGGCTCAAACTGTAAGCTGTGAGTTTGGCCACTTTTATGCTGTTTCGGTGTTTATTTTGGAGGCTACCCTGTTTGAAGCTAAAGTTAGCATGTTGCGCAGGTAGCATGTCTAGCTTCCATATAGACGTGTTTCCAGCTGCCGAGGTAACGGATTTTGTATATGGTAAGAAACATTTCCAGCTATGGCCTCCTCTGCTTCTTAAATACCTTGACCCTTTTGACCTCTGAAATAGGCTGTTAAATGTAAAATGACCAGAAAACTGTCAAAAGTGAAATTAACCATTCTGCTTCCCTCAAACTATATGAACAAGATTTCAGACTTTACAATCAGCACTGCTCCCAATAGACTATTGTCCTCATCCTGTACCCTGCACTGTGCAATATGCCTGTACTATGGTCACTTCTGTTTTTGCACTATTTGGTCATATTTACTCATATTTATTCACTCCATATTATATTATTACAAAAACAAACAAAACAAGAACAACTGCACTATGTCATGTGAATATGTACATATGTCTATTTCTATTTCTTCCCTTTTTAAATTTAACTCTATTGCTTATTTTTGCTATTTTTATTCTTATTTTGTAATATTCTGTTGCTGCTGTGACAAAAGAATTTCCCCGTCTGCGGGACATTAAAGGTTTTCTGATTCTGATTCTGATTCTGAAGATACCCCTCCTCTCCTGACGCATGTTTTACTGCAATATTTTATTGAACCGCCCCCTTTTTGATCTGAGCATTAAGATGTTGCATGTTACTAAGGAGGTATTTCTTAATGTTTACAGCCAAAATTAAAGAAACACTTGGGTTTTTACCATTGCTAATATATCTCATTAAACATACAAGGAGACATTCAGGAGCAAATCAGACTTTCAGAGACCCAAAATGTGAGTTACGCAGTTACTAAGCACAGTATGTAAACCAAGACTTATTTCTTCTCTTAAATAATTATCCTGCCGAGGCAACCAACAGTATCACATTAACATCAACACATGCATATGTTAAAATAATCATTCTGTGATAGTAATCTAAATATATATTTGATACTGTGTTCCAATAAAATCTATGATAGAAATTCTTTGCTAATATTTAGTATAATGGCATGACACATTCATATAGACTGTGACTAACTTAAAATACAGTCATTATTTTAGATTTGACCTTTCTTCATGACAGTACTATAGTATCATGTTTAAATATTAATATGTAAGATGATGATAGCTTGTCCTCAGGAGAGGAGTGGAGAGAATTGTTAATTTAACTTTTTGACCTTTTCTGTATATCTAACAGCTTAAATCTTGTTCTTTCCGTAAGGGAGTCTCACAAAGTGTGTTGTTTACGACCTGACTGGTCATTCTCTTCACTCTGTAATCAGTTCCAGCTGATTTTTTATTAAATTACACATTCAACTTCAGAAATCAAAAGGGTCATGGAAGAATTGAGAGGCAAAGGAGGCCAGAGCTGGGACAGAGAGAGAGAGGCCCAGCTTTTGATAAGGCATGAGGGGTTTCTGATACATCAGACTGGCATTAGGGGTGTTATCATGACTAGTTAGAGGTAGAGCGGGTCATCCTCCATTTGAGAGATTGGCAGTTTGATCCCCGGCTCCTCCAGTCTGCATGCCGAAGTGACCTTGGGCAAGACACTAAACAAATCGTCCAGGAGACTCGTGAGTGGAGCTGCACGTGAATTTCTGTTTGAACGAGTGAATGTGACAAGTAGTGTGAGAGCGCCTTGAGTAGTCAGAAGACTAGAAAGGTGCTATACAATATAAGTCCAAGTCCATATACAATATACTTTGTGCTTGTGACTGTCAGGTATTCAGTCATTCCATTGTGGTTGTAGAGACCAATTATTTAGTTAGCTAGTTGTCTGTAGTTTCTAGGCATTTGTGTTTTGAAGTTTGTTCGACATATTATTTTGTTCTACTGATTGTTTTTATATAAATTAAACAATTTTACTTTTATTCTACATCACTGATTCAAATTAAGGACTTGTCTGCGAGTGAGGGAACCCCTGGTTTAGAGAATGATGAATTGAGTTTAACCCAGAGATCATTGTATTCTTTGTGTAAGTCCCAAGGTGAGGTTGTTGACATTTGACCTGTGAAGCTGACATACTGTAGCCAAGGCCTCTTCTGTCCCAGTTACACAGGTATGAGGAGACTTGACAGGTGATTACTGGTGTTGGACTTAATCTTTGACTTTCTGTTTGTTTATCGTTTCACTAAGTTTGTTTAAAATTGTACATTTACATTTGTTAAAAAATGTAACATATTGTAAGAGAAGAGAAAACTAGATGTATTATGATAAATTAATTAAATTACCTTATTAAGTATTACTTAAGCTAATTAATTATTCCTTGTTAAAAAGGGGCACCGCCACTGTATAGACATGTAATGTGGACTAAGCCCGATGGAAACCTAGTCACCTGGAATAATTAAAAGAAAACTTTATCAGTCTCTCTTATCAATTAAATTGATCAATTAATTGTATCCCTTATTTTCTATCAATCTCAATCTGAAAACGTTTGTTCTCGGAAAACAGTGACCTCGAAACTTTGCATAACAGAATGAAAGCTCACATACAACAGCTTGGGTTTTGGGGTTTATACTACAAAAATAGAAATATATTTATTTACATAATATACATGATTTATGATAACATGAAATGACACACATGAGAATAACACAGAAAACGAATGGGTATGGTAAAAGCTGTGATAGGGAAATGCACTTTCTAATCATACCTTTATGGAAAGTAAAGTTTAATATCAAATAACCAGTGGACAGGGGGGATCCAAGAGGAAGGAGGTGTATTCACAGCTTCAGAGCAGTCTCCAGATGTGCAGAACACTGGGTCTCTCCAGAGGTGTAGGGCTGGCAGAACCAGGTCGCTAGAGGATTTGGTCAGAGGCCAAGGAGTGGACTGGCTGTCCAACAGGACAGCACAAGACTGTCTCTCGATAGGGGGGGCGCTTCACAGTGGCAACGAATGTTCAGCGTCAAAGGGTCACTTTTGTTGTGAACCCTAAATCTTCAGCTTTAAGCCAAAAAAGTGTCTTTCTGGACACTTCTGCAGTGTCATTCCTTCCAATATCACTTCTATCAGTTCATGTATGTTAACTGATAGAAGTGTGTGGTGATACATTTTTGCATCCTGTTGAAAACATGAAAGCTTGTCTGTCAGTTTATTATCATGTGAGCTAAAGTCTGTGTATGACAACGTTTAAGAATTAATCAGAATAATTTTGCTGAGTTAACTCAACTCCCACTGTGTCCATATTGTTAACTGGTTTTAATGTCCGGCATTGTCGTAAATTATGAGGGAATTAATAACGAATACATTATAAAACATGAGCCACCGGTGTGGTTTAATGAGTGACCTGTGATATGTAATGAGAAGCATTTTTTTCTTTAGTGTTTTATATTTGCGTATGAGGTTCACCTCACCCCACTTGTCCCTGACGGGGTCGCAGGGGCTGGAGCCTATCCCAGCTGACATTGGCCGTTAGGGGGGTACACCCTGGACAGGACGCCAGTCTATCGCAGGGCACATAAAGATGGACATGGTTTACATGTCTGTAAACCACAGGACTGGAAGTTGTCTCCTTCCTACAGAGGACAAAGAGACACCGAGGAACCAAGTGACCAACACTCAAACCCAGGATAAAGAGGTTTAGTGAATGTGGTGTCGATGGTGTGGAGGTGGATTAGTGTGTCAGAGGAGACTCTGTAGAAGGACAGAGTGCCAGCAGGACAGTCCACATACACTGCCACTCTGTGAGAGACAGAGACAGAAGAGGAGGAGGAGGAGGAGGAGGAGGAGGTGGTGAGACGTGTTTCTATGTTATTGTGACAGACAGAATAACAAGCACCTGAGCAGAACAGACTCCAGGACTGATGATTCTCTCCAAACACACTGCCTTCACTTTGTCCATTCCTGCTGATTCCTCTGTAACTCACTGCTACTTGAACTGTTCCTCTCCACTCGACCTCCCAGTAACAGCGACCAGTCAGACCATCTCTACACAGCAGCTGAGGACAGAAGACGAATCTCTCTGGATGATCAGGATATGACTCCTCCTCACCCACACGTGTCACCGTCCTGTTGTTTTCAGACAGTTGGAGTTCTGTGTTCACTGTGTTTGTGTCCACTGTGAGTTTACAGAAATCTGATGAGAGACAAAGACACAATACAGGTTATCATCAGACACATCTGAAGGGTGTAATTTTTGTTGATGAATAAATAACATAACTATCATCTGTGAATCGAAATCAAAACTGACTGTGTGCTGTTTTGTCATCATCAGTCAAACTGAATCCACACTTACACTTCCTCAGACCAGGCTTTAACCTGTGCTCTCCACCATGGTCCACCCTGGAGGAAGAAACACAGTCCCCATGATTTTCTGTCCAACATAAGTCCTAACTACTGTTCAACATGTTTGTCAGTGTGACACAGAAACAGGCTGAAACTCCACTGTCTCCATTATTATTTTATTATCTGAGAGGAAAATACATCACAACCTCCAGTGTCATATTGTTTTAATACAACAATACAACTACAAAGTCACATTCATTAGTTAACAGAAAAAAACAGATCATGATTGGTTTGATTATTTAATCGTTTATTTTGCTCAGACAACACAGTTTTGTACTCTTGCTAAGCTAGTTTTATACGTTAGCACAGAACAGCTTTATCATGTTCATTTATCTTATGTTTCTATCTATTGTGCAACCAGTCAAATGTGTTCATACCTGAGTGTGTCCAGTCTCCAGTGTGGATCCTCCAGTCCAGCAGACAGCAGCTTCACTCCTGAATCTCCTGGACGATTGTAGCTCAGGTCCAGCTCTCTCAGATGAGAGGGGTTGGAGCTCAGAGCTGAGACCAGAGAAGTGCAACCTTTTTCTGTGACCAGACAGCTTGACAGCCTGGAATCAGGAAAACATCATAAACTCAGTGTTTTAGAAATGTATTTCATGTCATGTATCACGTCTGCATTTACCCAGCCTCCATATTTGGGAGACCAAATAGGGTCTTTTATTTTCAGCCATAGCCACTTGCTGCTCCACTCTGCCACCCTTGAAATTGCCTTGATGGCTTGAAGGTGTGCTTGCCCGGTGGTGCGCAGGTCCCTCATCAGCCAAACAGAAGAGGTTGCAACAAACACCGGAAATCCAACCTAAACATTCAACCCCTGCTGTCCTGCTTCTGCTGCAATCTCTGAGTATCTGTTTTTTCTTCCTTTCAAAGGCTTCCTGAACATCATGGTCCCAGGGAACTGTGAGCTCAACAAAATAAAACCTGTTCTGCGTGTTGGATCACAGGACCAGGTCAGGTCAGTGCCCAGCATCTGCCAGACCTGAGCCGCCCCCATCTCTCCTGACCTGGTTTTTTGTAACCTAACTGCGCCAGATGGATTGATTCACATTTTCTCAGCATATCCATCACTCTCGTTTGGAGATCTTTTGGTAAAAAGCGAAAATACTGGTTTCTGATTGGATAAACCATCTGTCTATCACCAACATATGGGCCAAATCAACCAATCAGATCAACAAAGCATATGATGCGCTTACAGCGTTGAAGAAAGTAAACATGTCGGCAAAGGATATTTGCCATTTGTGTAATGCAAATTTACGTATAAAAGGCAACATTTCAGATGCCCCGTCCACATTTCAACAGAAGGATCCGAGAGAAGTTAGTGAGTGGCTTGCTCGATAGCTGTGCTCATCTCATCCGCGGAAGCCGGCATGTTGTTTTCACTGAAAAGTCTCTACTCGTTGCATCACACTTCAAGCCACCTCAAAACCAATGCTGATTGGTTCGGTCACTTGGGCAAACGTTACCACACTGATCAGCGGGTAAAATACAATGATTTCAGGAGGCTAGGTCTTCTGAAGGAAGTTGTTGCATCTTTGTTCTCCTTTCCAAAATAAACACAGTAGGTGTAATCAAGTTGTTTTTTCTGGGTGGCAAGGCATGGTGGTTGTTCTCTTAAGGACTTTGTTGTGTCTCCAGGTGTAGCATTCTTGAGGGAGGCATTGAACATAGGGGGCACGATGGATCATGATGGAGGTTTTGAGGGGTTGGAAGGACATTGTAAGTGGCTTACATGAGGGAACTTATCCTACATGTCTATGCAGCTGATCTTCCGCTTTTTCCCACTTTCCCACCTCGTCCACTGGCCCTGCTTGGTTTATGTTCCAGCCTTGGCATGCTTACTCTCCTACTCAAAACAGACTTCAGCCACTACCATCTCCCTCCGTTATACTTAGGTTGCCTTACTCCAGAAGGGTTGTCTGGAAATAAAGTATTTCTATTAAAAACAAACAAAAAAAAACAACTGCAATTTCCCAGCTCTGGATCAATAAATAAAGAATAAAGTATTTCTATTCTATTCCTTTTCCAAGCCCAAGGCAGTTCAGTCTATGTTGGACTTGGCCCATGATGTCACCATTGTGGAGTGCAGATTTTGCCTGTTGTACTGCATTCTTAGCTGTTCACTTCTGTCTTGCTGACAAGGTTAGAGCAGTAGCTCTGATCGCACTATCCTTTGACTCAGTGCCATCTGAAGTCTTACTTTGGTAGATTTGAATATCTCAGAAAGACAGGAGAGGGGCAGTTGAAGTAACCCTTGACCATACAGAGCTGTGCTGCTCAGGCATCAAGGCACACCTAACCATTTCCTCACATGAGTTGACTCCTCTTTCAATCTTCTCAAGTGTTGAGAGGGCGATGTCATACCTGGTTCACGGCCACAGGAGGCGAGGTAGTAATTCAAACTGCAAACATCAGATTTTAAGCTTGCGGGGCAGCATGGACCTGTAGGTGCTTTTCAGGCCAATGGTTAGATCTTGTTGAAGCTCATAAATTGGTTTAGCATCCCTGAGCGTTGAGTTGTACCATCTTCCCAGACTTTTGATGGACTTTTTCAGCACCGTTGGAATAGGTTCTTGGTCAATGACTAACCTTTGCTCCAGCAGCTTACCCTTGACCGTGGAGATGCTCCTCAACTTGGATGGCTGGTAAGTCATTCTAGCCCTTGAAATGTTCTCTTGAAACTTCCCTAACAGGCGTCTGGTGCATTGTTGTTGCAATAATTGTCACATCATCCATGAAGCCCCATTGGTTGGCAGACAAACTCGGGAAGTCAGCCTCTCAACAGCCTTATGATAACTGCCATTGCCATGGTCCATGGTAAATGCCAATGGGGAGATGGTAGATTCTGCCACAATACCAATCTTCACATGGTGCGATGCAGTGGTAAGGTCTGTCAAGTTAAACAGAGCTGTAGATCTTGGAAATAGGATTCAACAAGGTCTCTGGCATTTCTAAGAAGTCAAAGGATGCCCAAAGGAAGAAGTGTGAGCCAGCAAAATCAAAGAAGACCACATCAAGATCCTTTCTCTCTTCCTTTGCATTCTGGATTTGGTGCCCATCAGATGCATTTTTATAGAACAGGTTAGACATTTGTTTTGGTCCTCGGGCTGCAGAGGATCTTGCCTGCTTCACCGCCCATTCCACTTTTTTCCACTTTGGAGGGCTGGTGTCCATCTGGTGTTCAGGTTGTTCAATTGGCGGGATTTCCTCTGGGATGTTTAATTGCTCCGGTGTCTTTTCATCTGCGTGCATTCCCTCTTGGCTACTCCAGTTCCTGCTTTGACGTCTCTAGGTGACCTTCCTTTTCTCTAATAAAGAGTAATTTCATGAATTTGTAAGGGTCCTTAAAGAAAGTTGATCTTGTTTGTTACTACTTTTTCCTAGATTTCCACAGGTTCTCTGCCCATCTTAAGGTAGTTAGTTGGGTCTTGATGCTTCCCTTGAGATTGTTAATGCCCGCTTTTTCCTCATTGGAGGCCTTTTTCCATCACTTCTTGAGCTGCCCTCTTTCCTGGATCAACAGGCCAATCTCCTTTTTCTGCCTGGCCTTGTATCCTTTATTCCAAACTGTTCTGCACCATATGACTAGATGTTGTCAAATTTTCCACTGTGCCCATCCTTTGTAGGAGACTGGACAGATCCATGTTTATCATCTCCCACTGTTCCTTCTCTGAGGCTGCAGGCCAATTCACCCGATGCTTGTCATCCCTCATCTTCCCAAGCAGGGATGGCTTTGGCTGGAGGGGTTCCATATATCCCTCTACCTTGGTTACTGTGCTTGAGTCACATTCTTCAGGGTGTCCTGAACATACATCCCATGTTTTTGTCATAGTCATTTTCCATTCCTTGGTCAATGGCTGTGTTATCCATCTCTGAGTCCTCTTCTGCCCCGCTCTCGCAGATTCAAGGGGTATTTCTCCTTTTCTCGTGTTTGTAGCTGGTAATGGGTGTTTCCAAAATAAATAAGGTATTAGATCCTGCTGAAGAAGCCTATTAACTGGAATTAATGAATGATGAAAGGAATATACACAACAAGTGACTTCTACTTGGATGGAGTGTTCATATTCTTTTCTTACCTTGTGCTAAATTATAATTTGAAAAAGAAAGTCCAGTCCCAGCCTGGTCAGTTGCGTACATGAACGGATAAAGCCTCTTGGATGAGAGGTATTTGAATAAACAAGTCCAGTTGCTTTTGACTGAAATTGCTTTGAGGATGGCCTGGACAAATGAGAATATTCACAGGCTTGCAAAAGAAAAGGTAATTTTTGGAGGTGCTTGCAAATATGAGACTGTATGACTAAGGGTCAATTACTTCAGGACAAGAACCAAGTGACGGTGTTTTTGGAGTTACCTTGTAGGACACACAGGGCAGCTATGCTCCATAAAACGTTTAACAGGCTACTAGATGATATCTGTAAAAATCTGAGGATTGTTTGGTTGAAAGACCTAAGATGGGATTTCAGGGAGGAAGAATAGTTAAAAAATATAAACAAATACTGAGAAATTATATTGTATAAATGTGTTCATTTATCATAAGCCTTTGTATATCTTGTAACAAAGTGTAAGGATAATGTCTGTTTATGTATACTTAAGTGAACAGAAACAAAAAAGAAAATATTGTCAGCAGGAGAAACCTACAGATTTTGACAATCTTTGGCAACATGAACATAAATCCAGATGAGCAGGACTCTAAAAAGTCAACAGAAATCAATACAAACCTGAGAGTTTCCAGTTTACAGTTTGGACTTCTCAGTGTAGCAGACAGCAGCGTCACTCCTGAATCGTGCAGGTTGTTGTCACTCAGGTCCAGCTCTTTCAGACTAGAGGACTGGGAGCTGAGAATTGAGGACAGAGCTCCACAGCATCTCTCTGATAAGTGACAACAAGCCAGCCTGTGAAAGAAAGAGCAGTTAACAGAAAGAGGTTTTTCATGTCTATACATAAATATATTTATAAATTATACATACATTCTGTCGAGCTACAGAAAACTTTTGGAGGCTTTGAACACTGAAAAAAGTAACACTGTAAACTCAGTGTTTCAGAAGATTATGTCAGCAGGGAAATCCTATAGATGCTGGCCATCTTCAGTAAAATGAACCTAAAGCTACAAGCAGGGTTTTATAAATAAACTGTTTAACCATCAGCTTCATACTAACCTGAGTGTTTCCAGTTTACAGTGTGGACTCTCCAGTCCAGCAGACAGAAGCATCAATCCTGAGTCGTGCAGGTTGTTGTCACTCAGGTCCAGCTCTTTCAGACTAGAGGACTGGGAGCTGAGAAGTGAGGATAGGGCTTCACAGCTTCTCTCTGAGAGGTTACAGCCACTCAGCCTAGGGATGGATTAGCAATGAATAAATGAAATTAAATGTTTTATTTGTAATGTATACATTAACACATATTTGAAATTGTTCATATATCCACCTACAGAGCTTTGTTGGAGGCTTTGACCACTGCTAGCAGCCTCATAAGAGCCTCCTCTGAAGCAGAGTATTTCTTCAGGTCAAACACTTCCAGATCTTTTCCTGATGTCAGTAAGATGAAGACCAGAGCTGACCACTGAGCAGGAGACAGTTTATCTGTGGAGAGACTTCCTGAACTCAGGGACTGTTGGATCTCCTCCACTAGGGAAGAATCTTTCAGTTCATTCAGACAGTGGAACAGATTGATGCTTCTTTCTGCAGACAGATTCTCACTGATCTTCTTCTTGATGTACTGGACTGTTTCCTGATTGGACTCTGAGTTCCTTCCTGTATGTGTCAGCAGACCTCGTAGGAGCGACTGATTGGTATCCAGTGAAAGACCCAGGAGGAATCGGAGGAACAAGTCCAGGTGTCCATTTGGACTCCGTAAGGCCTCATCCACAGCACTCTGGTACAAATGTTTTATTTTAGGTTTGTTTCTGAAGAATTTAGGCAGACACGAAGTTGTCTGATCTTGTGACAGCAGGTTAACTCTAGAATTAGTGAATGTCAGATGGACATAAAGAGCAGCCAAAAACTCCTGAACAGTCAGATGGACGAAGCAGAACACCTTGTCCTGGTACAGTCCACTCTCCTCTTTGAAGATCTCTGTGAACACTCCTGAGTACCTTGAGGCTGCTCTAATATTGATGCCACACTCTGTCAGGTCTGATTCATAGAAGATCAGGTTTCCTTTCTGCAGCTGCTCAAAAGCCAGTTTTCCCAGAGACTTAATCATCTTTGTGTTTTCTGGCGTCCAGTGTGCATCTCTCTCAGATTTTCCATGATACTTGACGTTCTTCAGTTTGCACTGAACCACCAGGAAGTGGATGTACATTGCAGTCAGGGTTTTGGGCAGCTCACCTCCCTCTCTGGTTTTCATCACTTTCTCCAGAACTGTAGCAGTGATCCAGCAGAAGACTGGGATGTGACACATGATGTAGAGGCTCCGTGAACTCTTGATGTGGGAGATGATTCTGCCAGCCTGCTCCTCATCTCTGAATCTTTTCCTGAAATACTCCTCCTTCTGTGGGTCAGTGAATCCTCTGACCTCTGTCATCATGTCAAACCACTCAGGAGGGATCTGATTGGCTGCTGCAGGTCGTGTGGTTATCCAGAGGTGAGCAGAGGGAAGCAGTTCCCCCCTGATGAGGTTTGTCAGCAGCACACACACTGAGGTGGACTCTGTAACATCAGTCAGAACCTCAGTGTTGTCAAAGTCCAGAGGAAGTCGACACTCATCCAGACCGTCAAAGATGAACACGACTCGGAACTCTTCAAACCTGCAGATTCCTGCTTCTTTGGTTTCAGTAAAGAAGTGATGAACAAGTTCCACCAAGCTGAACTTTTTCTCTTTCAGCACATTCAGCTGTCTGAAAGTGAATGGAAATGTGAAGTGTATGTCCTGATTGGCTTTGTCTTCGGCCCAGTCCAGAGTGAACTTCTGTGTTAACACTGTTTTCCCGATGCCAGCCACTCCCTTTGTCATCACTGCTCTGATTGGTTCATCTCTTCCAGGTGAGGGTTTAAAGAGGTCTTCTTGTCTGATGCTTGTTTCTAGTGTTGCTGGTTTCCAGGATGCTGTTTCGATCTGTCGGACTTCATGTTCCATGTTGACCTCTCCAGTTTCTCCCTTTGTGATGAAGATCTCGGTGTAGATTTCATGTAGTGGTTTTGAATTTCCTGCTTTGGTGATTTTCTCAAACATACAGTGAAATTTTTTCTTCAGGTTTGATTTGAGTTTACCTTGGCACTTCACAAGAATCTCTAAATGAATGAAAAAAAATCCACAAATGAGAGGGTGCTATAGTGAACATGGAGAGTCATGGGTCAACAAAGTTACAATTTACCAAACATACTTTCTGCATTCAGCGCACAGCGTACTGATCATGTAGCCAGGGTGTTGTGTGTATTGTCATGGACACATGCAGCCACTTTGCCAGTAAGAATAGGACCAATAGTCCCTGCTGGGGTTAGTTGTTAGATAGTCATGAGAGTCATGAACATGTAAAACTAATTTCTCAAAATGCAACTTAGTTTAAAATTTCCACTATCAAGTTGAGTAGCATATTTTTCTTTTACATGGTTTGATATTAACATCCTGTATTTTAAACTCAATCAACTGTTTTACAGCAGAGTGTCTTCAGAGTCTTAAAGGGCTTCTCCAAAGTCTCCTTCACCACTGATGAGGGCTCTTCTTCAATTCTGTTGCAATCTCAGATGTCGTTCTGCCAGTATCTGGCGCAGGTCACAGATGATTGGATCGGTTTAGCCAGACCCTGGGGACTGCACTGGAGGGCTTCATCACACTCCACTAGGTGAGACATTGTCTGTACTGCTCCACAGCTACATGTGTCTTCTACCTGGTAGTTCCATGCTCCATAAGTGCTTTTCACCTCCCCTGCTCCACTCGTAATGTGTTGAGGGTCTTCCATGTTGGTCATGGGGGGGTCGATGCCCACATTTGGAGTGATTCCTCTCTCCATCCAGTCACTGGCTCATGTGTTGAGCTGGTTCTATTTGTTTCTTGGTTGTCTGGAGGGGTGGAACTGCCTGAAAGAAACTGGCTCTGGATTTCAGTAGGGATGGAGGTGCTGTGCATCTGTGCAGGGGGTGCCTGGTAGCAATCTCCTGTGTTCTCCACTTGTCTTGGGCGACAATGGACTGTCTGATATGGTAGGGGACAATTCCAGCTAGGGTGTTGAGGCGCGGGACTGGACACAAACTCAATCTTATTGAAGTTTTCCTGTTGGGTGGTGATGCCGGGGTCATCAGCATAGCATCTCTCTGAGTTCCATGGTGGTGGAAGAAAAAGGTTCCTCGTGGGATGTCTTGTGGTAAGCTTTCAGTAGATCGCTGGGGGGTGTACTCGGACTGGGGGAATTTGTGTTGGAATGACAGCCAGTCGTCTTCCCGTAGATTGAACCTTCTACTGAAGGGGACAATTGTTGCTTGGAGAGCGCATCGGATGGTTATGGTGATTAGCCGGTGTTTCATGTGGGGGATAGGGTCCAGGAGCTCTTTCACAGCTCTGGATGTTAGTTTGCTGCTCACACAAACAAGGTAACTTGTTTTCATCTGGTGCTATGGAAAGAATTAGGAAGTTTTGCATCGTGGATCAGTGTCAGGTGTTTCGACTTACGCCAGGTTTCGACATCCTCTCCATCTTGATTGCTCACTTCATTGCCGCACAATGAGCTATGGGCATTGAAGTCCCCAATGCTGTGTGGTATTTCCTCTTGCATCTGCCTGGCAGTTCATGGTGGAGGAACGAACTTTGGAGGGGTTTATACACTGATGTGATGGTTTCCATTTGCCTTTTGGTGGTGCGGGTGCAGACCCCTTCGATTGTGAGCTTTGGTCTGCTGACTACAGCTGACCAATACGTTGTGGGTATCCTGCTCGCACACTGTGTTGAAGCATTTGGCCGCTGTCTAGTATGTCTGCCTTGCATCTGGAGAAGCCTTCAATACTGAGCAAGGTGACTGACCGTGCAGGCCCAGAGGCGGGCGACTGTCTGTTGTGCTTTGGCATCATCATCTAATAGATTACTCAGGTAAGTATACAGATACTGGCCTACTGGTGGTAATAATATCAGATTATTCCATTCACTGTTTCCCAGGCTGCACCATGGGCAGGTTTCTGTATTAGCTTAAACATTATCTGTTAAGAATCTTTTCAAATTAATACTACTATAATACTTAATACTTGCAATAAATAAGTTCTAGTTGCTCTTGAAGCTCAATTTTTCAGCTAAGTTCATGGCTCTCACGACTGACTGCTGGACTGGGCTCACAGCAGAGAGCTACGTGACAAGGGCTATAATATCAATAACGACTAGCGGGTTAAATAAGTTGTTTACAACCAGAGTAGGCCTATGGCAGGAAGACCCAGAGCTGACAACCTAGTGGATGCAGTGGAGACAGGCCTGGACATGCAATAGAACTAAAATGGCCTTTAATTCATTTTATCTCTTTGACAAATGTACAAATATATAATACCTACTGGTAAGGTTGTGCATATTAACTTATTTTTTTATTTCATATTTTTATGTTGTTTATAAAGAATTTCTGCCAGTCAATCAATTCAGCATCAACAGACTGATGCAAAAACAGTTCCATTAGTAAGTGGCTGTGTGATCGTTACAAGTGTGCAGATGTCTGCAGACACAAAATTCATGTCCCAGCCTCCCGTATGAACTGAGACTCAGTTGCCTGCATGTTGGTTAACAGTTATTGAATAAAGGTCAGAACTAAATTAGCATTGACACATGACCTAAACAAGGGTCTTAAAACATGCATGGTTGTGTAGAATACAAGTTTGATTTTGTAATTTCCCTTTTTTTAAACTTACCTGTAGGATCTGAGAAGGTGTTTGATAAATTCTCCATAAGATCATTCTTGTCTATCTGCACTAAAACTATTTTCATGACTTTAATAGTGTTTATACAGTATTTCTGAAACATCTGATCCAGCGTGTCCACCCTGTCTGCATTCTCCAGTTGACTCTTTCCGATTGCTGGGAAGCCTTCTAGGAGCTCCTGCTGCTGCAGGTACCACTTGAACTTTTTAAACTCCTCTGCTTCCAAATCTTCTAATGTTCCCAAGAGAACCTTTTTAGGTGGTTTCCCCATCTTTTCTCCCTGCAAAGATTCGTAAAAAGGGAATTTGGTTAACACTCATTTCCAGCAGAAGAAAATGGCACAGAAAAATCTTCTATGGTTGCTTCATGATGCTCCACCTTAACAACAACTGACTACGTAACCAGCGACAGAGCCAGATGCTAACAGAAGCAGTGAGCTAAATTCCTCTGCAGGAGAACAAAGGCCGAAGTGAGAATTTTCTTCTTATCTGACAACCATCTAACAACAATGTTCCCAGCGTGTTCCTTCCACAGACTGATGGACCATGAGCAAACGAAGGGACTGCTATAACTGAACTGGGCTTAGATTAGCGATTAGCATTTAGCATAGCAAGAGCTGCTAAGCGTTGGGAATTTGTTCTTGTTTACTCGCGTTTGCGTTGAATTGTTTTCTTGTCGGCTGGATTGATGTTAAACGGCTTGGGTCAACCAAAATAAAACATTGTTCAATAATAAAAAATTCAATAAAGAATACATGCCTTTCTGGATTGTTTTATATTTCGGCCAATACAGTACTTGGGTCACTAATAATATTATAAATCGAGGCTGAATTATCTGGTGGAATTTGAATAAATGATGTGGTAAAGTGATGTGTTATACGCATTTCAGCCTGTAGGGATGTGTGATGCACATGGCATTCATCTATATTCATCACTGGAAGCTGCCTGGGTCGACTGCCTGAAACAAAGCCCATTGTTGTCGGCGTGTGGTATAGACCCTCAAGACAAACTGATTTTTATAAACTTTTAAAATCAGTATGTAATGAATGTGTCGATCGGGAGAGAGTGCATTGTTTTAGGTGATTTTAATACGAATTTGGTGATGAACACTAAAAATGGCCTTCTTAGGAAATTCTTACACTTCGGTAAGGTGCTTGGTCTAGAGCAACTCATAATGGAGCCAACAAGAGTAGATAGGCATACTAAATCTATTCTGGATCTGGTAAGGGTTACTAACAGCAAAAACATCAGCTGCTCTGGTGTCTTGGACATTGGTATCTGTGATCATAAAGTTATTTTCTGTACTCAAAGGTTAAAATAAGGTCAGGATCTCACCATTCAATAAAAATAAGATGTACCAGAACATATTCTAAGGGGGCATTTGAGTGTAAACTAGCTGAACAGGATTGGAGTACAGTTACTGACAGTAATTAAGCAGACCAGGCATGGGAACTGTTTGTTATGAAACTTCCCCTGAAACAGTTCCCATGGACATGGTTGCACCATTAAGAGAAATTAGAGTAAGGCAGAAGAGAGCCAAATGAATGACAACTAAAATTAGTGATTTATCTGGACAGAGAGATCACTATTTCAGGAAGTATAAGAAGTCTAATCTACTAGCTGATTTTGATAAATATGTGTTTTACCGAAACCAAGCAAGATATCAAATACAGAAAGCTAAGACTGAAGCAGTGACCGAGAATATTCACCAACCAAAGAAATTATGGAAAATCCTTAAAGACATAGGTGCAGCAAAAAACAAGAGTCACAACTGTAACACTGGGATAGACATTGATAATGCTATTTGCTTTGACAAAAAGGTTATTTCAATACCTTTTTTACCACTGTTGCTGCCAACTTG
Organism: Echiichthys vipera; assembly: GCF_963691815.1. Taxonomy (NCBI): domain Eukaryota; kingdom Metazoa; phylum Chordata; class Actinopteri; order Perciformes; family Trachinidae; genus Echiichthys; species Echiichthys vipera. The sequence continues at coordinate 13,394,398 of NC_139848.1, read as the reverse complement.
GCTTCACATCTACCAACAGGATCTGGGAAATTCGGGGTATCCCTTCTGAACTCCTTTTACCCAGACGTGTAGCCAGATACATTTGATCTGACTCCAGTATCTCATGAGAAGATTATAGAAATGTTATCTTCTTTATCTACCAATAAAGCTAGATAGTGCTAATGTTACAGGTGAGGTTATTGCACATATCATAAATTTGTCCATACAATTAGGTAAGGTTCCAATTGAGATGAAATGGGCCCGGGTAATCCCTTTGTTCAAGATGAACAGTAGGAAAGATTTTAAAAACTATAAACCAGTGTCAATACTACCAAGTGCATCCAAAATACTAGAGAGAGTGTTTTTTTGATCAGATGGAGAGGTATTTGATCCAGAACAATCTGTTATATGACCTCCAATCTGGATTCAGATCTCCTTACTCCACTGACACATGCCTCACTTATCTTTGTAATTACATCAGACAAGAAAGTGAGTCATGGTGTTACTGGATTTACAAAAAGCATTTGATATGGTGGACCACTCTATTCTTTTATCCAAATTGCAATGCACAGGTTTTGGGCAGGCATCACTAAAAGTGTTTAAATCATACTTATCTGAAAGAAATCAAATTTGTAATTTTGATGGTGTCCTGTCTGAACCTATGAAAATAACTTGTGGTGTACCCCAAGGCTCAATATTAGGCCCTTTATTATTCCTTATTTAAGGAAACGATATGCCAGCAGCAGTCAAACGTAAGTTGTTATCATATGCTGATGACTCCTCACTACTAGTGTCTGGAAAAGACATCCCTAAAATGTAGACACCCTTAGTGGAGAGCTCAAAAATATAAGAGAGTGGCTGTTAGACAATAGACTGTCATTGCACCTAAGGAAATCTGAGTGCATAATATTTGGCACAAGACCGACAGGGCATGCCATTGCAGAGAAATTACTGAACAAAAGTGCCTTTAAATACAAAGTCTTGTACGGTAATACAAGACAGTTTGACAGCAAAATAAAAAAGCTCCCCGTCTCAGATCTCAATCAGTGCCACTTTGACTATTCATGTTCAGCACGGTACAGTGGCCTGACGGTGAAAATGAAAAATAAGATGCAGGTTTTGCAAAACAACATGATCCGTTTCATACTAGGCATCATGTTGGATTTGATGAGTTTCAAATCAGGGTGGAGTTTCTGCCTGTTAAGCGTAGGGATGAACAACTGAAACTCAATCATATGTTCAATACCATTAATGGAGTAGCCCCTAAGTACTTGGGCTCTCGGATTTTGATGGTGCGCACTCAACATGCACATGTGACTAGGGCCAGGTGTAAACAGTGAGGCAAGAAAGACTTTTTTCAACACTGGAATAATATTATAGAAAAGCCTTCTACTTAATATTAAAATGGCAGCGACTAAAAGGGATTTTATACAGAAGTTGAGGTCTATTTATGGAATAAAGTGAATAGTTAGGGTAAATAGACTCAAGACTGGGGCCTGGGTAGTTTTTTGCATTATAGCTTATGGGATTTTATCTGGTATTTTGATGTGTGGTGGTAGTTTTTAACCCTTAGAAGGGCTGTATGTATTTGCATGTGTTGTATGTTCTGTCATTTTCCACCAGGGACCATGTTGGAAAAAAGTGATCCTCACTTTCACATGTTATCCCCTGGATCCTTCTTTGGTTTTGTTTATTCATGGATAGAGAAAGACAAACCAAAATGTGTGTGCTGCTCATGTTGACAGGGTGCAGGGTGAAACTTTACAAAGATTGACATTTTTTTTTTTTCTCCGAGTTGAAAAATGAAAGCACCTCAGTCAAGTTGATTCAAGCTCTCAGACCGGTTCAGACACTTCCTGCATTTTTCACTGAGGATGTTTACAACTAAACTGCTTTCGATTCAACATGAGTACACAAACAATATCTCATGTAAATCTTTCTAGAATCATTGTGTTTAACTCGACAACAAATATCTTTTAAATCAGCATCAAGAAACACGTCTTGTGTCCAGTTAAACAGTGAAAAAAGTGTCATGTGATCAAAGATATCCTGAGGATTCAACCTTTAGTGATTCCTCTGGTTGGATTCTCACCTGCTGAACTCACTTCAGGTCCACTTTCAGACACTTTCCACCTTCATGTGTCGAGAAGAAGCTGCTCATTTCTTCCTGGTCCGTCCTGGTGTCTGGTGTGATCACACCCTCAAAACTTCCCGGTCTAAACACAGATTAACTAGAGTCGTTGAAACAGGATGTAGTCATAAGGCGTTTGACACGTGATATGTTTACACAGGAAATAACTTCTTCAGAGACAGGAACTGTAACAGGTCAACAGCTGAACACAAGGTTAAAGCAGGGCCATGGTTTCACTTGTGGTTTCTGTGCAATAAATCACATGATCAGTGGAAATTACCGAAGATTACTGAGACGTAAAAGTTCTGCATACGTGATTATAAATTATCTCATACAATAGCTTTGCATAATTTTCCCTTCACACATACATTTTTAGAGATTAAGCTACGCAGCAGTATATAAAGTGAAATGAGCCCCACCTTTATCAGCTGCAACATCAAGTGATATTAATATTAATCTATCACTAATCACATTCTGATAATTTAATATTCTGGAATGGGCATTTCAGCGTAATGACTTAACTTAAGTAGCAGAGTGTTTCTACACCCTATTACTACTTTTAAAATCACATGATGTGGTTCTACCATATGTCCACTAGATGCTGCTCACTACCCATCTAATGAAATAAAGACCAAGTAGTAGAAGCAGTAGTAGGTAGTAGAATCGTTTAACAAATTATGCCGGACGAGCCCCCATTTATGCTACGACCCACCTTTGAGGGGAAAGGAAATTAAAAGGTTTTATTTTGTTTAAGGAAGTGTTTTTAAGTATATCTACAAAACTACTACTGCTTTCAATAAAACAGAATCATGTTGTCCAATTAATTCACAAACATTTAAAGCCTAAGTACAGGAATCTTTAACAGATAACTCTGGACGAGCCCCCATTTATTACATTTGATGTATACAGTAGTGCCAAATCATAAAAAGGAGTTATCTTAAGACAATTTCCATATATAATAGGTCTAGACCGCACTTCATGACTTAACTTTGAGTTACAGAGACACAATAATCCCTCCATGAGCATTACATGATGTAGTTCTACTATCTCAGCACTGAAAGATGGACTGAAGCAGTACTGTGGGTCACATTGGTACATTTCTATATTTTGGATATGTGAGGACACTGTGTGTGAAGACTGTTTATGAGGACAAACACTACTCGTAGACATGCTGTCCTCGTAAACACACTTCTAAACGCACATTTGATGCAGTCGTCTGTTATCCTGGACCACTGGACAACACACAGGTTTTAATAATAATAATGATAATCATAATAAAACTGTTCCTCTAATGTGTATGTAATGGGAGCCGTATTGTTCCGATCTATCACGACAGATTCTCTGCTCCGAGCATGCTCTCTGGTATGTGGTGACTGATGTTAAAAAAGGAAATTCCTGCTCCTCCACCTACATTATGCATTTTGTGATATCATTTATTAGACTATCTTCAAATGCTTCACATCCAAAACTCTCATAATAATGAATACAAGGGGTGAAATGATGTCATAAATTTCAAATTGTTTTTCCAGAAAGTTTTATCAAATAAATGCACAAAACATTGTGATTTTTTTGGCTTTTGAAATGTGCTATTTTGTCAGTGTTAAGCGTTTTGATCATTTTAATAAATTTTACTGAATAACAAGATCAGTGAAGTACATTTCTTGGTTTGCTCAGTTTATCTGTCCTCACAAATAGTGTCCTCACATGTCCAAAATATAGGTTAGTGATGCGATCCACACAGATGCTTCAGTAAATCTTTCAGTGCTGAGCTGATCTTTAATTCATCAGATGGTTAATTGGCACCATCTAGTGAACAGATAGTGGAACTACATCATGTGATTGTTCTGACACTGGTTAGACGGGTTCTGATGTCACTCTGATGCTCCTTTTAGACTTGAACCGTGAAGTTTTGAGGGTGTGACAGCGTCCTCAGATCACATCAGACACCAGGACGAACCAGGAAGAAATGAGCAGCTTCTTCTCGACACATGAAGGTGGAAAGTGTCTGAAAGTGGACCTGAAGTGAGTTCAGCAGGTGAGAATCCAACCAGAGGAATCACTAAAGGCTGAATCCTCAGGATATCTTTGATCACATGACGCTGTTTCACTAACTGGACACAAGACGTGTTTCTTCATGCTGATTTAAAAGATATTTTTTGTCGAGTTAAACACAGTGATTCTAGAAAGAGTTACATCAAATATTGTTTGTTTTAGCACAGGTTTGGCTCCTAGAGGGCACTTTAGCACGCATTTTGGCTCTTTGAGAGCACTTTAGCACATGTTTTAGCACCTAGAGGGCACTTAAGCCCACGTTTTTTCAACAATTGTGTCACGTCCCTGTTCACGCCAGTGAGTCTGAATGTGTCTTTTAATCCAGATTTTGTTCATTCTCTGTCAAACTGAATGATGCATTCAGGACATGCAGGAAAAAGCAACATCCAGGTCAGTGATGCTGTTGCACAGATTTATTTGCAGCGGACACACTCTTTATGTAAAACATCACCACAAACCAAACATGAGTATACAGGATGTGAAAACTAAAATCTCCATTTCTTCTGATGGCTAATCTGAGCAGTCCATATGTCCTGTTTTTTTCCTACGGGACATGAATGCAGCATCGTCTCTGTTCTCTTTAGGACGTGGCGGCGCCCTCACGTGGCGTCCAACAGTCTTCAACTCTTCTTCGAAGCTCCGACAGACAGCGTGTTCAGCTCTGGACCAATCACTTCACGCGGGAGAGGAGAAACGTCGTGGTCGCTCACTGTCCCGCTCCGGGCGTGAAGTCGGGGCGTCGCGTCTGGATGATTTTCGGCCGCAGGGGGCGGGGCTTGTCGTCCTGGTCGCTGTCGTCGGGAGCCGAGCTGCTGTCTCCGCCGCGCTCGTCCTCGCAGACGTGGACGACCACGCTCGGGGTGGTGGGGGTGGCGGTCTGGAGCTCGTACTTGTCCCCTGAAAAGAAGGACAGCAAAGGTTTTAATAGCGGGAACCGTTATTATTATGTGGCGATACCCAGAGCTAGTCCCTGACGTGATCAGCGTCAGAAGAGACACCGTGTCCTTTACCTGGTCCTAGCTTGGAGATGGCGCACAGCAGGTCATAGTTGACGACCGGCATGGCGTCCTGAGACTGTTCCCAGCCCACCGGAGGGGAGGCGGGGGGCGAGATCAGGAACTGTTTATCTGGCTTGGGGGGCTCCAGCCGAGGACTGCCAATGTGGACGGACTGCAGACACAAAGAAGTCAGTTGAGTGTTTCATATGACAGAAACAAAAAATGACAAAGATGAATTTTTCGAAGGCAGTACCTGAGCGAAGTAGAGTCTCATCTCTTTGCCTTTGAAGTCCGTCTTGTGGAGTCGCAGTCTGGCCTCGGCTGCAGCCAGAGCGTCGCTGAAGCTGATCCTTACCCGCCGGAATGACTTGAAGTACTGGAACTGCACGTCCGGGTCAAAGGACCGGAACAAGGCCTCGAAACCGGCCTGGGAACACAGAGACGGACAGAGGCTGGTTCTTAAACAGAAACACTAAAAACCACAGGAGCTGCACACCCTTTTTTCGACCAACGCGGACCTAGTTCTAGTGCTGGTGCTGGTTCCAGCAAAGAGTTGGTGCCACTCGGGAAAAAGTTTTCCTCACCCAGTGCCGGTTCTTTGACCGTGGAAACAGGAAGAACTGGTTCAAGATTAGGCACCGGCTCTGAACCGGCCCTCCAAATGTCTTGGTAGAAAATCGGTATGGTGTTAGGACAAAACGTCGATCTGTCTCAGACCGCCGTGAACGAGGCCGAGGCGCGGGCGAAAACAGTTTATAGCACCACTGGGTCCCAAAGACCTGAACCCTGAAGGGTTATTTAACAGGCTGGGACGAGATGCTCTTCTCCAGAGTCAATACGACAGCGCTCTACTCTCTTGTACACTGCATCATTTTCCAGTGATAATCAGCTGGTTTGACACAGACACTTATATGTTCCCATCTGTGCAAGTCTGATTTAAAATGACGCCCAGTGTGTGGTTATAATGAAATCATCTCTTGCATGCTCAATAAAGACACATTTTACTTTATTAGTTTAAGTCACAGTGATGGAAAACTCTTGCCTCATATGTGCTACCTTTTACTACTTTTACTTTCCTGTAAACAAAAATCCGCAACGCAACAGCTCGTTAAAATACTGACGCCCTTAAACAACGTTAATATGATCCTGAACACAACTTTCTCAGATGACAGTGTGATCCGTTTTGAGGACTCCTGCAGTTCTTTCTAAGCTAAAGGAAAATGTGTTTTCCAGGTTGAGATGCTACATCTCAAAGGGCTTTCCTTTCAATAAATCCAAATTAATTCCCCCAGTTTAACGGTTATTCATGTGAGATCAAGACTTGACGCTCACCACTTCAAAGCGTAAATCCAGTGAAAATAGACCCAGTGTCTTTTTTGGCATTAAAATCCATCAAATAAGACAGATTTTTAGTTGCTCAACCATGTATAGAAAATGCCCTGAGAGACGCTGACAGCCCCAAGGGGCTAACACTGAGCTTAAGGCAGTTCGATGAAGGCATTAAAACGTCTTTTTTAACCACTAATACTGCTCATAATAACACCAAACCTCTGCAGTAGCTACACATAAAAACGAAGCACCAACAAAGTAGTTAGAGGACCTCGGAGTAAGACTTACCAACTGCCCAACTCCTCTCATAGTAAAGTCCATTTAAGTGGATTATTATTTTGTAACTTACATATGCAACACATTTAATTTCCGTGGCAACACTCGATAGACATCGTCACAAAAAGCACAGTAATAATGCATTGCCATGGAATTAAAAACGCCAAAATGTTCCTCCTTAAACTCATCTCCAGTGCATTTGGTAATGCACTTGTACGGACGACCTGTCAACATGGACCTGCTGGTAAGGCCCAGACTTGTAAAACACTCTTTTTAATAAACTCTGGGTCCACTTACTACGTTGTTGGTGCTTTGTTTTCTGTGTAGGGACTCTTATCATACTACTGCAGAGGTTTGGTGTTATTTTGAAAAGTATTAGTGGTTAAAAAAGATGTTTTGGATGCGTTCAAGGCACCGCCCCGAGCTAATCAGTGTTAGTCCTTTGGGACCGTTAGCGTCTCTCTCCGGGCATTCTCTATACAGGGTTGCTCGACCAAAAAAACTGTCTCCATGGCTGATTTGATGTTGAAAAAGCCCATGGGTCCATTTTCGCCAGACTGACACTTCAAGAGTCTTAATCAAGACTGAATGTCATCCATGTAAATAAATAAATAAATATTGGACCCATCTCCCAATTTAAAGGACTGAGATCGGGCACTTCTTTATATTCAGGACACTCACATCAGGGCTTTAACCCCGAATTGTAACATTCAAAAATAATTTTAAGCAGCCCTTAATATTTGAACCTGTTGTGGACATTATTTTTTGTAAAGGTGTTTGCTTGTTAATGTTGTTTTGGATTCAGCTTTTGAGGCTTTTTCACACCTGGTGAAGTTGTGAATGGCGAGCTCGTTATCAAAGCTGTTTTTGTCAATCTGGGCTCCTGTAGGTGACGTTAGTGTCGGTCAGGAATGAGGGTGTTTGACTCAGCAGTAAAAACTACTGCTAGTTATCTGGGCAGCATGTTGTAATGTCACATTAAAACAGGAGATGACTGACTGTGCTCACAGTGATGCTCGGAGCTCCAAGATCACGTAAATAAATCCAGGCTAACTATGTTTTTTTTTCCTTGGTTGTTGCGTTAAATCTTACCCAGATACAACAGTACTGTTTTCTGATTGGCTGTTGTGTAACCCCGTTCTTTTTTTTGATTGGCCGGTCGCTGGTAAGCGGCAGCTCTTGATTCCTGCCGGCACTGCTGCATATTATACATTGTTTTTACGCGTGAGATATGCAATGTGAGGTGGGAGTGGGTGACCAAAGAGCGAAGAGAGGGACTGTCACGCTCAATGCGTCACAATTTAGAGGCCTGGACTTCTAATTAAAAACATTTGTGACTGTGTCTTTCTCATAGACTGTATAAAAAAACATCATTGCCTGCCTATTGACATTGATGCACTGCCCTCTGGTGGACAGAAGAACACATAGGACTAAGTTTGATACCAATTTAGGTATTACTGAAGGCATTTAATGGTCAAAATATTATAAATAAATAATTGAATATATTTTAATATGAATATAAATAAACAAAAAACTTTGAATATGATTTTTGGGCAAACGTCACAGCCCTAACTCACATATATGAGCCCAGCCAAGACTGGAAGATGCTGAATGAACTGTTGCAGTGATGATCCCAGTTTGAATAAGTGGATAAAAACAGCACTTGATGAGTCATCCCTGCCTCTCGCTGTAAACGGTCAGTCCGTTGAACACACTCGATCACAGACTTGTGCGGGGGGGGGGATTATGAAGTCAAAAAGGAGGAAGGAGTTCTCAGCCTGGGCGGAGGTCTTCAACCCGCTCGTTATCGCGCTGAACACACTGGGCACTTAGACCAGCACTTATTGATTCACTCATAAGTGTAGATGACAGAAATACAAAAAAAATTAATTAGAGAACCTATTACTATTAACCCTTAAGCCCCCCTCGGACTAAAAAAAGGCATTTTTTAGAACTTTTTTTTAGATTTTGTCATCATTTTAGCTGTGTTAAAGCTTGTGGCATACATCACTCTTCTTTTTAGCCAAATTTGTGAAATACAATGTTTTCAATTTCAGATTTTTTCGTTCATAAATCTCTCGCATGCATAAAAAATACTAATGCAATCAAATACATTTGATTGCTAATCTTTGACCTATCCAAGAGTCCAAGAGTTTACTCTTCCTACTATGTATTATACAGAAAATCATTTTTTTGTCTTTTTTAAAAAATAAATAAACTGGCATTTAAAGGGTTAAAATCCTGAAAATGATTGAATATTTGATCATTTTGATCAGGGCTGAATGTTTATTAAGAAATTCAAGCAAAAAAAAAAAACAGAAAAAAATATTGATATATGATATAGCAGTTTTGGTGCATGGATGTTTTCAGAGTCAGTATCTTGAACTGCATAAAAGATACTCATGCAATCAAATATTCTTTTTGTCAAACTTTGACAAATCCAAGACTCTAATCACCAGCAAAGTTTCATCAACCTACTATTTATTATATGTAAATGTTTTTTGTAATGAATTAAAACTGTCAATCATAAAGATAAATCCTGAAAATGATTGAATGTTTGGCAGTTTTGAGCAGGTCTGAAGTTGTTTAAGAGATTTATGGGAAAAAAAAATTTGAAAAATATATTGCTATATGATGACTTTATCACAGTGTTTGGTGTGTGGACGTTTTCAGAGTCAGTAAATTTGAGGGAGGGAGGCATGACGTCCTACTAACCCGTTGAAGAAGTCATTTAAACGGATGGAAGTTGTCCGCGAAAACGACAACGTGCCAAAAACAAACGTTAAGTGACCGATTTTATCCAACAAAAGGTGACATAAGGGTCAAACATAAGGTTAGGATCAGAAAAAAGCCTGTGGTTTGCTATAGTGCGCCCATGACATGAACGCCACCGGGACTGATTTTGTTCTGCTGCTATAGGCCTAGTCTGCAGGGGGATAATCCTGTTCCTGATCCTCTGAGCTTCTCTCCTCTCGGTTTGTATCATTCATGTCTCATCAATGCATGTTACTAATTCACTTGTTGCGTTTGTGCTTTGTCGTCTCGCAGGTCTCTGCTGATCGTGGTGGTGCCTGCTGCCGTGGTCCTGCATGACTCTTCCTACTGCTACTACTCATAATTGTTCATATTTACCACCATATTTATTATTGTCATTTTCTATCACCTTGGCTGTGATTGTTTCTACTATATTAACTGCTATAACATATGAGTCATATTCACATTACTATAGATATTATTGTAGTTACTGTTACTTTTGTGGTTGCTTGAATCTCTGGGAGTGTCACTCTGTTTTTCTTTGTCTGTCTGTCCGTCTTTTCTCTCTCTCTGATTTTCTTTCTCCCCAACCGGTAAAGACAGAATTTCGTTCTCCATAGGTCTGTTCATTCCTGCCCGTTAAAGGGAAGGTTTTTTCGTTGCCACTATAAGCACGAGATTGCTGCATTTACACTGTTTAATAATAGCAATAACTATCATTACTATTATTTAAGCTAGTGAGACTTGTCTCTGCTCATGGGGAAATTGTTGGGTCCCTGTTAATCATAAATAAGTCAGAGAGTGTGGTCTTTACCTACTCCATATGTAAAGTGTCTTGAGATAAATGTTGTTATGAATTGGCACTGTAAATAAAATTGAATTGGCATGAACGGCCACCACCCTGGAAATGAACCCGATGCTCGCCTGGGGTCGCTTTTGCCGCCGTTATGTTTGAATAAACGATATTTGGTCGAGTGGAGCCTCCGTACAACACCGATCACCCCACTCCACTAGAGCTTCATTACAACGGAAATAATCCATTTCAGGGTTGGGAAATATTATTTTGCATCAATGAATCCATATTTTTTACGCAGCTCTACCATTATGGCAATGGGGAAAGCTTCTTTAGAGCCACTGGAGAGATTATAGTTTTCACCGGCCGTAAACTGGACGTTGTGTAAAATCGAATAAGTCTATAATCATCCGTAGACGTTCACACTGAATGTTTTCCTGCAAACTTTTGTAATGGAACCAGTAAAGACAGGTGGCTTCAATTCTCTTTAAAGAGAAATAGAGCCAAAGTGTTGTTTTACAAAAAAAAGGAGCACGAGAACCAGATCGTCGTCTCACCTGTGCCTCGGGACGGTTGAACACTTCCTGGTTTGTCACCGAGGCGACCAGACAGAAGCGGTTACACTTTGTGGTCTTGATGTGCATGACGGTCGAGCCAGGTAGCCGAAGCCTTCTCCACCGGATACCTGAGGTCAGGGCGCAACGGGACGCCGAAATCGTCTTCAGCGGTGGTGACGATGATGAGGATGATGATGAAGAGGAAGGGGGAAATCGGGGAGATCGGAGGAGCGTTGCCTTCCCCAGGATGACAGGAAACAGGTCCGTCTCTTCCAGCACTGGCCACTGGCGCGTGGATCTTCTTCTGTTGACGCCTTCTGCCGTCTGAGCTACTCCAAAGCGTTGGACTCTGCTGCCTTCAAGTCACATCTGTCTACGCATCATCGCCTAACCCACATCCCAAGGTTATCTTGTCTGGATCTCTTGCACAAACACAATCCAACACTGGTTTTCTTTACCCTGGCCTCCTTGGTGTGTCTCAGCTCTGCAGCAAACTGAAGGAATTTTCCAGAGATTTGGGTGTGGAGAGCCCAAAATGTGATTCTAAGCTCACTCTCTCTATCTCTCTCTCTCTCCACAGACGCTTAAATGAGCTCCTGCCAGCTGATGACGCATTACCCACAATCCCCTCCCCCTCCTCATGCTGGTTTCATTCAGCCAATTGGCTGCGGGAGAGGGACGGACGGCCTCTTTTTGTTTTTTCCCCCGTTGCCTCTGCTGACAGATACGAGCCAATGCTGACTAATCAGACAGAAAGAAGGGCGATGTGTGCACAGAGAGAGAGAGAGAGAGAGAGATACTGGAAAATAATGACATCACCCCCGAGCAAAGTGACGCATTAATCCGTTTTCTGCTGCATTTCAAAAACCCTTTGTTGAATGGAAAATATGCGACAGTGAGCCTTTCACCTCTTGATTTCACACACATACCAAAGACGTATCAGCTGACTGCAGCGTGCACGGAGCAAGACGTGGAAAACACACGTCAGTCTCAATGGTTAATATGGATGAAGTAGACAAAGGGAGAGACAGCTGACGGACAGATAAAGAGTGGAAAGACTGGTCGGAAGAATGCAGGATGGAGGCATGGAGGGATGAAAAGAGGCGGTGCTCATGGAAAGTATGCACTTTGATAACATGCTTTTATGAGCTATTAATAGCAGAGAGCTTCAAGTGGAGAGGAAGTGTGTGCAGTTGGAAAAACAAGGCCAGACTGTGCAGCCAGTTCACCAGCACTTAAGTGCTCCATCACTCGTTGGTTGGGAAGAAGAGCACAGTCCTGTTTCACTGCATTAGACCCTCTTTAAAATCCTGCAGTTCAAATCTGGAGGAGCCAAGATCAAGATTCAAGTTTTAGGGTTGGTCCACACGATCGAAACAACCTTTTTTTCTCAGTTGTCGTTAAAAAGTTTCCCGTCCACACGGCCTCGACTCAGGAAACATCTGCGTCCACAGGAAACCAGTGAAACCAACTTAAACGCTGTAGTACACATGCCAGGCCTAGATTTGGCGCTGTGACTGCCACAGAAATACACCAACAACGGAGAAGAAGAGACGGGGAGACGCTGTGAAGAATCCAAACACCGAAGAGTTTCTCTACAAATCTGGAGACTTCCCAAATCCTCCTCCATCCTAGAGACAAATGTGTCACTGTTTCTGGTGTTAGTGGAGACTTTGGTGCTTTTTTGGACTCTGATGCACCAAGACTCTGAAGTTAGTGTCCTCACCGAGCAGAGGGTGCTGCTGGGAGCCCCTTCCCCGTCCCAACGCACTCACAGGCGCCACTTTCTCACTTCATTTAGAGACTTTTCACACCTTCTTAGAAACTTTATTTATAAAAAGCGACTAGCGACCAATTTAGCTCCTTATTCAGAGCATCCGGGAAAAGGGAAAAATCTGTGGTCGGCCTAATTCATTCCCATGCATGTGGCTCAGAGTAAACAGTCAATAAACAGTCTATGGGTCCGCCTCTCTCCTCTCACGCAGCAGCACTTTACGACAACGTTACATTTCCTGTTCTCTGGTAATTACTGTTTAGTGATAAGTGTTCTGATAAAACTCGACACTGGAAAAAAAGGAAAGTGCAGAACCTCAGCAGACGCAGTGAACGTGTGACACTGCCGCCGGAGCATGTCCTTCTTCAAACTATTACCCCAACATGTCAACATGCTGTCCCTGATGTGTGTGGCTCACTGAGCGCAGGTGTTAATGCACGTGGAAATGAAGAAGAGCAGCGTCCTGTGTGTGTGTGTGTGGGATGGAAAATAAAGGTATAATAATGGTGAGCCTCCCGACAGTGAAGCTGATGCTCTCATGGAAGAGTTGTTTGTTGATGTTAAACATTACCACGTGAGTGTGTGTGTAGGTGCTAATCATCTCCAGACCTCACCCTGTGTGTGTGTGTGTGTGCTCAGCCTTGCATTTTTTCCATCCCTGTGTTTTCGTTTCATCTTCCCATTTTTCCATTCCCTCACTGAATGGACAGGTGTGCACAAGCATGGTGCAGAAATACTGAATGCAGCGCCGCGTTTACAGGCAGCTGCCACGTTGTTGTTGCTTTCCAACGCCGAGGTCAAAGTTCATACTTCAACCAACAACTGACATACCCTGTGTAGGAGTGACACGAGAAGGTGTGAGTGTGTATTCACCTTAAGCACGTTACAAAGTCACGCTAACCATGTTACATACTCACGCTAACCACCTTACAAAGTCACGTTAACCACGTTACAAAGTCACGCTAACGACGTTACAATGTCAAGCTAACCACGTTACAAAGTCACGCTAACCACGTTACAAAGTCACGCTAACCACGTTACAAAGTCACGTTAACCACGTTACAAAGTCACGTTACAAAGTCACGTTACAAAGTCACACTAACCACATTACAAAGTCACTTTAACCACCTTTCAAAGTCACACTAACCACGTTACAAAGTCACGCTAACCACGTTACAAAGTCACACTAACCACGTTACAAAGTCACGCTTACCACGTTACAAAGTCACGCTAACCAAGTTACAAAGTCACGCTAACCAAGTTACAAAGTCACACTAACCACGTTACAAAGTCATGCTTACCACGTTACAAAGTCACGCTAACCACGTTACAAAGTCACACTAACCGCGTTACAAAGTCACGCTAACCACGTTACAAAGTCACGCTAACCACGTTACAAAGTCACGCTAACCATGTTACAAAGTCACTTTAACCACGCTACAAAGTCACACTAACCACGTTACAAAGTCACGCTGACCACGTTACAAAGTCACTTTAACCACGTTACAAAGTCACTTTAACCACATTACAAAGTCACTTTAACCACGTTACAAAGTCACGTTTCAAAGTCACTTTAACCACATTACAAAGTCACTTCAACCACGTTACAAAGTCACATTACAAAGTCACAATAACCACGTTACAAAGTCACACTAACCATGTTACAAAGTCACACTAACCACGTTACAAAGTCACGTTACAAAGTCACGTTACAGAGTCCCAATAACCACGTTACAAAGTCACACTAACCACGTTACAAAGTCAAGCTAACCAGGTTACAAATTCACGTTACAAAGTCACGTTAACCACGTTACAAAGTCAAGCTAACCAGGTTACAAATTCACGTTACAAAGTCACGTTAACCACGTTACAAAGTCACACTAACCACGTTACAAAGTCACGCTAACCACGTTACAAAGTCACACTAACCACGTTACAAAGTCACGCTAACCACGCTAGAAAGTCACGGTACAAAGTCACTTTAACCACGTTACAATGTCACTTTAACCACTTTACAATGTCACTTTAACCACTTTACAATGTCACATTGTTTTTTAGCTCAATATAATTTGACCGGAAAACTTCCAGGACACAAGGTTCAAGGTTCTTTATTGTTTCTTTGGAAGCTAGAACGTAGATACAGAAGAAACTCAAGTGTCTCCGTCCCATTTCTCAACGAGGGAGAATCAGTAGATGTACTTCCATCCCTGTTAAACAAGTTTTGAATCATAGCAGAGTGTTTTTTAAATACTTTAACATCATCCCTTCCTGCTCTGACTCAAAAAACTCCTTCACACAGCCTTGGTGGAATCTCCCGTCATATGATCCATAAGCTGAGCCGCTGGGAAAACAGCAGGATCATGGAAGAAAGAGAAAACAACCCTTTGCGCCAGTTTTTCCTTTTTCCATCAACGTCAGCAAACCCCTACAGCACGCCACCGATCCTCCGCCCCGTGGAGGTGCACGCCGCGGGCATACGGGTCCATCAGGTCAGTCAGGATCCCTCCATACTTTCAACACTTTGTATGGAAAAGTGTCAGGAAAGGAAAGATCAGTCTTATGGAGTTAGTAAGTATCCTAAGTACTTTAAAGGACGACGTAACACCCTTTCAAAATAATATTTCCAAGTCCAAAGGCTTCGTTGAACCTTTAAGATCCCTCCTTTCTCCAGTGAGACACGACGTCAAATGATTACTACTTTGTTGTTGTTTATTTTGAAAGAGCGATTCAACGCGACCACGAACCCGGAAAATGGTTTTAAAGATGAATTTAATCACAGTAAGCAAAAATACAATAGGATAATAAACATAATATACAATGGGAATTTCAGAGTAAAGGCGCATCACACCCTTCGGAAATAAAATAATTCTTTGACATGCGTCAATCGGTGTTTATCGATATAAGGCGATAAAAATAAAACAACGTATTTAATTCAAATATTTTTTTTTTTTACATCTCTACGTTTAAAAATAATCTCTACTTAGTGAAATCTGATGAAAAAAACATCTGTTTTCTCTTGAATTCATGACATAATTTAAATAACTTGGCATTTGAAGATAAATTAGATCACAATGAACAAAAATACCAAAGTCGGCACCGAGGATTGTTTCTATTGTAGAGTTCAAAAGGGTTAATAAAAATAAATCACACTGAGAATTGCAATATTAAAATTTTTTAAATCTGATGTTTATCGATATGAGACGATAAAGCTAAAGGTATTTAATTCAAATAACGTAGATAAGTATTTTGTTCTTAACGTCACTACATTTAAAAATAATCTTTTGTCCTTGAGTGTTTATTTAGTGAAATCTGATGAAAAAATATATAATTCTTTGGAATTCATGGCATAATTTTATCAAATGTATTAATTATTAATGTTGAATGCCTTGGTTGTACAGATTTTAGAGATATGAAGCGTTTGAAGATACTCTAAAACCTCAAAGGGTTAATAAAGAGACCGTAAAATGGGAATTTCAAAATAAAAGGTGTGTGACAACCTTAGTAAATAAGACAATCCTCTGACTTGTTTAAATCTGATGTTTCTCATATTAAGTCTGGGCTGTTTAACAAAGTCAGTGTTTAAATCATTAATAAACTGTTGACTTCATTAGATGATGACTCCATGTAGCGGTCGGAAAAATAAATTAATGAAATCAGGACTAATTGCAGCTCTATCGTCTAAAGTGTGAAATATTATTTATTAGAGATGATCAATTATAATGATTATCATAATAGCCATCTGATAGTAACTCAAAATAAATAGTTGATGATTCGATATATATATTAATGTGTTATTGAATGTGTGAAAATTATATAAAAAATAAATGTAGGCGTTAATTCTTTGATACATTTCATATTTCTGTTTTAATTGACTTTAGAATTCCCCTATTCGCTTATTTACTTTCACATTTTCTGCCATTTCTCCCTTTTTATTTCCCCAAAATGTATTTATTTGTGTTCATTTTTAATTATTTATTAATTTAACTAATTTAATTTATTCATGTATTTATTCATGTATATTTTCTCCTTTTTATTTCCCTAAAATGTATTTATTCATGTTCATTTTTAATTATTAATTCATTTAATTAATTAAATGTATTTATGCATTTATTATGTATATTTTCTCCTATTCATTTCCCCAAAATGTATTTATTTCAGTATTATTTTCTTTTTACAAGATATAATCATGCAATATTTAATTTTATATTTATGTTTTTACTTATTTAAAGTGTGTTTTTGTAATTAATCATTCACTTTATCATTTTATTTATAAACATATTTGTATAATAGATAAAATGTATTTAAATTGATTTAGTTTTGCATACATTTTCGTCATTTATAATTCCCCCAAAATGTTTTGTTTCTGTATCATTTCCTTTTCACTAGAAATAATGATGCATTATTTAATTTTATTTAATTTTGCATTTATGTTTATACTCATTTAAAGTGTGTTTTTGTAATAACTCATTAATCATATTATTTTATTGATAAATGTATTTTACAATAGATAATAATGCTTCTTTAAATGAATTTAGTTTTGTACATATTTTAATTAATTTAAAATCTACATCTTTACTTATGTATATTTCCCCAAAATGTATTATATTTTAGTATCAATTTCTTTATAAACGTCTTTATACAACAAAAAAATAATGCATTATTTAATTTTATTTAGTTTGCATTCATGCTTTTACTTATTAAAATGTGTTTATGTAATTATTCAATCATTCATTATATTATTTTATTCATAAATGTCTTTTTACAATAGATAATACTTTATTTATTTAGTTTTGCAAACATTTTTTAGTCATTTAAAATCTACATCTTTATTTATACATGTATTACTTATATATTTCCACAAAATGTATTTTCTTTACACATTTATTTTTACAAGAATGAATCATTCATTAAATGTAATTCGTTTTGCATTTATGTTTCATTCATTTAGAATAGAATATATGGGGAAATTAAATGATTTAATAGGAAAGTCAATAAATATATAAATAAATAAATAAATAAACAGGAAATAATACAAAGATAATACACAGATAAATAAATAAAGGCTGGTAAAAACAGAAATATCAATTCATGTGACATTTTATGTATTTATTAGACTTATATTTTGAACAACTAAACTTTGTGACATCAAATATTGATTTTTTAAACAATAGTATTGATAAAAGTTAATGTCTATTTGTGTTTTCTAGCTCATTCATTTCACAAGAACTCACTTTAAATATGTTTCCCCTATTTGGTCATTTACTTTCACATTTTCTGCCTTTTGTATTTATTTATTTATGTCTATTTTTTTAATTATTCATGTAATTAAGTACATGTATTTATAATGCATATCCCACCCATTTATTTGCCCAGAATGTATTTATCTATGTTAATTTTTAATTATTTAATATGTAACTAATGTATTAGATTTATTTATACATGTATTATGTATATATACAATTTAATTTTATTTAGTTTGCATTTATATTTGTACTAATTTTAAGTGTGTTTTTGTAATTATTAATTCATTATATTTCATTTGTAAATGTATTTTTACAATAGATTATAATAATAATAATAAAAAAAATTAGCCTCTAAATGAATAAAGAGACTAGTAAAAAGATTAATTTTATTACATTGTATAAATTCTAAATATATATTTTAAACATCTAAACTCAGTGACAAAGTATTGTTTGTTTTTGTATTTTATTTTAAATAAAAGTTTATTTCTATTACTGAATCTGCTCATTCCAGCACCAGACTTCATTGAGAAAACGGCAGATTTAGTGTTTTCTAGCTCGTTTGCTCATTAATTTCACAACAAATCGTTTTAATTATTTTACTAATAAAACAACACCAGCGTGAGGTTGGATTCGGCGCACCTCCAGGCCACACACCCGCCGCCCTCCCTTACCTTCAGCCCGTCTTCAGTGAACAGACCCTCGGGGACTTTGCAGGCTATCAGGGCGTTGGGCAGGTCCGTGAACTGCACATCCACCGCGGCCTCCTCCGCCTCCTTCTCCCGGTCTCCTCTCTGGGTCTTCTGCATCATGAAGCGGGGCTCTGAAACACCACCAGAACCGGTCACAATACGGCCGAATAATGAGCATTAAATACGGTTGATTTAGGGCCGTAAGTACCGGTAAAGCTGCAGACGTCAGTTCATGATTTAACACTGAGCCGGCTAACAGATGCTAACAGGAAGCTGCTGCTAAACGAGCTAAACTCCGCGATTTTCCGCAGATATTCTCCTCTCGGTCGGTTGAGGGTGAAGTTTGTCGACGTTTCGGTATAATATATTCAAATGTCCTCTGATATTAACAGTGAATGTTCCTGTTTTAAGTGTGGATGTGTTAGCATCAGGTTAGCATGGCGCAGAGGATAAAGCTGCTTCTTCTTCTGCGCTGGTTTAACGGCAGCTGCACTGTCGCGTCACCGCCACCTGCTGGCGATGGGGAGCTCCTGCAGCACAAATAATAAACAAATATAAATAAATAATAATAATTTAAAAAAGTAAAGACAGATCAATTCAGAATAGTAATACAAAAAATAAAATAAATAAATTAAAAAATTATGATAAAAAATAAAAGCTCCTGCAGCACAAATAATTAACAAATATAGATAAATAATAATAAAAAAGATACATTAAAAATAGTAATACAAAAAATAAAATAAATACATTACAAATGATAATAAAAAACATAAGGTCCTGCAGCACAAATAATTAACAATTATAAATAAATAAATAGTGACAACGAATACAAAAGATCAATTATAAATAGTAATACAAAAAATAAAATAAATTAATTAAAAAAGATAACAAAAATAAAATCTCCTGCAGCACAAATAATTAATAATTATAAATAAATAATAATACAAAATACAAAAGATCAATTATAAATAGTAATACAAAAATAAAAATAAATTAATCAAACATGATAATAACAAATAAAAGCTCCTGCAGCACAAATAATAAACAAATGTAAATAAATAAATAATAAAAAATTAAAAAGATAAATTAAAAATAGTAATACAAAAAATAAAATAAATAAATAAAAAATCATCATAAGAAATAAAAGCTCCTGCAGCACAAATAATAATCACATATAAATAAATAATAATACAAATTTTAAAAGATAAATGAATAATAATAGTTACAAAAATAAAATAAATTAACTAAAAATGATAATCATAATAAAAATTAAAAAAACAGCACAGACACACACTTAAAATATGTAATTAAAATTAAAAACACAAAACATTAAAAACTCATTGTAATAATAGGAAAGAAAGAGAAGAAAATGGGATTGCAACATTGCAGGCAGAGAAAAAAAACATCGAAAATAGAAACACAATTCACATATTCAAAAAAGAAGTATGATTTATTTATCCCATCCCTTCTCCATCATTAGTATTATTTATTTAATTCTTCATAGTATGTATTATTATTATAATCTTAAGTATATTAATCACTTTACTTCAAAATAAGATATTAATTATTTTGAGCATATTTATTTATAATCAATAATATATTTATCAGTTATCTTTACTTTACAACTTAGACAAATAATTAACCAAAAGAGTCACAAAAGATCTTACACCACAGAGTTTTAATGCAATATAAAAAGTCCTAACTTACATACAGTATGTGATAGTTTTATAAAGATCAAGATGCTCCATGAAGAGCCCCATCATTTACCTTGATTCACATTATTCAACATTTATGACCACAATATAAGTAACTATCTAATTTGCATATACAGCAATAGTATCCAGGTCAACGCAATATCAACAAATATTAGTCAAAAAGGGGAGTTATAAGGTCCAAAAGCGCCACCTGCTGGTCAGCAAACATTGCTCTCACAGTGCACACCTGCTCCCCATGGAGCAGTTAACAGCTGAGTTGCCTGACTGTCCTTCACCACACACACGAGCCACTCATCATCTCTCAGAATCCTAAAACTACGCAATGATAACAAATATCTTTTATCTGTCACTGACGAAATACAAGTACGGCATTCAATGAGATGTGACGCAATAAACACAATGTAAGTACAACGTAAATGGTACTTTTCTTTATTCACCTGACACTGAGGCTATCACAAGAGCACCCTTCGAGAGGAAACTATCTACTGTCCACTACAGCTGAGTTTAAAGGGTATATTTCGTCTTCCTGCTACACAAAGGGGAGACGGACTTGTGTGCATACGTACAGGGATGCCTCTTATACAGTTAAGGTGTTTCGTCAGGTTGGTGATACCGGAAGAGAGCTTCGACCGTGCACGGTGGCGATGTTTGTCATCTGAGAGGAGGAGGCTTCAGTGACGGATAAAAGACATTTGTCATCATTGCATAGTTTTAGGATTCTGAGAGACGATGAGTGTCTCATGTGTGTGGTGATGGACTTTTGATTTATTTTTCAATTAATTTAGTCAATGTACTAAATCTACTTTCTAATTTAAATGAATTTAGTCAATGCACTTTACCGACTCTGTAAAGTGTCCTGAGATAACTTTTGTCATGATTTGGCACTATAAATAAAATTGAATTGAATTGAATTGAATTGAGGATCCTCTACGGCAGGTGTCTCAGACTGATCCAATAAAAGGCCACTGTGGCTGCAGGAACACACCCGATCCAACAAATTCAACTGTGTGAAAGCGACTCAGTTGCTTGAATAAGTCCAGTCAGGTGTGTTTTTGCGTGGTTAGAATGAAAACCTGCAGCCACGACGGCCCTTTACTGGATCGGTTTGAGACACCTGCTCTACGGCCGCCGCATGACGTAGGCACCCTCATTGAAGGTGTGGAGCTGCTTAGTGAACTGCCATCACCTGCACATGGTTGTGCCCTCTTATTTGGCCTCACATATGCTCTGCTTTGATGGAAAACGACACGCAGAGTGTGCAGTCGGAGTGTCAAGCTCTAAATATGGGGTTGCTCAAGGAAAGACATTTGGATGCAGCGTGTTGATCTGTACAGAACATAGATCATGCAGGTACAAGCAGCCGAAATGTGTTTTCTCAGGAGGGTGGCTGGAGTCTCCCTTAGAGATAGGGTGAAAAGTTCAGCCATCCGTGAGGAACTCGGAGTAGAGCTGCTGCGTTGAGAGGAGCCAGTTGAGGTGGTTCAGGATCATCTAGTAAGGATGCCCCCTGGGCGCCTCCCTAGGGAGGTGTTCCAGGCACGTCCAGCTGGGAGGAGGCCTTGGGGAAGACCCAGGACCAGGTGGAGAGATTAGATCTCCACACTGGCCTGGGAACGCCTCTGGATCCCCCAGTTAGAGCTGGTTAATGTGGCCCGGGAAAGGGAAGTTTGGGGTCCCCTGCTGGAGCTGCTGCCCACGCGACCCGACCCCGGATAAGTGAGATGATGAGTGAGTGTTGATCTCTTTTAAGTGCTTGTGTTGTGTTCAAACTGTTTCAACTTTTCTGTTTTATGTGCTGTTTTTTTATCCCCACTCTCATGTGATGTACCCTTTCCTACCCTCTTTTGTAAAAGAATTTCCCCTCAGAGATAAATTAAGTATATTTGATTGATTGATTGTGTTCAAATACATCCCAGGATAATGTTAGCGTTCATTATAAATAAGAGAAAAAACAGCTTTCATTCAAAACAGGCTTTCATTTCTGATATTCTTTCTGTTAATATTAACGTTATAAATGTGAATGATGCTAAATTCAGAATGATCAACTAGTAATGGTTCCTTTGTTCATAATTGCATCCATAGCTACCGTGTGTATCTTTGGTTTATTTTTGGGGGATTACTTGCATTTATAAAGGTTAAACATATTAATATTCATACCTCTTTGTCAAAGGATAGCAAAGATTTGATTCAATTTTTTACATGAATGTTTGTTCCCTTGCATCTCAAGTTTTAAAGAAGAGTACAACATGTTAAGATTGGCATGTAAACGGATGTGTATGGTTTAAAAAGTAACATGTTGAAAAGACCAAAATTTATTTCATTTAGCACACAAGTTTTATTTTTTTGAGTGTAAAACACATGAGCTGAAAAACGTGAAACTACTGTGTCATTCTACTTTAAGTGTATTTTAAAATTGGTGTAATTAAAAATGATGGGTTCATGTTCAAACCTGATGTTTTCAGTTTGCTTCAAAGCAAATGTCACTGTGGATACAATTAAAAGATACACTTCTACTTGAATGGTATTTTCCCTTTAAATTAAATGGTTTCCTATTACGTGACCATGTGACTGGTATGCCAAGGTATATTAATTATAGCATTATTAATAAAATACTTTGTACTGAATCAGAAATGTAACTTTTTTAAAATTGCCTGTAACAGAATTACAGCTTTTCAATGAATGTATGTATACTTGGATGCAATGGTACATATTTGTTTTCCCAAATCAAATAAAAAATAGTTTATGGTCTTTGTAATGAATGATGAATGAAAGCAAATTGTTTTGGCTTTGTCTTAAAATTCAAAATGTATTTACATTACATCGAATTACATCGATTACATTTCAACCGAATCAAACATTTCTATTTGCGAAACACGAATACATTTATATGTAACAAATTACATTATTTCTTTTTTTTTTTAAGTTGATCCAAAGTATCACCTTTTCAGTGTACTTTCCTGGCCGCTGATTGCAAGTTTGAGGTGATGCCTATTTCAAAGGCATCAAAAATAAATTGTCTTTTACAGAGAATTTTCCTGTTTTTAAGTTTTCTCTTATTAGTGAATGGGTTCAGTGGATTCTAGTCTTACATTATAGGGAATGAAATGGTGATGTATCCGTTTTTAAAAAGGCAAAAATATATACATGTCTATGTATGTAAGTGATACTTTGGCTTGTGATTGAAGAAGATAAACTGATTATGGTATAATAAAAAAATACTTTGTACTGATCAGAAATTTAACTTGTGCATTCAACTAAATAAATGGTTTAAGTTGTGCCGGACGTGTGTGTGTGTGTGTGTGTGTGTGTGTGTGTGTGTGTGTGTGTGTGTGTGTGTGTGTGTGTGTGTGTGTGTGTGTGTGTGTGTGTGTGTGTGTGCGTGTGTGTGTGTGTGTGTGTGTGTTAATGCAACTTAAAAGGTTTAAGGCAATCCGTTTCCTCAAATGAAATGAGTAGCAACAAAATGTCACAACTAGAACAAAATTATTTGGTTTAATGGAAGAAAACTGAGTAAATATAACGTAAGTGTTAACATAAGTGTGAAGAAGATGCATTCAGGTTAGTCTTACTTAATGCAGACAAGTTCTGATTACACATTTAAATAAATTTAGATAAATGCAACGTTAAGAGTGCAAAATACTTTATATGAAGCCTCTTGGATGAGAGGTGAAACGTCTTCCTAGACAAACAACCAGTCCAGTTGCTTTTGACTGAAATTGCTTTGAGGATAACGACGACCTGGACAAATGACAACATTCACAGGCTTAAAATACTTTATAGTTTAAGTGCAATTAACTGAGTGGCATAAGTATTATTAACTTTTGTTACCTACCCAACAATTATTAGAGTTACTTGGTCAAATCAAATCATTTTCTATATTTAAATAATTAGAGTAATCCAACTTTAATGATTTAAGCCGATCGGTTTCCTCAAACCACTTGACTTGAAACAACTCATCAGCTTTTACCGTGTACGTTCAAAGTTAAAAAAAACAGCGTGATCATCCGACTCATGTATTAAATGACACTTGTAACTAAGAGAACACACGTGAATCGTTAGTCACATGATAAAATGATTTGGAAACGTAACGTCATCTTTGAAAAAGACGTTGAACTGAAAAGTGTTTCAATCGGCCCTGGCTCTCACCTAATGTAAATGTAAATGTGCCCTAGTCCTACGGATTATACACGCTTACGCAATTACCTTCAAAATGTGTGAAAGAAAAACAACTCAGTGTGTCTACGTGAGGCTGCAGTTTGGAGTTCAAGTGCAACTATAAGGCGTGCCCCTGTGTGTTTGTGTGTTTAAGGAACTTCAACTCAAGTGGTGCTGGTCCCTGGGTGGCAGAGGGTTTTAAGCTGCTGGTCATGTGAGGATCAGCCTCCTTTTAATCCTCTAGAGAGAGAGAGAGAGAGGGAGAGAGAGAGAGAGAGAGAGAGAGAGAGAGAGAAAGGGAGGTTGTATTTATTGATGTCTAACCGGGCTTAAGGTGCAGAGCTAATTTGAGCACGTAGCCACCGAGAAAGCTAAGAGTAAAAGAGTGTGTGCTTGCAAGCCGTTCGCCTGAATAATGCACATTGGTTTTTGATTTGTGGAGGTGAAATTGGGGAATCTGGGACTTCCTGGGAATCCTACAGGTCTTTTTTTATTGGAAGTACACTGGAAACTTCATCAGGACCTGGAAGACAGTCCAGCATTTTAGTCCACCTGGGACCTACGGCGAGCGTCTTGTCTTGGGACATCAGAAACACCAAGACATCCTTCTTATTTCACTGGAATACTGGAATACCGGGTTAATTTCATCATCTTGGGAAGCTTCGCAACCTCCGAAACACGCCAGGACCAGGGTATAACTGTTTCTTGGATACTGGAACCAAACCATAACCGTGACAGTATCTTGTAGAACGGCACACTGATCCCAGACACTTGGGCTCCAATCCTTCCTGAGTAAGACTCCCATAATTTGTTCAAACGTTCCCTGATGGCTCAGTCAGGCTCCTGCCCAGACTCAGACCTGTCAAATGGTGCCATTGTCCACAGCCCGTTAGGTATGTGTTCAGATCCGGACACCCAGAGAGGAAGAGAGGACGGGGAGGGAGGAGAGGAGGACGAGGAGGTGGAACTGGCTGAAGAAGTAGGGGAGGACGTTTTGACGATGGCCGTAGCAGAAGAGGGTGAAGCCGGAGGAGAAAGCAAAGAGCAGAGTGGAAGCGAGGAAGAAAGAATTATCTATGAAGTTACACCAGAGGAAGAGGGAGGAGGTGAAACACTGGAGGAAAATGGAGACGGAGCAGTAGAAGTGTGGGATGAAAAGCAGGAAATGAAAGATGGACAGACAAGAGAGGAAGAGGGGGAAAGCGCGGGGGAGGCAGCGATTAAAAATCCATGCCTTGACTTTTCGTCTTCGACAGAGGTTGAGAAAGGTGAAGAGCAGATGTTAGACGGCAACAAAGAAGAGGAAGAGGAAGCAGCGATAGCAAGTTTAGAAACTGAGGTAAGGGAGGATGAGACCAACGACAGAGACAATGGGTTAGAAGAAGAGCTGGGGGTGTCCACCGTGGATGAGCAGGACTCCGGCACTCTTGTAGAAGAGTCAGGAGAGGATGCACTGTTGTCTACCGATGATACAGATATTGGTGAGGCAACAGAAAGCTTTGAAGGTCCGACAACAGATGTGACCGCGGTCAACAACCAAGATGAACTAAGCCGAACATCCATTGTTAGTCACAGCGACGTACCCCTTGACACAGTCTGCACAATAGACGTGGTGGAAGAGATGGAAAACAAAATGAAAATCACAGATGAGGACAACTCAGAATCCATCAAACAGGAAGACGAGACCGTTAATAACGACACCACACGGCAGCAGAAGGATTGCATAGAGGTTGAGGATAAGGTTGAGAATAAGGAAACCAATGAGACTGTGAAAGATGCAATGTCCACTTCTGATGATGTTCTGGACGTGGACGGTGAAGTGGATATAATGGTAGAGATGCCAGAGTTTGTCCAAGTGCCCTCTGAAGAACAAACAGAGCGAGGGATCAACACGGGCGAGAAAGAGGAACAACAGGAGCAACAGGTTGGGGGTAAAGCTCTAGGACAGAGGACAGAAGAGGACGGGACAATTGGTACCATCATTAGTGAGGCGGTGGGGGAGGAAGAGCACAGAGGAAGAGGTGATCTAAAGACGCAAGAAGAGGAAGAAGAGGAGATTGTTCAAGTTGAGAACCAGGCCGTAGTGGAGGTATATCTCCCAAAACCAGAACTGCAGTGTGTGGAGGAGGTACTTTTAGACACACCGCAAAATGTGGATCAGGTGGAGGAGGCCTTTGAACTTGAGGAAGAGGTTGACATTGAAGCTGATAAGCCAGGTGGCGAGGTCACATCAGAGGAGGATGAGTCCACACAAGAGAAGGGAGGTGATTTGCAGCAACATCCTTCGAGAGAACAGCTAAGAGAGCCGGCTCTCATAGAAGACGAGAAGGGAGGAGGTGCAGATGAAGCAGAAGCAGAGGTAGAGATGGCGGAAGAGCCCGTGACTGTTTTAGATGATGACATTGAAGAGCTAGAGGAAAGTCAGAGGACAGAACTTGAAGAGCTAAAGCCTCCTTCTGATGAGGCCATCGTAGTTGAGACAAAGGAACCGCAGGGGGAGACGCTAGGACTTGGTGAGGAGAATGATGAGAACCAGAAAGATGAAAAAGGAGAGGTAGAGAAAAATGAGAAACCTGAAGATGACACTAGAGATCTAGAGTTGGATATAAATGGAAGAGTTAAAGGACTGAAGCAAGCGATGGAGAATGGCATCCTGAGTCTTGAGCTGCAGCCGCTCAGGAAAGAAGAACGGGGGACAGCAAAAGTGCTGTCATCCAGAAGAAAGGATAATGACTGGATTAAAAGAGTCCAACCGGAGGAAGAGACAGCGCCGCAAATGCAACCGTGGAGGAAAGAACTGAGGCCTGTGAAAAAGGACATCTGGGAATCTGAGAAGGCAAGAAAAGAGGAGAAAAGTCCCCCAAGGAAGGAGGACTGGATAAAGGAGCTGAAGTCCGTGATCAAACATGAGTCCCTGCCCAAAAAGAGGGATGAGCAGGTGAAAAAAAAGCGAGTGGTGCTGTTGGAGGACGGACATTCGTACATCCCCCAGCGGGAGGAGATGATCGAGGAGAGGAGGGAGGAGGTGAAACTGATCTCCCACAGGAGGGTGGAGAGCCCTTTGCCCCTGCGGTGCAGAAACAGCAAAACACCCCAAGACCAGGATTACGCAATTTCACTCTATGTCAAGGTAATAAACCAAACACATATGTCCACTCAGTAAATATTAATTTACACTGAGACCAAAGAGAGTTCCTCCATGGGTCCTTGGTTGAGGTCGATGGTTTTAATGGTTGTAGTACCCTAAAAGAACCTGATTTATCCATATATACCTATTAAATCATATTCAGCTGACCTGAGCTAATCTCAGCTTTGTAGACATTGGCATCTTTGTGAGCATCCGCACACTTCACATGATTAAGATCCTGTTCCAAAAACAGTGAACTCCAGAGCGTTGGACAGAATAAGAATCACTTATTTTATGGATCTGCTTTCCAACATTTGCAATTTTGTGTCATCCGGCAATTCCTTTGCGTTGTCCAATTAAAGACAAACACTTTCAGTTGTTTACGATGTTAAATGAGGGCTGTAATTTCCACCATAACAGGCTTTGATAACATTTAAACAGCTGTGGATGGTAAAGATGAGCCTTTAAACTTAATCAGAATGGTTCATACAAACACAGGGGGCGCCGTAATGGGGGCAAAGGTTAGGACGATTCTAAGGGCCCAAAAATATTAGAACATGAGGAAATTTTTTAAATCAGCCTGTCATCATTTATCAATAATTTACATTAATAAAAGACTGAAACTAAAGTGAAATAAATCAAATTAACGCTTTATTTCATTGTTTTCTCACCAAATAGTTAGTATATCAAACCTCTGTACACCGCCTGTATTTAGAATCAATGGTTTGGTCCTCTTTTCAGCGGGGTCATCCCTATGTTCCCAAAAAGGGTGCTATGCTCCCGGTTGCATAAGCCTATACCTTCATGGATTTAATTCAGCATTTTATTAGGGTGAGGGGGTTGTTTTAGGGTCTCTATAGGCCTATTTGCTGTGGAATTTGGCACTGATTGTGGGAAAAAATATCAGACCGGGGAACATAGGACCAGGGGAACATATAACCAGGGGAACATAGGACCCGGGGAACATAGGACCAGGGGGGCATAGGACCAGGGGAATATAGAAACAGGGGAACATAGGACCCGGGGAACATAGGACCAGGGGAACATATAACCAGGGGAACATAGAAACAGGGGAACATAGAAACAGGGCAACATAGGACCAGGGGAACATAGAAACAGGGGAACATAGGACCTGGGGAACATAGAAACAGGGGAACATAGGATCAGGGGAACATAGGACTAGGGGAACATAGAAACAGGGGAACA
This sequence comes from Echiichthys vipera, assembly GCF_963691815.1. NCBI lineage: Eukaryota > Metazoa > Chordata > Actinopteri > Perciformes > Trachinidae > Echiichthys > Echiichthys vipera. Next base: position 13,365,620 of record NC_139848.1, on the reverse strand, counting down.
TAGGACCAGGGGAACATAGAAACAGGGGAACATAGGACCTGGGGAACATATAACCAGGGGAACATAGGACCAGGGGAACATAGAAACAGGGCAACATAGGACCAGGGGAACATAGGACCAGGGCAAAATAGAACCAGAGGAACATAGAACCAGGTAAAATAGGACCAGGGGAAAATAGAACCAGGGGGACATAGAACCAGGGAAAATAGGACCAGGGGAATATAGAACCAGGGGAACATAGAACCAGGGGAACATAGGACCAGGGGAACATAGGACCAGGGGAACATAGGACCACCCCCTTTTCAATCGCAGCTCTGCATCCCGTGCCGCTATTGCGGGTGAGTATGGAGGGAGGGTAACATCATGTCTAAACGGCCAAAGTCACGATATCAAAGGCAAAAAGAGAGCATGTCAGGGTATCCCCCCGCCAGGCCTGAAATACTGTACATCCAGCACGGCAAGCCCACACTAGGGAAGAACAAAAAAGCTAACAGGACACATAAAACCGTTTGTATGAGTGCCAGAAACAGAAGGGGATGGAGTAGTAAGACGATGTGGACAGGGTTTGTTATCATGCATATAAGAGTTTGTTTTTTTAAAATAAGTAAGTTTTCAAAAGTATTTAAACGAGGCACATGTGAGACAGGACCAAGCCCTGCCCACAGCGACTTCCTGGTTGAGCCAATCAGGAAGTGCCAAAAAACTGCAGTTCTCCGATTGTCCAGTAGGGGCAGGTTTCATAATAGAGCAGTTTCTCATTGACCCCCATGTTAAACAGGCCGTTTTCACAGCATCATTAAACCTGTTTAAGGCCTGGCACAAAAAAACATTCTAGTCTGTGTGTTTAGGTCATAACTCCATTTTAAGTGACAGCTAGACGCTGGCCCTCACTTCTCCTCGGAGGTATACGTCACCCAGATGGATGTGGTATCTCCCTCCCTCCAACGTCACATACATGCCCTTTTTTGGTAAGAGGAAATGAGGCAGAGTCAAAGTCTGACAAGATGGAGACTCCCGTAGGCGAGGACGTTTGGATCAAGTTGAGAGAACGGACCTCAACGGAGACCCGACGTCCATTTTTTTATACTTTTTTATATTTTTATGGACAGGATGCGTCTGTTCAACAGACTCAGGATGTGTAGCTACTGCTAACAAAAACATATCCTATATTTGCAGTGCAGCTTCACATTAAGAGCTTGTCACTGGCAAAAAATGAGTTTTATTTTCAAGCCGACACAGGATGTAGCATTTAACACACACTAGCCCTGACCAGCAAACGGACTCCTGTTTATTTTACACTAATTTTTCATACTAACTGTATTGTTTAGTTCACACAGAACAGATTTTTTTTTTTTAATACATTCATGCTGACTTGGACATACTATTCAACATTTAACACATCCAACGTTTTGATTCATAACTGATTCATTTTTAACAGTAATTCAAAACTATTTCCCTTCTATTGACCTAGTGTCAACTCTTACAGTTCACTCTAGATGGCATTTGGATTGCATATTCTATTTAAAATGAATATAAATACGGAGAATCAATGTTTTTTTTTACAATAACTTCAAGTTCATGAGTGTCCAAATTATTCTAGAAAGACGACACCCCTTTCTACATTGGATATTAGTGCTTAATCTATTTTCTTTTACATGTTGGTATTTACTTTTAATGATTGAGACACATGCAGAGTTAGGCTAGTGTCAACCCTTAATATAAAACTTTAATTTGTTCCTCTCTGTCTCTGGATTACCAACCTGCAGGTGTGATGTGGTTGACTTTGGCATGGATGCTGTCTTCACTGGCACGTTATCTTTCTCGTGTGTGTGTGTGTGTGTGTGTGTGTGTGTGTGTGTGTGTGTGTGTGTGTGTGAGGGACAGAAACTTGATCTTCTTCCTTTATCTCATTAAGACAGTGATATCCTAATCCAGCAGGTGTGACATTGCTCCATGCATGCAGCTCTTCGGGTTGTGGCCTAAATAATAAGAACATGTATGAATGTCTTTATTAAAAACCTGTCCTTTGTGACACGTAGAACGATTCAGCAGCACATTCCTGACTGAGGCCAAAATAAAAGAGGGCAGCCCGCTGACGGGAAGGTTTAACGCCAAGGAAAAATGCACTATAATCCCACACGCACACACCAGCGTACACAAGTTCTCTGTGGGAGCTCACAGTGAAACAACGGCGTCCTTTGTCTCAGACTCTGTTGGCAAGAGACACACACTCAGGAAATATGATGGAGAGGTTCAAGCGTCCTTCTGGAGCACTCGATGTACACAGTTTAGGGTTAACGAATGTCTTCATTGAGCGGTTCTTTCAAAAGTCATGATTACAGTACAAACCCGGACTTGTCGGACTCTCAGGAGCTGGTTTCAGGGCACCGGTGAGTGAATAACAGTGCTCTGCTGCAGCCAGTAGCACGCAGGGTTAATCTCTCCATTCTCACTCTGTAAGCTGATTAACCTGCTGTTTGGTGCTCTGGAAACAACACACACTCACCTCACACTCAAACCCGCATGGACGGCATGTTCAGTCTCAGCAAGGACTGAGGGTTCACTGGTAGAGGTTTAATAAGCAGGGCTGATATATTTATCAAAATCAGATCCGTCCCCTCTACTTACACTCACCTCCTGCTGGGCCCCACTTCCTGTCACCTTGGAAACAACCTCTTTTTACTGCACTTGTTCATTTGATCTCAATGTTTCTGAAATGGAAGCAATGTAGTGCTCTCAATTTCTCCATAATATGCCCCAGTGTCTGCAGGGGACCGATGTTTATATAAGGTCCAGAGCAGCATGGAGACATGAGTGGGACATTCATGCAGCTAAAGATCTGGTAGCTCATGTGCTGTGGAGAAGCTTTGGAAAAACAACGTCGCCTTTTGTCGTCTAAACGTAACCAACTGCTTTAGTCGTCTAAACTTAACCGTAGCCTTTAGTCTTCTAAACTTAACCGTCGCCTTTAGTAGTCTAAACTTAACCATCACCTTTAGTAGTCTAGACTTAACCGTCGCCTTTTGTCGTCTTAACTTAACCGTCACATTTAGTAGTCTAAACTTAACTGTTGCCTTTTGTTGTGTAAACTTAACCGTCGCCTTTTGTCGTGTAAACTTAACCGTAGCCTTTAGTCGTCTAAACTTAACCGTCACCTTTAGTCTTCTAAACTTAACGGTCGCCTTTTATCGTCTAAACTTAGCAGTAGCCTTTTGTCGTCTAAACTTAACCGTCGCCTTTTGTCGTCTAAACTTAGCAGTAGCCTTTTGTCATCTAAACTTAACCGTCACCTTTTGTCGTCTAAACTTAGCAGTAGCCTTTTGTCATCTAAACTTAACCGTCACCTTTAGTCTTCTAAACTTAACCGTAGCCTTTTGTTGTCTAAACTTAACCGTAGCCTTTTGTCGTCTAAACTTAACCGTCTCCCTTTGTCGTCTAAACTTAACCGTCACCTTTTGTCGTCTGAACTTAACCGGCACCTTTTGTCGTCTAAACTTAACCGTCTCCTTTTGTCGTCTAAACTTAACCGTCTCCCTTTGTCGTTTAAACTTAACCGTCTCCTTTTGTCATCTAAACTTAACCGTCTCTTTTTGTCGACTAAACTTTACCGTCTCCTTTTGTCGACTAAACTTTACCATGTCCTTTTGTAAGCTACACTACGTTGAAAGAATCCAAATTGAATGTGATAATCAAAGCTCCTGTGGGAGTAAAAAACACAGTGGACTGTTTGTTGGGAGCAGAGATTCCACAGCCGCCCACTCTTCAGCGAGCTCCCAACGCCATACAACCACCACCCTCACGTCACATTATGGTGTTTATATGAAGTTGTGCTTAAAGCTGGTGAAAAGGCTTGTGACAGGGTTGGCGGTGAACTCTACCTGACAAGGTAACAGCTCAAACATACACAGGCAGTACGCAGGCTGGTGCTGTCAGTGAATGTGTTTGAGACTGTGTTTCATATCTGCTCTGACAAAGAAGGACTGTGAGGAGGCGACACTGGCGTACCAGAGACAGAAGGAAGAGACAAAGCAGCCGTCGGAGGAGCAGGCAGACAGACATACACGGGTTATATTTCTGTTTTGTTTCTGGGGTAAGAAGATGTCTTCTGGGTGTTTTTAGAGGATCGCGAGCTTTCACCATGTCCTGGTGTGACATTGCAGTTAAGAAACTGGGCTTCCCGACAATTGAGCTGTTTGTAAAGGTAAGGCCCTGTTTAGATGAAGACGATCTAGAAAGGAAAAGCAAAAGTGGCAGTGCGTTCTCACTTTTTCTTCAGCGTTTAGATGATCGTCTTTGGGGGAAAATCTGCAGACATAGTTTGTGAAATTCGATGTAGTGTGCACCTCAGGTGGCTAGGTGCTATGAAGAGCTGTTGCATGCGTAGCAACGTCCTTCTCCTTCTCTCCCTAACAGCAGAGAAGCAGGACGCCGTACAGTGTGAGAGGGATCTGCAGCACGGGCTGCAGCCTCCCACCGCCTCGGCTCCACCCAGGACACTTGAATGTCCCACTGATGGAAACAGTCGCACATGTTTGTTGTTGTTTAACTGAACTCTTCACACGGATGTTACGTAAACACGTACGCCACTTGAGCTAGTATTAGCAGACAAGAGCTCACTTTTGCGGTTTTACCCCTCTACACGAAAACACAACGGTGGAGCGTTAATAAGATTTCCAGTCTGGAGAGTGGTTTCACTTTTTTGTGTTTTTAAGCCACAAAAGCGCTCTTGCCGTCTAAAGGAAAGGCACCTGATAAAATATTACCCGCGAGCACCTGTGTAAACAGGGCCTAAGTTAATAAATCCTGTCAGGGGAGCTCATCAGGACGGATGTTTAATAACGCTCCAAATATCAGGACAGAAGTTAAATAACACTCCAAATAACGCTCAGAATATCAAGACGGACGTTAAATAACGCTCCAAATAATGCTCCAAATATCAAGACGGATATTAAATAACGCTCCAAATATCAGGACGAATGTTAAATAACGCTCCAAATATCAGGACGGACATTGAACGGACATTGAACGGATATTAAACGCTCAAAATATCAGGACAGACGTTAAATAACGCTCAAAATATCAGGATGGACGTTTAATAACGCTCAAAATAATGCTCCAAATATCAAGACGGATGTTAAATAATGCTCCAAATATCAGGACGGACATTGAACGGACATTGAACGGACATTAAACGCTCAAAATATCAGGACGGACGTTAAATAACGCTCAAAATAACGCTCCGAATATCAAGACGGACGTTAAATAACGCTCCAAATAATGCTCCAAATATCAAGACGGATGTTAAATAACGCTCCAAATATCAGGACGGACATTGAACGGACATTTAACGGACATTAAACGCTCAAAATATCAGGACGGACGTTAAATAACGCTCAAAATATCAGGATGGACGTTAAATAACGCTCAAAATAATGCTCCAAATATCAAGACGGATGTTAAATAATGCTCCAAATATCAGGACGGACATTGAACGGACATTGAACGGACATTAAACGCTCAAAATATCAGGACGGACGTTAAATAACGCTCAAAATAACGCTCTGAATATCAAGACGGACATTAAATAACGCTCCAAATAATGCTCCAAATATCAAGACGGATGTTAAATAACGCTCCAAATATCAGGACGGACATTGAACGGACATTGAACGGACATTAAACGCTCAAAATATCAGGACGGACAATAAATAACGCTCAAAATATCAGGATGGACATTTAGCGGACATTAAACTGACATTAAACGGTCCGAATATCAAGATGGATGTTAAATAACGCTCCAAATAACGCTCCAAATATCAGGATGGACATTTAGCGAACATTAAACAGACATAAAACGATCCAAATATCAGGACTGACGTTAAATAACGCTCCAAATATCAGGACGGACGTTAAATAATGCTCAAAATAGCGCTCCAAATATCAAGACGAATGTTAAATAACGGACATTAAATGCTCCAAATATCAGGAAGGACATTTAGCGGACATTAAACTGACATTAAACGATCCAAATATCAGGACTGACGTTAAATGACGCTCCAAATAAGGCTCCATATCAAGACGGACGTTAAATAACGCTCAAAATATCAGGACGGACATTTAGCGGACATTAAACGGACATTAAACGCTCCAAATATCAGGACTGACGTTAAATAACGCTCCAAATATCAGGATGGACGTTAAATAATGCTCAAAATAGCGCACCGAATATCAAGACGGACGTTAAATAACGCTCAAAATAACTCTCAAAATATCAGGACGGACGTTTAATAACGCTCCAAATATCAGGACGGACATTGAACGGACATTAAACGCTCCAAACATCAGGACGGACATTGAATGGACATTAAAGAGACGTTTGGTTCAATTTTTACGTTTTAAATATGAATTAACAGATTTAAATCATATAAAAAGAAACTTTCGAGGGCAATAAAATGGGATGTGACACCACGTGCATTTGATCTAAGACAATGTTTCTTTTCTGCACTGGTGTGTGTTTGTCTGTGTGTGTGTGTGTGTGTGTGTGTGTGTGATAACGCTCCGAATATCAAGACGGACGTTAAATAACGCTCCAAATAATGCTCCAAATATCAAGACGGATGTTAAATAACGCTCCAAATATCAGGACGGACATTGAACGGACATTGAACGGACATTAAACGCTCAAAATATCAGGACGGACGTTAAATAACGCTCAAAATATCAGGATGGACATTTAGCGGACATTAAACTGACATTAAACGGTCCAAATATCAGGACTGACGTTAAATAACGCTCCAAATAATGCTCCGAATATCAAGATGGATGTTAAATAACGCTCCAAATAACGCTCCAAATAACGCTCCAAATAACGCTCCAAATAACGCTCCAAATAAAGCTCCAAATATCAAGATGGACATTTAGCGGACATTAAACAGACATAAAACGATCCAAATATCAGGACTGACGTTAAATAATGCTCCAAATATCAGGACGGACGTTAAATAATGCTCAACATAGCGCTCCAAATATCAAGACGAATGTTAAATAACGGACATTAAATGCTCCAAATATCAGGAAGGACATTTAGCGGACATTAAACTGACATTAAACGAACCAAATATCAGGACTGACGTTAAATAACGCTCCAAATAAGGCTCCATATCAAGACGGACGTTAAATAACGCTCAAAATATCAGGACGGACATTTAGCGGACATTAAACGGACATTAAACGATCCAAATATCAGGACTGACGTTAAATAACGCTCCAAATATCAGGACGGACGATAGCGCTCCAAATATCAAGACGAATGTTAAATAACGGACATTAAATGCTCCAAATATCAGGAAGGACATTTAGCGGACATTAAACTGACATTAAACGATCCAAATATCAGGACTGATGTTAAATAACGCTCCAAATAAGGCTCCATATCAAGACGGACGTTAAATAACGCTCAAAATATCAGGACGGACATTTAGCGGACATTAAACGGACATTAAACGATCCAAATATCAGGACTGACGTTAAATAACGCTCCAAATATCAGGATGGACGTTAAATAATGCTCAAAATAGCGCACCGAATATCAAGACGGACGTTAAATAACGCTCAAAATAACTCTCAAAATATCAGGACGGACGTTTAATAACGCTCCAAATATCAGGACGGACATTGAACGGACATTAAACGCTCCAAACATCAGGACGGACATTGAATGGACTTTAAAGAGACGTTTGGTTCAATTTTTACGTTTTAAATATGAATTAACAGATTTAAATCATATAAAAAGAAACTTTCGAGGGCAATAAAATGGGATGTGACACCACGTGCATTTGATCTAAGACAATGTTTCTTTTTCTGCACTGGTGTGTGTTTGTCTGTGTGTGTGTGTGTGTGTGTGTGTGTGTGTGTGTGTGTGTGTGTGTGTGTGTGTGTGTGTGTGTGTGTGTGTGTGTGTGTGTGTGTGTTTGTGTGTGTGTGTGTGTGTGTAGGCAGGGACTGATGGGGAGAGCATCGGTAACTGTCCTTTCTCTCAGAGACTCTTTATGATCCTGTGGCTTAAAGGAGTCATCTTCAACGTCACCACTGTCGACCTCAAACGGTAAAATACCATTCAAACATGTCTAAGGCAAAGAGCAATGACCATAACTCAGTCTCTGTGGCACCAGGACAAATGTCTGTTTGAACAGAAGTTAGATGGTTAAAGTTAGATGGTTAAGGTCAGATGGCTAAAGTTAGATGGTTAAAGTAAGATGGTTTAAGTTAGATGCCTAAAGTTAGACGGCTAAAGTTAGACGACCTTGAATGGTTAAAGTTAGATGGTTAAAGCTAGATGGTTAAAGTAAGATGGTTTAAGTTAGATGGCTAAAGTTAGACAGCTAAAATTAGACGACTTTGAATGGTTAAAGTTAGATGGTTATGGTTAGATGGCTTAAATTAGATGGTTAAAGTTAGATGGTTAAAATTAGACTTTGACCTTGAATGGTTAAAGTTAGATGGTTAAAGTTAGACTTTGACTTTGAATGGTTAAAGTTAGATGGTTAAAGTTAGATGGTTAAAGTTAGACCTTGACCTTGAATGGTTAAAGTTAGATGGTTAAAGTTAGACGTTGACCTTGAATGGTTAAAGTTAGATGGTTAAAGTTAGATGGTTTAAGTTAGATGGTTAAGGTTAGAAGTTGACCTTGAATGGTTAAAGTTAGATGGCTAAAGTTAGATGGTTAAAGTTAGAAGTTGACCTTGAATGGTTAAAGTCATATGGTTAAAGTTAGATGTTTAATTGTTATAGTTAGTATATATGGTCAAAAAGGGAGTCTTGTGAAGGTTTTCAGAAATCTTGGTTTACCATCGGTCTTCTTGAGATTCTATATTCCGTGTTGTTAGGAAGCCATCCGACCTGCAGGACCTCGCTCCAGGGACCAATCCTCCTTTTGTGACCTTCAATGGCGAGGTCAAGGTTGACGTCAACAAGATCGAGGAGTTCTTGGAGGAGAAACTGACCCCGCCGCGGTACACAAACACACACTGACACACTGTTAGGCTACATTGAAAAGTGTAGCAGGGGTGTTCATCTGACTTCTCCGACATGTCTTCAACATCAGCTACCCCAGACTGGCTCCCAGACACCGTGAAGCCAACACGGCAGGCATCGATGTGTTCGCCAAGTTCTCCGCTTACATCAAAAACCCAAGAAAAGACACCAATGACGGTAAGAGAGAAAGATATTTTTTCCTAACCACACCATGTAAATGTCATGTAATTTGGATAATGTCTGTCACATAGGGTTGACTTCCTATTGTCAGAAGGTGGCGCCATTGGCGTGGCCTAATTGTTGAAAAACCCATGCTAAAGTGCCCTCTTGGAAGCCAAAACGTGTGCTAAAATGCCCTCTAGTAGCCGAAACACGTGCTAAAGGGCCCTCCAGTAGCCAAAATGTGTGCTAAAGTGCCCCCAAGGAGCCAAAACGTGTGCTAAAGTGTCCTTTTGGGAATCGGATTTCTGTTGTGCCAACCTCAGCACCTGTTGCTCATGTCCGACAGCCAAAAAAGGAGCTTGTGTCAATGGAATTTGGTCCTACATTACGTGCAGATGCAATAATACCGGATGCTGCTCTTTAGAGAATTAATCTGAATCCCTGTCACAACCATACCAGATCGAGACAACCTCCTCAGAGGTTCTTGGTCTGGATGTTGCAGTCCACATCCAAGTGTGATTGCCTAAAAAAACGGCACCAAGGGGTAAACCCTCGGCCACAACCTCACATTCATCAGGTTGACACAAACAGAGCTCCAGATTAATCATATTATATGTTGCTCTGTGTTTTATAGATATCATGGGATTTCTAACTTAGAAGGTTATTTGACGTTTGTTTTACTCTGGTCCATTTGTTTACATGCAGCCTTAGAGAAAGCCTTGCTGAAGTCTCTCCGACGTCTCGATGACTTCCTGAGAACTCCCCTGTCTGAGGAGATTGATGCCGACGCTTCAGGAGACCTGCCCGAGTCCTCCAGGAGCTTTCTAGATGGCTCTGAGCTCACCCTAGCTGACTGCAACTTGCTGCCTAAACTGCACATCCTCAAGGTCCATTCAGCCTCACGTTCATACTGTAGTGCAAAGAAAGGTCCTAGAGTTCAGCTCACTCCTGCTCACACCTTTCTGTTTTCTAGGTTGTAGCCAAGAAGTACAGAGGCTTTGAGATTCCCTCAGAGATGACGGGGGTGTGGAGGTATTTAAACGGCGCCTATCAGAGGGAGGAGTTCACCAGCACCTGCCCCGCTGAGAGGGAGATCCAATTTGCCTATCTGGATGTTGCAAAAAAAATCAAATAAGAGCAAGAGTGGGAAACCAAGTGATATATATATATATATATATATATATATATATATATATATATATATATATATATATATATATATTAGCACATCATTGGTATCTTTAGGTGGTAGAACACAGGAAACATGAGGAGGAAAATGAAACTCCAGTTCATAGACAGGGCCGATTCATACTAAAACATCTATTAACTCCTGTGATGCTCCTCTGTGTGTGTGTGTGTGTGTGTGTGTGTGTGTGTGTGTGTGTGTGTGTGTGTGTGTGTGTGTGTGTGTGTGTGTGTGTGTGTGTGTGTTTGTGTGCTCTCACCGGTTGGGTTGCACAGTCATATTCTGTATCTTTGTGTTTACCGTCCAGTAATTAGAGATCGTACAGTGATTATTTCTGTCACTTTTCAGATGATGGCAGGGCCAATTTCACTGCAAAGACCAAATCATTAGAACAAATATTACACTCTAGCGTTAAAATATAATGTCTGACGTTCAGGGCTTCGTTAACAACTTTTTATTTCAACCAAAACCTTTAAATGTAAGGAATCTATTAATCAAATCATCTTAAATCACATGTGAAGTTAAAGAACATTTATTCTGTATTATTATATGGCTCCGTTCGTTCCTATGAAAGTTGTTCAGAGGTGCACGAAGCCAAAACAATGTTCAACTCCTGCATCTAAAACAACAAGGTATAAATATAACACCTAAATAAAAGTAATTATAGATGTATTAATTAACCATTAACAATGTGTTGTCTAAAATAACATCAATCAGTCAACATTATGGATTGATCATTTTACTGTTTGTTAAGAGTACTAGTGATGGCTAATGTTGCAACATTCTGTAATTTTAGAAACATTTAATGAATCAGAGGTATCTTTTAAGCCTTACTTGATGAAAACCGTTCATTATTCTATTAAAGTGTTCAATGAATCCATGTTATGTCCCACAGAGCAGTTAATCTAACCCTCCCACTCCCAATTATTATTATTATTATTATAATAAATACTTTAATATTTAAGACCAGTGAGTAGTTAAATCCAGATAAAAGCTCTGAGACGTTTCTTCTTGTTCCTTAAATAGTTAATTGAAATGAAAGTGTACTCCCTCTATGCAGACGACACAATTTACTCCCGTATATTACTATTATTATTTTTTTATAAATATCTCAGTCTTAAAGATCAGTCAGTGATTGAGTCCAGATGAAATTGCTGAGACTTTTCTTTTTGTTCCTTAAACAGTTAATTGTACTGAAAGTGTACTCCCTCTATGCTTACAACACCATTTACTCCCAAATATTATTATTATTTTTTATAAATATCTTGATCTTAAAGACCAGTCAGTAGTTGAATCCAGATGAAATTGCAGATTTTTTTCTTCTTGTTCCTTAAACAGTTAATTGTACTGAAAGTGTACTCCCTCTATGCCGACGACACCATTTACTCCCATTGTGATTCAAACTTGTTTTGTATGTAATGTATGGGCGGGGCCTTGGTGCTGGTTGGTTTAACTGGTGATGATGACATATAATAATCCTGGCCTCACTTATCCAAAGTCTCCTGTCTTAGTTTATTTAATAATAAACACCTTTTTCAGTTGAGAACAGTGCCTCCCACTACGGGCATTTACTAGGTTTTTAGAAACAAAATGATCTCAGTGTTATTAGTGAATTGATTTGGTATTTTTTTGCAGATATTTGAAGTAACACAGGATGTCAATTATTTTCCAGTTCCCTTGAATGCAGCTTTATTTCAATAGAGTCACTCCTTTGATATTTGGAGAGAAGTGAGTGTAATCTGCACCAAACCAACCCTGACACCAGCCTGCTGTCCTGGCCTTATGTCCTCTGTCCAGGGGACACTCTGTATTAAACTGATCACTTCATCACTGTGTGGGTCGTCTGTGTGTCTGTTCTTCACCAGTTCACACTTCAGTGATTCTTTCTAAAACAAAGATACTACTGGTCAAAATTTAACTCCATCACCATGACGCTTCCCCAGTTGACAACTGACATTAAGAATATTTTATTTTAATTTACATGTTTTCTGAAGTGTTGTGTTTGAGCTTAATTTTATACATTTCCAGAAGAGAAATGTGAACATTTAATAAAACCAGGTTCAAAATTCTTGTTTCATTTTGTTGACATATTAGAGCCAAAGCTTTGTAAAAAATATCTATTTTAATCACTGCATAAATGAGATAAAAACTCAGTTAAAAACTCACACTTCATCTCTAGAATTTCCTCCACAGATGCATCATCTGGATTTTCGATTTATCAAGAGCTGAGCGCACAGTGTATTATAATGTTTTACTGACAATTCTTGCAAACCAAATCTCTGTTGTTCATGGAAAATAAATCACAACATCATGATGTCACTGTAAATTCGGTGTGCACAATTTCAGAAGTTTATCTCAAAAAGTGAAATTTAAAACAAAGGTTTGAATTTTGTGTCCTCATCTAAGCCCTGGCAGTCGATGAACTATAGATCAAATTTAAAAATCACTTTGACACTTACGGAGCAATAAATAATTGACTGGCATCTCCATGTTGTTCAAAGTACATACATTCTCAGAATTATCTAGTGATAGATTAATTTTTGACGGTAGATCAAATCTTTTGGATTTTAATGAAGTCCTGCCCATTGTCTCCTTAATGTCATGAACCTGAATGTGTCTTTGGAGTTAAAAGTTCTGGGTTCAGGTCCTCGCTGTTGCAAGATGATCATCTTATACTTAATCAAGCATTCTGATGCTTTTTTACATGTTGTTTAGTAGTTTTCCTCACCTTGCATCAGTCTAAAAGTGTGTTTTTTGCTTTTCCTCGTAAACATGGTTGACCCCAACTGATTAAAAGTCAAAATCATTATGTAACCACGTGTTTCTTATTCGTATTCATCAGTGACACACTACAGAACTTCATGAACACTTTTATTTCTACAGCTATTGGAGGATTTCTAAATAGATGTATATTTGACGCTCACACACACGTAAACCCTGGAGCATGTGCAGACACACACAGCGATCACCGCGGCGACAGTGATGGTGACCTCTGTGGAAACCCTGTGGATGTAATGAGCCACGGTTTGCTCTGCAAACACACGACGCTCTTTCACCGTAGAAACATCCAGAGGAGGAATGTGCTGCTGCTGTGAACTCAACAAGACACACTTCAAATACGCTGTTGATGGACTTTAGACAGACTTAGGGGGGAGAAGAATTCATGACTGCAAGGCCTCATTAAAATTACACTTTAACCCTGGTGTTTTCTTTGTTTTCAGCACTTTTGAACACAAACATCATTGGTGTAATTCATGGCATAATTTAAACGGGATGAATAGAAAAAGAACTTGTCTCTCCCCGTTGTCTTCTGACAGCCCGCCTCTCTTTTATGTGGCAAAAGCACAAATGAGTCATTGGAAGCGTATGTTCAGATCACTCAAATATAAAAGTAAGCTCTGTTCTCAGAGTAATTGTCTTATCTGTTCAACCTTGTGGAACACAACAACAACATCTGACCAATGAACAAAGCCTGAAACACATTTGACTGAACTCAGTTAAATACACTAACCTTTTACAAGCCTTACGCTGCACAAACCTACGACTATTTTACTTTATATATTGCATGCGTTGCATTCAGGTGCTTTTTGAGTTTTAAAGTGTAATCCCGACTTAAAATTGTCCCATGTTCCTTTTTTGGCACATACATCAAATAAGCCATCGAGACAGGTTTTTTTTTTTTATTGTAACAACTATTAACTGAGAAATCAGGAAGAGTCGCCAACAGCAGGACGTGGCTAACACTGATTAGCTCGGGGCAGTACGGTGAAGGCATTAAAATGTCTTTTTTTACTACTAATACTGCTCAAATTAACGCCAATGGCTTATTTGATGAATGTTAGTAAGAAAAAAACCATGGGATGATTTTACACCAGAATTACGCTTTTAAACATGGAACAAAGAAGATGAGTTGTATTTTATCGTGGTGTCCCATCCTGCCCAGGTGCTTTCAATTAACTAGTTGATCTCTTCTCAGGACTGTGTGGGTGTGTCTACTGTGATTGATTGACATCTTCCAGAGTCTCCTGTTTGGTTTAACCTGTTAAGGCGGGACAAAGTACACCTTTATCATTCTTAGTGGTAGACAATTTGTGACCTCATGATTCCCATCAAATTCTCATCAAAGCCACATTCAACCCAAGCAGAGGTCCAATCAGCCAGAAGAACTGAAAACACCTGTGTGCATGTTCAGGGGCTTTAAACAACACGTCAATGATGTTTCCAGGATTTATTTCCAGTTTGATTTTACTTTTTATCATTGATTTTGTTCCAGAACATTCCTTAAAACCACTCAGAAATATCTGATGAATGGCTCATAAATAATTAATCCAGGTCGCTCTACAGTTACTGTCACCACCTATTAGTGGTTAAAAAAGACGTTTTAATACGTTCAATTTGCCGCCCCGAGCTAATCCGCCTTTGGCTGCATCTGTTAGCTGCATTTGACTGTTAGCGACTGTCATGGATTTCTCTGTTAGTAGTTAGTAGTTATTGAAGGCTTACTGAGTGTTTTTTTTCTCCTTAAAAGAGCCTAAGATGATTTTACACCAGAATTTCACTTAAACAAAACACTACCTCTTTTATTTGTAATTCTCTTTAGCCCCAACAATCAAATTCACAATTGTCCCACAAGAAAAGCAGCTCAGCTTCGAGCCAGCCAGTTGCGAACCACTTCATTCCAATTAGGCATCAATTACAGAGGCTCGAAGATATAGAATTTTACCCCCTTGCCGACACTTTCTTTCTTTCTATTTACTTGCCTTATTGATTTGTCCATTTATTATCCAATATTGCTATTCAATATGTTCTATTTTATTTTTTGTATTTGTGTGTATGTGCTTATGTTTGTGTATGTGTATATATATTCTGTATTCTTCCATGAAACCTACATGCCAAGCCTCTTGTGGGTTTTCTGGGTTTCCTTTGAATGAGCTTAAATGTCTTTCAACTGTATTCTTCTTTTTCTTCAATCAAATCCAAAATCCAATCATCGATGCTCATTTCATGGACGTTTATGAGACAATGTATCTTTGGTCATAAAAAGTGTTTGATGCTGCAGCAGTGTGTCTGCAGAATGAACAACTAAAGAGAGTGCAACAGTATAAAAATAAAAATATCAATCTTTATTGTCACGGTGGCTTTGTGCCATGCTACAAAAAAACTTTAATGAAACTCGCTGCACACATTCAGGGACGACGTGTGTCTGTCTTACAGGGACAAGAAAGGGTTAACAGGGATGTTTGTTCATGCGCCCGGCCACGAGCACACATCGTCTTCTCTCATTGGTCAGTCTGGTTAATGAGGACACGTCGTCTTCTTTCATTGGTCAGTCTGGTTAATGATGAGTGGATGAAAAGGGCAGAGTCAAGGCTGGCGCCGGCGTGGGGCTTCCTGATGCCACGGCAACAGTCTCCTAGCACTCAGAGGTCCGAGAAGAGCCAGAGGAGGGGAGAGGACACTGGACAAATGGAAGGACAGATAACTGGATGGATGGATGGATAGATGGATGGATGATGGATGATGGATGATGGATGATGGATGATGGATGGATGGATGGATGAATGGATGGATGGATAAATAGATGGATGGAAGGACGGATGGATGGACGGATGGACAGACAGAGAGGTGGATGGATGGATGGATGGACGGATGGACAGATGGAAGAGCAGATGGATGGGCAGACGGAAGGACTGGTGGATGGATGGATGGATGGATGGAAGGACAGTTGGATGGACAGACGGAGGGATGGATGGATGGATGGACAGACGGAAGGACAGATGGATGGATGGATGGATTTTTGGATGGAAGAACAGATGGATGGATGGAAGGACAGATGGATGAATGGATGGATGGACAGACAGATGGATGGATGGATGGATGGATGGAAGGAAGGACAGATGGATGAATGGATGGATGGACAGATGGACAGAAAGATGGATTGATGGACTGAAAGACGGATGGATGGATGGAAGGACAGATGGATGGACAGACAGATGTACGGATGGATGGATGGACAGACGGATGGATGGAATGGAAAAAAGATGCATTGGAGAGAGATATGGAGAGTGTGAGAGGGAGACCAGCGGTGGACAGGTCAACACTGATGATCAGTTCTGGGAACAGTACTTCCAAAAACACACTGTTGGGGATGAAGAAGAAGAAGAAGAAGAAGAAGAAGAAGAAGAAGAAGAAGAAAAAAAAAAAAGAAGAAGAAGATTTGGTTATTAAGCAGTTCCAATACTTGTAAGACGTCATTTCTGACAATGATCTCCACCTTACACTCAGAGTTAAAGGATGATTCTGTTTATTTACACCTTGAATCTTATAGAATCTTGATAATTTACCATTAACAATAATGATAATAATAATAATGTAAGGTGCAGTGGTGAAAGTCAGTTAGACCAACCAGAGTTGCACTAGGACACACGTAAGTATTGACCTTGACTGTTCATGTTAGACACTTAAGGTTAGACGTTGACTTGACTGTTCATGTTAGACTCTTGAGGTTAATTCCTTGTACAGACACTACGGTAAGGTGAAGTTTAGACCCTCGACTTTCACCTCTTTTGTTGGTCTTCTTGTTCTGTGGTGGGAGGGACTTCTTGAAGTTTCGACCAGTCAGACTGGGGAACATGACATCGGCACTTGATCTGGACACAGTGCTGTCGACCGCTGCTGGGGACGCGGTGGTGGACTTCCCCACCCCTTCAGCAGCAGGGAGCTTCAACCACAGAAGCAGCAAAAATAATTGAGATTGTTATTGAATCAAAGAATCGTGGAGTCATCGTGGAAAATAAATAATCAGACAAGAGGGGGCGTTCTATTGCAGCAGCAGAAGGACAGACATAAGCACAGGTACACGGATCACATCAAAAATAATAATAATAGCTACGCAAACCCAGAATGCGAATAGCAGTAAAAAACAGAAAGTATTCAAGAATAAAGACTCACCCCTTTATTTTTTCTTCCTGAATTTCTGCCGTTTGCTGAAATCAAACACATGACAGGCTTCAGTTAAGATGTCCCGATGAAGTGCAGGACAGTCGCTCAGTCAAGGATTCATGTGGAGATAAAGAGACTGAAGTGTCCAAAGTTATACACACTCACATGATGTTGGTTTAAAATGTCCAGTTTTGGGAGAAGAGGGCCTCACATGATTGCCATGCCCCCCAGGTTTCACCCCTTTTTGCAAGAGATCACCCTCTTCAGTAGAATAAGGGAGGGCGAAAACATCTGAATAAGAACCAGATGTTTTGCCCTCCCTTTGTCTACGCCAATATAAAAGCTAACACTATGTGCATTTTGGGAGATTTTCTCAATTTGGGTCGAGGATCTCCAAGTCTTCTAGAAATTTGAAACATTTTTATATACAACAAGAACGTCTTCATATCATCATCTGCACCATGATACCCCAAGACATTGGATCGTCCAAAAGACAAGAGGCCTTTATGGACCAAGCTGTTCTGGGGACTCCCTGAGAGGAACTTCTCACTGAGGAGCTCCCCCAAGAACTACTTTTCAGTATGCATTCAGACCGCCAATAGGAACTCTGAAGTGACGTAAGCTGGCAACAGCGAGCCAGTTAGCCAGTCAACTGCCGTCTGCTCGGCAGCGAGGAATGAGTTGAAGGTACCTTTAGACCCAGAGATGTTCGGATTTTTGGCCAATTTTCTGTAACCCGTGCAGCATGAAAGTATGGTGGAATTAGAAAGCTAGATACGGTGACACATGATTGTTCCTAGTTCTTGTGATGCAGACACAATAGAAATGATGTTCTTAGGGCTATGAAAAGGTAGTCTCTTGAGACCATCCTGATATGATGAGCTCCATTGTATTTTACTCTATTTTACTTTGGTAACGAGCAGTGGAGAAAATTTGTTTGAAATTTGTTGATACTTTGTTAAGTAACTGGACTGATCAGCATTGGTTTTGAGGCTAGTGGAAGTGTGACACAACAAGAAGCGTGTTCAGTGTAAACAGCACAACAGACAAGGTAGCAATAGGTGTGTTTCCACTATGATGGACTACCATGAATGAGGCGGGTCTATCGCGCCAAAAACGGCCCTAATTTGCATGTGGGTCTCTCAGGAGGCCGTTTGACCGCTTAGAAAGAGGCCATATTGGAGAGAGCAGGGCCTCTTTTGTCCCTTGAGACATACCTGGTTGCTGATTGGATGTAGCTCGTCGTACAGACGCCACAACAACAGGGCGAAATAGAGTAGACACTTTTATCCAGTGGTGTAGAACAAAGAGCAGAAAACAATCTGTGCATGGATTCTGGATTGAATTTACGACCTGTGGTCCTTTGCTGCTTGCTCTCTCTCCCATTTGCACACAAATGTGTGCGTGTACACACACACACACAGACACACACACACACACACACACACACACACACAGCGCCTCGAATATTTAAGGTGGAGTGTTTTCTTTCATGTTACCTGTACATAAGTTGACGTTGTGATTCATACGGGCCACCTTAAATCAAACTACACTATTCTGTATTTCTCTTGAGAAAGAACTCGCGGCTGTATCACTGATCAGCTGATCACCGGAAATCGAAACTCATTCAGAGTGATACGTCACCTCTGGAGTCTGGTAAATCCCTCTTGGGCCTTTTTCTTGTAATGGAAACAAGGTGAGTGAACGGCCATTTGAGAGTGCGTGGACTGTAACTTTCCTGGAGGCCACTCTATAGGGCTAATGGGAACACGCCTGATGGGTGGTGCAGGGCCGTATGGAGACCTGTTGAGGGGCGGGGCTCTGACCTCTCCCCTGTACAGACTGTCACAAAAGACGACAATAGATAGCACGATGACATTCTACCAAATCGTTCTGAAATTCACAGTTGTGCAGGTAAGGGAGACTGGCGTAAGTCACAGTTTGAAATGGAAGTTAGAAAACAGGACAGAGTAACACAAGCGGATATCGCCCAGAATTTCTTAAAAAAGCTACAGAAAGCATTTGAAATTATTCAGCTCAGTCTTAATTCTTTAAAGCAGGTTTTGACACTAAGTTTTCAAAAGCACTTGCCCATCGGGCAAGTACAGGTCATATTCTACTTGCCCGAATGTCATGTTCACTTGCCCGAATAAAAACAAAAACCTGTTAAAAACAATAACGAGTATAATTTAATTACACCTTTTTGCAAGCATTGTCTCTTACATGTACACACTTCTTACCAGTCACATCATGACCACATAAAACCAACATGTACTGCAGACTTTGCACAGGAAAACACCATCTTCTGCTTTATACTGCACCCATGGAAGTTCCCAGGTCCAGTTATCAAAAAAAATTACGCTTACAGGGTAATTTGTTTTTTTGGGGTTTGGAATTGACATATCAACATATATTTTCAGAAGATGATTCACAAATTAGTGTTTTTACATGGACATGAATATCCAGATTATTTTACTCATATTCACCATGCACATGATGAATACCATTCTGGTTTTGAAGGGGCTGTTTACAGAAACAAACCAGCGTCAGGAAATATGAAACATTTACCAGAACTTAACAACTTATTGTAACTGCTAATTTCTTCTCAAGTCTGACCATCAGCAGCTACGGCTGTCTGCTCTGAGTTCAGCCTCCATCTCTCTTCACCTGCACACACACAGAAGAGCCTCCGTAGCCCACTGAGGCATTCCTGAAATGATCTACGTAAAAACTTCCTTTGCACTGCTGCCAGCCTGTGTCACCTGCAGCGCGTAGGCCAGGAAAGCGGTTGTACACAACTTCTTTAATTTCCATAAGACAAAACTGAGTTAGAACTTCCGATAAACAACCTGCTGTGGCCGCTGCCATCTTTGCCCCTCTGTCAATGAGACGAATGACGGAGAACGTGAACCAACAAAGTAAAAAGTAGATAGTGCCATCCTATTCATTTTTCATCTCCACCAATTTCAATCGTCACACATTTTATTCGCTTTTAACTGTCTCATGATGCATCGTTACATCCCTAGCTCAGATTTCAGCACCAACCAGAAGCTTAAGGTGTGCACATAGGGTGCGTGTCTCTCTCTCTGTGTGTTTGTGAACCAGAATGACAGGGCGAAAGAGTGCAACAGAATGATATGTAGAAGTAATACCCCCCCGAATCAATTTGTGATGCTCGGGGTTGATTCTTTGGCACAGCGCCACACATTGGTCTATGTATGGAAAACACTGCAATGGTGGGCGGCTTCCACGGATGAGATGAGCGCAGCTATCGAGCAAGCTGCTCACTAACTCTTTTTTCTTTTGGATCCTTCTGTTGAATATGGACCGGGCACCTGATATTTTGCCTTTTATCCGTAAATTCACATTACACAAACAATATCCTTTACCGACATGTTGATTGGTTGATTTGGCCCGTTTGTTGGTGATAGAAAAATGGTTTATCCAATCAGCAACCAGTATTTTCGCCCCTTCCCAAAAGATCTCCAGACGAGAGTTCCCAGATGTATATGCTGAGCAAATAAGAATCAATCCATCTGGTCAAGTCAGGTTAATAAAATAGTTGCTCCAGTCTGAAAACATCTGATGTGATCATTCCTGGATGAACCAACCAGGTGCATGGTCTCGCTGATGAGGACCAGAGGAACATTATGTCTTCCAATTAGTCAGTTAGCTAATGCCGACCTTGCACCAGACACATTTTTGAAGACTGGCTCGCGTGCCCCTGCGATCTCAATCATTTGGTATTTGATTTTCATACAAAATAACGCTTCTTTCATGGAGTTCAAATATCATCAGCATCATCAGTGTGGTTACCTCGTGGCACAATGGTGATCCGTGAGCTCAGCGTGCTGTTAAATGTTCTTTGCAGCTCCTCCAGGGCTGAAATCATCTTCAGCATCTGGCCTCGTTTATCTGCCCTGTTGCCCGTAGTGATCGTCCTTGTGGTGGTTTTGTCGATGGTTCTCGTTGACCCGTCCGGTCCAGCTGCTCTGGTACTCAGAAGCCAGTGTTTCAGGTACTGGCTTGGATTCCGTGCTGAAGCCTTCTCCGGTGCAGCTGACACATGCGTGAGACTGGGAAGAGGTTTCACGAAGCCTGGAAGAACCACAAAGAGACGCTAAATGACTGAACGGAGATGCAGTGTCATGTTTGGGTTTTGGTTCAGTTCTTTTCTGTTTTATTTTGAAGTTTCTCATGAAACTTCCTGTCTGTGTTTCGTGTATCCTCTGCTGGTCTTCCCTGTTTCGTATCTTCCGTCGTTAGCATGCCTGACCTTGTCTCTGTGTTCCTGTCCCCTGCCCACTCCAGCTGTGTCTATTTTGACCCTCGACCCCATTTTGTTCCTTGTCAGTTTGTTGTTCATTTTCCCTCTGTGGAGGCCTATTTTGATCCCTGTGCTCTGCTTGTGTTTTCCCAGTGCTTTAAGTTTGGATTCCTTGTTTCAAGTCACAACAAGTGATGGAAAACAACCTCAAAGAGACAGGAAACAAAAATACAGCAACATCAAATGTCTAAAAAGAGATGCAAATGACTAAAAGCAAATGAAAAACCACCACAAAATGATGAAAAGTGACTTGAAATAGATGAAAAGCAAATAGTGATGCAGAACAATTACAAAATGACCATGAGGTGGAAAAATAGATGTAAAATGGTGACAAAAAAGCAAATTACTAAAGATAAATGCAAACAAAAAGATGAAACTGACTAAAAATATATTCAAAAAATGTGCATGTTTGCAAAACAACCACAAATAACCACAAGGTAGTTATTTGTGGTTGTTACAACTATCAGAAAGAGACAGAAAACGAGCACATAGAAATGTTCAATGTTGAAAATTAAATCTATATCGACCACAAGGAGTTGAAAATTGATTAAGAAAAATGCTAAAGGACTACAAAGTGACACAAAATGATAAAAAATAAATGCAAAATAATTACAAAACAATGCAAACCGACTCAAAATAGATCTTAAACAACCAGACACAAAAAGACCACAAAGAGACACAAAACAACAACAAAAAGACTAAAAATTAATAAAAAATTGCTACAAATTGACTTAAATTATATGCAAAACATTTGCATGTTTGCAGAACAACTGTGAAATTACCTCAAGAGGAAGAAAACAACTACAAACAGATGTTAAATATATGCAAAACTGCTACAAAGAGATGCAAACTGACTAAAAATATAGTTGTAGTTGTTCTGATTGACCTACAGATTGACCTCAAGACGTGGAAAACAACTTTCCTAACCTTAAGCCCCCTGAGCTCCATGTATCTGGAGCTACCGTGGGACTCATCCCATCAGCTCCTTCACACCGGTTTTTACCTTTGAGACCTTCGTCTCCTCCTTACCTCTGTCGGTGGGAGCTGCCTCCATTCCCGACGCCACGACCATCAGCATCATCACGACTCCCTTCATCACACACATGAGTGTTGCACTGTGACGTTACTGAGCAGGAGCGACTTATTTAAGACGATTGTTTGGACGTCGAGTTTCTTCGGACGTGTTGAGCTTTGTTTTTTCACGTTCTCACACACTGTCGTTTCTTCTCACGCTCAACTCATTCTTCTGAAGCCTCGGACTTTGGGTTGATGCCGGGGAGGTCGCCGAGATGACTTCAACGCGTCCTGTTCTGATGCTTTCTCGTTGTCACCAGGTTTCCGATCTTCTTCCAGATGATGGCGTTCGTCTACTTTACTTTTCTCAACAGTTCTACACTTAAATATCTTTCTTCTTTATCTCAGATTGTTTTCCATAGATGCGCCTCTTGAAGAAGGCTTGTCAACAGTGTGTCGTTCCTTTTGCTAACGCAGAGACAGACGCTGCCTTTATGAACCTGAGGTCGCCCCCGAAGGACTGACTGACAGCTCAGCCTCAACCAATAACCGGCCCCGAGACACCCATTAGCCCCGCCTCTTCCTCAGTGATGGATCGGTGACATTTGGGGAGTTTGGCGGCGAGCTTTGTGTGTTTGGAGTCAAAGCTATCTTTTCGTGAATGTGATGTGTGTGTTTAACATGTGTGTGTGTGTGTGTGTGTGTGTGTGTGTGTGTGTGTGTGGCTGTATAAGCAGTGATAAGGCACTTCTTAATATGTTTGCTCAGGGGCCACACAGAGAGAAAGGCCCTCTGACGCATGAGGGCCTGGAGCCACACTGACTGCACACACACACACACACACACACACACACACACACACACACATTCAAAGACATAAAACGACATGGCAAACTCATGTACGCACACACAAAACCCTGTGTGTAAGAAAGGCTGCACGACACACACACATTGTAAAAAGATGCACATCAAAGAGCGAAGAAAGGCTGAGAAGTTCTCTTTGTCCTGCAGCTAATCCTTCAGACAGGAAGTTGACAGAGTGACGGTGGGACGCCACCTCGCCAATAACCACCGCGGACACCCAAAGCAGCCAACACACGGGCCGGACGATGAAAGGATGAATGAATGTCCAGAGGAGTGGGAATGATACGAGGTCAGTTGCTGGGCGAAGAGAATTCCGCTTCTGAGCCTCCGTCCATTATGTGTCCGTCCGTCCCCACAGCTTCAACACAGAGACAGGAAGTGACGGGGGGAAGTAAAGAAGTCTTTTCTCGCTCATCCATCTTCCGAGTGTCTCACTGTCTTCACACATCCGTCTTTGTCTTCTTTTCAACTGTGTCCCCTTCATGCATCCTTCGCTTCTTCGTCCGAAGCAGCAACAGCATCGACTTTTCCCCTCAAGAAACCAAAGGCAACATCAGAATCTGCAGGTTTCCTCACAGCATAGACGTCATACAAAGCAAAAACAGTAAGAACAGAAGTCATAAGTAATGTGAGGACGTCAAGGGGTCACTCTCAACTAAAACAAACGGCAACTAGCAAATGAGAGTTGATGCTCATTTATGCTTTATTTTAGATACACATACGGATACTACAGAGCCTTCTGTCCGTGCTCTGCGTACATTTCGTCCGTGTACCAGTCGCGTGAAAGCATGAGGGCAGCGGCTGATAACGTATGTCTCTATTTATGTACAAAATGGGAGAAGTGAGCCTGTACACATTTCCGTTGATGTCTTTTAGTAAATCTCCTTCTTCCGCCTCAGAGGTTTGTTTTCTTCATGATAGAAACGTCTTTACTTTGTTCTGCGAGCTGGCAGGGTGAAGTCTGTGTAATGCCTGAGCTTGTCTTTTTTAACATAAATGGATCATTAGTTGATTTTTAACATGTCCATCCTCTCTTAAACATGTTCACACCAGTTATCAACCTGTGTTCATCTTTATCTGTGAGAAAAATGTTGGTGTCGTCAGCGTATAGAATAAAGAGCACATCATTAGTGTGTGTAAGAAATAAAAGAGGATCCAGTATGGAACCCTGTGGAACACCACACTGGATGGGACCTTTGATCCTTTAACCTATTTCTGCACACATTCAACTGGTTCTTATGAACATGTTCATAGGAACTACGTATAGTTATGCACCGAAATTTGTACGAACAAACAAGTAGATGGACCGCAGGGCCGAACCCGAAGGTAAAACATGCAAAACCGGAAATGCAACGACGATTTTAGCCAACGAATGGTAACGTTTACAGTTAGGCATGAAAAACACTTGTTTACGATTAGAAAAAGGCCGTAACGGACCGGATTCCGACCGTGAAAAAGTGTGAAACGGGAAGTGCAAACAACGCACAAAAAAAACGATTTTAGCAAACAAAAGGTGACACTTAGAGTTAGGCAAGAAAAACACTTGGTTAGAATTAGAAAACAAGCCGTAACGAAACGTATTTTGGCCATGAAAAACTGCTTAACCAGAAGTCCAACAACACACAAAAAACAAGGATTTTAGAAAACAAATGGTGACGATTAGGGTTAGTCATGAAAAACACTTGTTCAAGATTAGAAAAAGGCCGTAACTGACTGGATTTCAGCAGTGAAAAATTAGGAAACAGGAAGTGCAAACAACGCACAAAAAACAACAATTTTAGCAAACAAAAGGTGACAGTTAGAGAAAGGCATGAAAAACAGGAAGAAGGATCAGAAAAAAGAATACACACAAATTACTGCACATTACTTTTACGTTGCTAAATGTACGAATGCTCCATGAGGACAGCCTGACAAATTACACTGTCCTATAGCTGTTTTTACATTTTTTACACTTTTTGTCTCTTTTTCTTGAACACGCTCAGAAGTGACATTTTTAAAACAGATCCCAGATCCAGAAACCTGAACTGAAAGAATCAAAACATTTAACCCATGCAACAAAGCAACTATTCCCATCAAACAACACAACGTGAGTGTTCAAAGGAATGTGTTATTTCAACGTGTAACACCCACTCCCCCCAGCCAAACTCCATTTAAAAAACAGCAGATTTAAGAGACACACAGGGATTTCATATGTTCATGTTCATTACTGACATTAACACCGTTCATTTGAATATGAAATGTTGTGTTTAAGTAAAAATGAATATATATTAAATAAATGTAAAGGCAGGTTCAAAACTCTTGTTTCATTCTGTCGACATTTAAGAGTTAAAGGTTTTTACACACTAAATATGGAACCGCAGAAAAGAATAAATCTGTAAAAGAACGAGAAAATCAATGTGGAAGTAGAAAAATAATCACGTAAAATTCTAAACAAATTATTAATTATAAAATAATAATTAGAAGCATTTGTAAATTTGTTTTACATATAAACGTATTCTTATATTTTTTTAAATATGTATTTATTGCACCATAAAGTACAGATTGTTTCTGTGTATTTTAAATATATATATATATATTTAATATATATATTAATATATACATTTAAATAAGACATGCAGTGGTCAAGCATGTCAGCTGTTTTAATGATTTAAACACTATAATAAAGTATTTTGATTCTTCATTATTAGTCATTTTTTCACATGTCTTTGTTGTTTTACATATAAACTTACATTACTGATATACTACTATATATTTTTTTAAATCTATGTATTTATTGAATCATAAAGTACAGTATTTTTCTGTGTATTATATATATATATATATATATATATATATATATATATATATATATATATATATATATATATATGAATGATTTTTAATTCTTCATTATTATTCATTTTTCTGGCTTTTTTACCAGTTTTCCAACAGCACCAACACATGCTTTATTTATGAATCTTTTCATTTTTAAATATTTATTCTTTTTCTTTATCCCTCAGTCCTTATTTCATCTCTACTGCTCAGGGAAGTTTCAACTCTAAAAATCCATAAATACACACGGAAATGTTCCTGTTGTTAAAAGATATTTTAAAAGTGAGAATAACATCTACTCTGGGTCCTGTTTGTTTTAAAAGACCACATGTCTGTGTCATATAGAATCAATGTTCCTGCTTGTTTTCCTCTTTGTCAAATAATTATTAAAGAAGATGGAGGTTTATTTCAGACTTTGAATAACAAAAACATGTCAACAAATCACATCACATCAACAACCTTTTTTTTGCATAACTCTTCAGAATCAGAAATACTTTCAGGGGTAAATTATTTAATCTAAGTAAAACTATTTGTAAATTAAAAATAAACACATCTTACAAAACAATTGTGTATGCATGCGAAGTTGCACAATTACATTCAAGACAAACAGCTTTACTTTCTGCTCTAACATTTTCATATTCAATTCAATTCAATTCAATTCAATTCAATTCAATTCAAAAGTGAACAAAACTTTTAACAAAAGTTATCTCAGAACACTTTACAGAGTAGGTAAAGACAACACTCTATGACTTATTTATGATTTACAGAGACCCAACAATTCCCCCGTAGAGTACGGTGGCACAGACACACTTCCAGTAACTATAATAATATCTATAGTAATGTGAATATGACTTATATGTTATGGCAGTTAATACAGCAGAATAGTAGAAACAAGCCCAGCTAAGGTTATAGATTGTATTGTTTCAGTATTTTATTTTGAAACAGTTTTAGAAACTTACTGTCCTGAACGGTACAGGGAATAAGACTGAGGAACCGGACCCAAATGCAGACAAGGAAACGGAGTACGGTTTAAACAAATATTTAATTAACAAAGAAAACAAGGGTGTCCAAAAACAGGGGGAAAGGTACAAAACAAAAGGTGACGAGGCGGTCGAGGGTAGGTGGGAACGGATAACGGACGAACAGTCGGGGTTGAAGACGAGGGAGCGGGATCTCTGGAAACACGGAAATGAGGAAAACAATCTGGCGCCGAATGTGTCCCACATCCGGCTTTTTATGCTGCAGGTGCTGATGAGGGTATCAGCCACAGCTGGGCGGAACCACGCCTACCAGCTCCAGACAAACAAACATATGGGAAATACAAGTGCAGGGAGAAACAGACAGAGGGAGACAAACTCCACACAAAAGGAAGAGGGAAAGGCCTGACAGGACAGGGATCCTGACGCCTACTCAGTGTACCACATGTCTTTAATTCCTCAGTGCGGCTGCTCCATAGATTTACTCCTTTAACTAAAATACAATGATAGTTTCCATTGGTCACACACTTTCCTTTTAAATCATGTTGGTATTCTCTTATTATAAACAATTCTTGGATAACTTCTGGTAATTGTTATTTTTTTGCTTTGTACATGATTTTTGTGCGTATGTTTTTAGTCACTAGACTCCTTTGATCAATAAAGAGAAGTCTAAATCTACTTGTATTTGTTGCCTGTGTATTGTAATTTTATAACTTTTGCCAGGACTCCATCAAAAAAGAGGTTAAATTTAAAAAAAATAGTTGTGTTTCAAATCATTTCATTTATTCTTTTCTGCGGTTCCATATTTAGTGTGTAAAAATGTTAAGCAAGAGTTTTGAACCTGCCTTTACTTTAATTTAATATATATTCATTTGTACTGAAACACAACATTTCATATCAAAATTAATGGTGTTAATGTCAGTAATGAACATGGAGATATGAAATCCCCGTGTGTCTCTTAAATCTGCTGTTTTTTAAATGGAGTTTGGCTGGGGGGAGGGGGTGTTATACGTTGATATAACACATTCATTTGAACAAACGCGTTGTGTGATAGGAATATTTGACAGGACCTATATACATGCAATTAATGGAGAGATGATAGAGCGAGGGGGCTGCCAGTGACCAGCAGCCCAAGCAGTTGGAGGTTCGGTGCCTTGCTCAACAGCATCTCGGCAGTGCCCAGGAGATGAACTGGCATCTCTCCAGCCACCAGTCCATGCTCCATACATGGTAAACACAGACAGTCCCTGCCAAGTCACCTATGGACTGAGCTACTGGCACCCAAAACCTCCATTTAGCTACCAGGAGTGGGAATCGAACCCACGAGGACTACATCCATCCTGTAAGGATTTTAGTTGGACTAGGAATTTAAATTTTAGCGCCTTTAAATCAATAAAAAAGGAAATGTCGTGATTGGATCAGGCGAACCCTTCATCCTTTTTAGTCGTTGTTTTTGTCTCCCTCTGTCGGTGTTTCCCTGGTTTGAGCTTGTTTTCTGTCAGGTGGTTCTAGTTGGCTTTAACCACCTGCCTCTCAGTATATTAAGCCGGTCCTGAGCCTCATTCGGGGCCGGATCATTCCTCTACATACTCCAGATGTCTCCCAGCGTACCTGCCTCCTGTGCTCATTCTCCAGGACCAGTTTGTCTCAGTTCTCTCCTTGTTTCTTCTTTGTTCTCGGGGCACCTTTCTGTTAAGTACAGTGATTAAATCTGTTCAAACTGTCTCCTGTGATCCGTGCCTACATTTGGGTCCAATCCACCGTGTATTCCCCCGTCACCTCCCGTGACTGAAAAGGTTTGTTGGTTCTCTGCAGGTGAAGGAAACTCTTTTCGATTCTTCTTATGGTTCTCTTTTGAAGCATAAAGACCGGGTTGGTATTTGTTTTGTATGTATTTCCCCGTACTTCCACACAGTAAGTAATGCATGGGAACAATAAAGAGGATATAAAGACTTTACATTTAGAAGAAGAAGTATTTTACTTTATATAGCATTGCAAAGACAGATTATGAAGGTGAGAATAGATGTCTTTTAGAAGGACGGTGTGTGTCCTGCAGGGGGCAGTGTCTCTCTACACCTGAACCACCTCCACCTCCTTTATTCACATGGATGTTGCATTTATTACACACATTATTCATATGATCCATCCAACTGTGGCTGCTCTTCTCACACATGACATTCAAATAAGAAGTACAGATGTGTTTGTGAAGTTATTCCTAAATAAATATAATCAAAATATGTCACATTAAGGAAAAAAAGCTTTACTTTAATATTTTGACAGACTTTTCTCGCTTAAATAAGTGTTTTTTATTGTAATTGTTTCATCTCCGGGTGAATAACGTTTATTAACTTTGACTTTGACATTAACGCCATCACCTGCACATGTGCATATTTTATTTCATGTTTTATACTCTATATCTGTAATAGTTTAATGTCTTCTTTTTATTTAGTTGTTATCGCTAAATTCTGTGTGTTCTTTCTGTGTTTTTACGCGTGTGTTTTTGCATAATAACGCCACGTGAAATACCTGGTATGTAATCTGTTACATACTCGGAAATCAAATGGATTCTGACTCTGACTCTGATTAACACTTTATATCAAATATTTTGTTTAAATAAATGCAAATGTGTCTCAGTGACTTTAGAGTTTAGAGTGTCGTAGAAATGTTCTGCTCTTGGTGAAGAATGAAATAACGAATTCTCGCTGGCCGACAAAGTTTTATTTTCTTTGCAAAGAAAAGGTCAATCGACATGCGAGCGGCTCGAAATGAAGAAAGACCCCGAGCATCAGGAAACTTGAACATTTATACCTGAGGGAAAGCCCACCCCTTGAATGTGTATTACATCCTTTGTCTACTGTGGGGTTGACCCCCTCCTCAAGGTGTCTTTTCACACTCTTGTCTTTTCACAGGTATCAGCCCAGACATCCTGTAGCATGATCAAGAGGTCTGATCAACACAGTTCAGAATGCAAAAGGGTTTGAATACATCATGAGACAGTGAGCGGTTGGCTGTCTCCGACACTTGAAATGCGTTTGCAAGGTTTAGACATTAGCTCAGTCCATAGGTGACTGGGCTGGGAACTGGAGGTTTGCTGGTTCGAGTCCCTGTGTGCAGTGTGGACTGGTGGCTGGAGAGGTACCAGTTCAACGCCTGGTCACTGCTGAGGTGCTGTTGAGCAAGGCACCAAACCCCCAACTGCTGGGGGCGCTGGACACTGGCAGCCCCCTTGCTCTAACATCTCTCCATTGGTTGCTGTCTGTCTGAGCATGTGTGTGTATTTCGGGCCTGTGTGTGTAATATGAAAAAATAATAGAGTGAAAATTGAATTTCCCCATTTGCGGGACTATTAAAGGAATTCTTATTCTTAAAATACACAAATGGGTAGCAAAGAAAAAGAGATCTCATATCTTGGGGGGAAAGCAGGGTGTGGAGGCTTCTCAAGGGAAAAGGAATATTCAAATTTACCATTACAAGAGACATTACTCTGAAGAAACTCTTTGAATCTCATATCGTCCGTATTCTTCCTCGAACGACGCTACTAAATAATAATTCTTTTTTTTTTTTTTTCAATTATCTTTTTATTTATTTTTTACATATTTTTTTACATTTAAGTGACATAACAGACAATCAAACTAAAAAAAATAAGGGAAGAAAAACAATAACAACAACAAAATACAGCAAATCAAATCAAATCAGTCCATGGTCACAGTTCACCTTTCATCCTTGTGGATGTTATGTAGGCATGTCAAACCCTATTATGGTATAATAGTGTCAGAGGTCCATAAACGGTTCCCATATCCTCTGGAAGGCATCCCCCTTATTTTTTAGAGCGTATGTGCGTTGTTCCAGTCTTAAAGTTAGTTTTAAGATTTGTTTATTCAGATTAAACGATGGGGGTCTTTGTTGATTCCAGTTAAGCAAGATGCACTTCTTTGCTATATAGGACATTATGACAATCCGACTAAATAATAATTTAGTCGGATTCTATCAGAATCAGAAAACCTTAAACAACCATATTATATATATTATACAAGATTTTTTTAAAGCTATTTTGATGCTTTTTATGCACCTTAGGCTCCTTTAGTTTACATATCTTGACCATTGAAAAACTATTCTTTACTTACCAAATGAAATATGAATTCTGACGTAAAATGTTCCGATATTTTAGGCTACACTTTGCGATTTCTCTTCTACTGTCACTTGTGTCGCTAGACTATCAGAAAATCCAACCTGTAATGCAAATCAAAATAAATTTACAATATAAAATTGTTAAGGTTTGCAGACAGGGAAATCTTTTGTCACAGCAGCGACAGAATATTACGCAATAAGGTAAAAAATAGCAAAAATATGCAATAAAGATAAATTTAAAAAGGGAAGAAATAGAAATAGACATATATACATGTTCACATGATATAGTGCAGTTGTTCTTGTTTTGTTTGTTTTCGAATAATTTAATATGGAGTGAATTAATATGAGTAAATATGACCAGTTTATTCATTGAGCACTTCATACACAAACACGTGTGGTTTGAAGTTATTATTATACCGTTGATTTATCATCTGTGAAACCTCATCCACACACTTTATATAATTTAACTTTAGAATAATTGGATTGACACAAAGTTCTTCTGCGACTCAACGTGAAACAAACATTTAAACACATTTAAATAAAAGAATATAGAAATAGATATAAAAATGAATTAAGGACACGTTGATTTATCATTTGTGAAACATGTAAAGAGCATTAATCCTCCACAAACTTTCATTTAAGTCAAACATTTGTGAATCAAACAAATAAAAGGGTAATAATAAAAGGACATTTAAATAAAAGGATACATAAATAGATATAATAATGCATAAAGGACACGTTTATTTTGCCGTTCAGACTTTTATACAGTCAAAACACCTTTTAGAAGTGAATATTTAGTTATTGTTAATTAAAAATTATATAGAAAAGAACCCTTGGTATAAAGGGCGACGTGCTGCAGCCAAAGTCCATTTAAAAAACAGCAGATTTAAGACTAACGGACGATTTCATATCAAGTATATTCCCACCATTATTCTTTTTAATTATCAAATACTTTATTAATACTACATTAATGTCCAGAATATTTGTATCAAGGGAGATGTGCTGCAGCCAAAGTCCATTTAAAAAACAGCAGATTTAAGACTAATTCACACCATTATTCTTTTTATTTATCAAATACTTTATCTTATTAAATATGGGATAACCATACAGTAAAAACACCTTTTAGAAGTGAATATTGAATTAGTATTCATTAAAAATGATGTAGAAAAGAACCCCAGAGCATTGGTATAAAGGGCGACGTGCTGCAGCCAAAGTCCATTTAAAAAACAGCAGATTTAAGACTAACGGACGATTTCATATCAACTACATTCACACCATTATTCTTTTAATTTATCAAATACTTTATCTTATTAAATATGGGAAAATCATACAGTTAAAACACCTTTTAGAAGTGAATATTGAATTAGTATTAATTCATAATGATACAGAAATAAACCCCAGAACATTGGTATAAAAGGTCGACGTGCTGCAGCCAAATCTCCTATCAACTACATTCACACCATTATTCTTTTAATTTATCAAATACTTTATTAATACTTCATTAATGTACAGAACATTTGTATAAGGGGAGACGTGCTGGAGAAAGAGCTGCAGCCAAAGTCCATTTAAAAAACAGCAGATTTAAGAGCAGACGCTCACAGAAGATTTCATATAAGAACAAAGAAATGCTTAGAATGAATGTATTTAATATTTAGTCATCCATCTTTGGGTTGGAAAGACGGACGGTTAAGTTTAGACGACTAAAGGTGACGGTTAAGTTTAGACGACTAAAGGAGATGTTTAAGTTTAGACGACTAAAGGTGACGGTTAAGTTTAGACGACAAAAGGCGACGGTTAAGTTTAGACGACTAAAGGAGACGGTTAAGTTCAGACGACTAAAGGTGGCGGTTCATTTTAAACGACTAAAAGTGACGGTTAAGTTTAGACGACAAAAGGCGACGGTTTATTTAGATGACTAAAGGCGACGGTTAAGTTTAGATGACTAAAGGCGACGGTAAAGTTTAGACAACTAAAGACGACGGTTAAGTTTAGACGACTAATGTAGACGGTTAAGTTTACACGACAAAAGATGACGGTTAAGTTTAGACAACAAAAGGTGACGGTTAAGTTTACAATCCTCAGCAAAGACAAGTCCAGCCTGTTATTCTTTCTGCTGATGAGAGGTTTGGTCACTGCAGAGTGGGCTTTACTCCAAAAAGTCTTAAACAGCGAGACACTGTGTGCAGAGACAGATCCTTGTCCTGTTCAGCACTGAACTGGAAACCAACTCCAGCTGCAGAGTTGAACGACTCCCCACTGAGAGTCTTCATCACCCTGTCCTCTCATGCACTTATTTCACGTGCACTCTGCCTTCAAACGAATCCCTGTCCTTGTGAAGTTTCAGTATCTGGAACGATTCTGGAACATTTCTGTGAATAAGAATCAAAAACACAGACACTGACTCTGAGAAGAAGAGGAGAGCTGCGACGAAAGGAAAGGACGGAGGGCTGAGTGACGGAGAGGAAGAGGAGAGCACCCCGGGGAGGCCGAGGAGGAAGGTCAGAGACGAGGGAGGAGAAGAAGAGGAGAGAGGCCGCGGAGAAGAGAAACACACTGATTTGTTTTCAGTGAAAGGTGAGGCCACTTAGGCGAGGCGTGGAGCTACAGCGGAATCTATTACCATGTGTCAACGGAAACACGAGAAGGGCACGACCTGTGTGTGTGTGTGTGTGTGTGTGTGTGTGTGTGTGTGTGTGTGTGTGTGTGTGTGTGTGTGTGTGTGTGTGTGTGTGTGTGTGAGACAGTGAGAGAGAGAGAGAGAGAGAGAGAGAGAGAGACACACACACACACACCCACACAACGAGGTGCTTCTGCAGGATGATGTGTGTGTTTGATATGA
The DNA here is from genome assembly GCF_963691815.1 of Echiichthys vipera. Lineage (NCBI taxonomy): Eukaryota > Metazoa > Chordata > Actinopteri > Perciformes > Trachinidae > Echiichthys > Echiichthys vipera. The sequence continues at coordinate 13,331,337 of NC_139848.1, read as the reverse complement.
CAGTTTGTGTATTTGTGCATGTGTGTGGATGTGCACGGCTGCTGTGATTAAAACGATAGGTGTACTAAATGTGTGACGGTTAGTGTGTGTGTGTGTGTGTGTGTGTGTGTGTGTGTGTGTGTGTGTGTGTAGTCCACAGATAAAAGCATTTGTATTGATGGGGGTGAAGAGCAGCCTGTAGAGAAAACATTCAACACTGAAATCAACCTGCAGGAACCATTAAAGTTTAGACTATGAAAGGAGACGGTTAAGTTGAGACGATAAAAGGCGACGGTTAAGTTCAGACGACAAAAGGCAACGGTAAAGTTTAGACGACTAAAGGAGATGGCTAAGTTTAGAAGACGAAAGACAACAGTTAAGTTTAGACGACAAAAGGTGACGGTTAAGTTTAGACGACAAAAGGTGACGATTTAGTTTAGACGACTAAAGGAGACGGTTAAGTTTAGAAGACGAAAGACAACGGTTAAGTTTAGACAATAAAAGGCAACGGTTAAGTTCAGACGACAAAAGGTGAAGGTGAAGGTTAAGTTAAGACGACAAAAGGAGACGGTTAAGTTTGGACGACTAAAGGCGACGGTTAGGTTTAGACACTAAAGGCGACCGTTAAGTTTAGACGACTAAAAGAGACGGTTAAGTTTAGACGACTAAAGGCGATGGTTCATTTTGGATGACTAAAGGAGACAGATAAGTTTAGACGACTAAAGGAGAATCATCATTAGAAACCCAACGATGATGATGATGATGATGATGATGATGATGATGATGATGATGATGATGATGATGATGATGATGATGATGATGATGACGACGACAGTGGACGGTGTCCTCCTGAAGGAGTCCTGGGGCCTGTTTCACAAAGCAGGTTTAGTGAAAACTCTGAGTATGTTAACCCTGAAATGAGGGAAACTCTGAGTTTTCCGTTTCACAAAGGGAGGTAACTCAAACCAGAGACAGAGGGGTAACTCTAGCCTGTTTCACAAAGGGAGGTAACTTAACCTCTCGGTCAGTTACCATGGTAACATGCTCTCTGAAACTAACCTGGTCGGGACCAGGTTTTTCTCAGAAAACCTTGAGTTTCTCTCTGTCTCCGCCCTCTTTCAGCCACACACGGTGTTTCATTTCCTCATTCATTCAGTCAGCGGGCGAGTTTTGGCGAAGTATAGTTCTGCTATAGTTCCGTCTGTTTTTTCAGAAAATCACTGCAAACATCAGTCATTAGAAGTTATATTAGGTGGCGACTATTTCACTACCATGGCGTGTCCTTCTGATAACAATCCCGTGGATGAAGCTGCAGCATTACTGCGCAGATGATTATATATTCGTCGGGAGATGATTATCAGACTATTGATTATAGGTGTTCTTGCATTTCCAGGCAATTCTCTGTTTGAGCGGTACCGTTTCATATCACAGCAGATATTCTGTGTTGCGCTGCGTTTTTTTGCAAACGGGAGTTTTTGTATACAACGTATAAAAATCATTCAGTAGGCCTACATTAGAAGTTATATTAGGTGGTGAATATTTCCACTACCATGGCGTGTCATTTTGATAACGATCCCGTGAATGAAGGTGACGCATTTCGCAAAGAGAATTAAATATTGGTCGGGAGATGATTATCAGACCGCGCATAGACGTCCTTAATATACTGCAGCCATAATTACAAAATGAATGAAATGGATCTTTTGAGCAAGTTGAATGTATTTGACTCAGCGTTTCTAAATATAATTCCAGCTTTTCTTGCAATTCATAGGTTCAAAAGTGTGTGCTTTTAGTTGGGTTACCGGTACATTAACTACTCCTATAAAGCCTTCTGATCCAGAATATCGCCCATAATGCGAGGGGGCTGAATACGGCACAACACCGTTTCATGTCACAGTCCATCTCACCCCTCCTTACATTTCCAACATTAACAACCAGTCATGCTTTCATATCACAGCAGATATTGTGTGTTGCGCTGCGTTTTTTTTTGCAAATGGGAGTTTTTTATACAACATTGATATGTTGTATAAAAAACAGCCACTTACGGTAATATTTACTTTACGATGTAAAACCTGCTCAAAATGAGGCGTCACCATGAGACTGTGCTGAGGTTTTACCTGTTTGAAAAATGTTTTTATGTTTCATCTTAAGCTGCGCTTCTCCCCCGCGGGGTTGCACTTAAATGAAATAAATTAATAGGCTCCCACTCAAGCTGTTCCCCCTGTGATATTACTGTGATTGCAACTGGACTACATTTAAACTTATGCACTGACCCGAGCCGCAATGTCCTCCAGCACCGTCTCCCTCTCTTTTGCTGCTGCAGCGGTGTAAACCTGCTCAAACTCTCCGTATGAGCACATTAATATTTCCATTTCCAGTTGTAGCGTAGCCCTTCGCTTCTCTGTTGCCATGGTGACTCGTCGAATCAGGGCTCCATTGATGCTGTCTTTTTTTACTTGTGGTGCACGCGCTTAACTCTAGGTCAAACTACTCTGAGTTGATCAACCTAACGCAAATCTGCTGTTCTGGAACCGAAAACTCAGAGTTTCCTATCTCAGAGTAGATCAACTCAGAGTTCCGGGTTAGACTCAGAGTTTTTTGAACCTGCTTTGTGAAACAGGCCCCTGAACATTGTCAAATAAACTGTTGGCCGACACAGCTTACTGAATTCGACTTGTCTGCTTTATTAACAACTCGCATAAGTCATGCTGCTTACATGTTTCAGATCTCGTCTGTGTAACACACGAACTCTCGCGTTACTTCCTATATACAATGTATTGACTACGTAATGCACCTTTTTACATTACAGATACCTTGACATCTCCCCCTCAAATTATTATACTTCTATAACACGGGGTCACAACATTAAGCTTGTAATTAGTAAACCATATTACCTGTTAGTTTAAACAACTTAAAAGAGTTACTGCTTTTCTTTCTTGTCTTTACACATTAACCTTAAGATACTGTACTTCTCAGATTACTTCAAAATGTAAATCATAACTCAAACTTAACTTAAATTCACTGTTCTCTGAGTTGCTTAACTACATGTCCATTCTTTTCACAGGTCTACTAACTCTACCAAACCTGGTCACTGTCAGTCCTTCTGGTGTTACTGTAGGACTCTTAACATTACTCTCACACAGTCCCTGGTCAGAGCCGTGTTGTGGTGTTTCTTGCTCTGGCTCTGTGGCAGGTTGCCCAGAGTCTGTGTTCTCCTCTCCCATCGGTGGCGGCACTTGTTGAAGATGACGCCTGTTTCTCCTCATCTCTCCTCCTCCTGGCGACTTCACCTGGTATGAGCGCGGCGTGCCGCACTCCTGCTGCACCGATGCTCGACCTTTCCACACCTTCTCCCCGTCCAGCTTGGACAGGACGTGGTCACCTGTGTGCAAGGGTGGCAAGTCCCTCGCTCCGTGTCTCCGGTTGTAGTAGAATGCCTGTTGTTGTTTGGCTTCTTCATCACGGCGACGGATGAGGTCACGGTTTGGCTGCTTTGGAATGAGGTTTTTCTTTAGGGACGGCAGTGTGGTGCGAATCTTACGCCCCATGAGCATTTCTGCCGGGCTCACTCCCGTGGATGTGGTGGGGGTGGCACGGTAGCTCATTAAAGCCAATAGGGGGTCGTCCTGCTTGAGTATGCGCTTTGCAGTTTGCACAGCGCGCTCTGCATGCCCGTTCCCTTGTGGGTTGTGCGGGCTGGATGTGGAATGTTCAATGTCATACAGCCTGCAAAACTCTTTCCAAGCATCACTGGTATACTGGGGCCCGTTATCACTGACTAAAAGCTCAGGGATTCCGAACCTGGCGAATGTTGCTTTCATGGACCTCACTACCTGTTCTGTAGTTGTGGTTGGTAAGTGTAGTATCTCCAGATACCGTGAGTAATAATCTGATATTACTAAGTATTGTTTTCCTTTGTATTCACAAATGTCTGTGGCTATCTTCTGCCAAGGTCTCTCAGGCAGGGGTGTTGACAGTAACTGCTCTCTGCGCTGAGTGCGTCTGTTTGTCAGACAAAAGTTGCACTTGTCAATTTTTCTTTTAATGTCCCCTGACATCTTGGGCCACCACACAGTCTCTTGAGCACGTTCTCTACACTTGGACAGGCTCTGATGTCCCTCGTGTAGGCGGTCTATCACCTCCTGTCTCAAGGCCTGTGGGATTACAATGCGACAGCCCAGCGTGATCAGGCCTTCACACTCAGACAGTGAGTCTCTCATGTCGTAGAAGTCTCTAACACTGTGTGAAGTGCTACTCACTCGTTTGGGCCATCCATCCCTGATCAGCTTTCTCACGTGCTGGAGCTGTGGGTCCTCCTGCGTGGCTGTCCTGATCCGGTCCAGCTTGCTTTGGGAGACAGGCCAGCTGTGTGTCACTGCGTTCACGTGGCTCGCAATGACTGCTTCCGTGGTGCTGTAACTCTCCTTCAGTGGGCTGCGTGACAGTGCGTCGGATATGACCAACGTTTTGCCCGGTGCGTACTCTGCCTTTGCATTGAAGCGCATAAGCCTCATCAAAAGTCTCTGACACCTAACAGGCACCGCGTCTAAGTCTTTGCTGTTTATCAGCGGCACCAGCGGCTTGTGATCTGTTATGAGTCTAAATTTGTCCATGCCAACCAGGTACTTCTGGAACCGCTCACAGGCCCATACTCCCGCCAAACATTCCTTCTCGATTTGAGCGTACCTGGTTTCCGCGTCCGTTAATCTTCTGGAGCAGTACGCTACAGGCTTCCAGCTCTCTCCGTGCAGCTGGAGCAGGACTCCTCCCATCCCGTAGCTACTCGCATCCGCTGACACTGCGGTCGGTCTCTGTGGATCATAGTGGGCCAGTACAGGCGAGGTGACGAGGGCTTCTTTCAAGCGCTGAAACGCTCGCTGCTGTGGCTGGTCCCAGGTCCAGGCCATCTTCCCCTTTAGGAGATCGTACAGTGGGCCTGCGACGTTTGCCATGTCTGGTATGTATTTGCTCATGTAGTTTATCATGCCTAATGCACGCTTCAGTTCATGTACATTGGTGGGCGCATCCAACTCTCTGACGGCGCTCACCTTTTCTGGGTCCACTCGAACCCCGTTGGCGTCCACGATGTGGCCCAGGAAGCGTAGCTGTGGTTGTGCATAAACACATTTTTCTTCATTCAGCTTAAGGCCTACTTGCTTCATCCGTTCGAGTGTGCTTTGCAAGTGTCTGTCATGCGTGGCCTTGTCCTTTCCATGCACAATCACGTCATCCATGTACCCTGCGACTCCTTCCAGGCCATCTAGCAGCTCATGCATTTTGCGCTGGAATATCTCTGGGGCTATATTAATCCCAAACGGAAGTCGGGTAAAACAGTACCTCCCGAAAGGTGTGATGAATGTGGTTAGAATTCTGCTTTCTTCGTGAAGCGGTATCTGCCAAAAGCCTGAGGCAGCGTCGAGGGATGTGAACACGGTGGAGCCCGCCAGCTTGGCCAGCGTCTCATCTGTGGTAGGTAGCTGGTAAGTTTCTCTCTTCAGGTTCTCATTCAGCTTCTGGAGCCCTACACAGATTCTGACGGCGCCTGACGGCTTCAGGACTGGCACCATTGGCGCGCACCATTCTGTCGGTAGTGTCACTTTGACAATCACGCCATGTTCCTCCATGCGCTGTAGCTCAGCTTGGACTTTCGCTAGGAGTGGCAGGGGGACTCTCCTGGCTGTGTGTACAGCGTATGGCACGGCGTCGTCACATAGGTGTATCTTCACCGGGTCGGTCTTCATCGTGCCCTGGTGGACGGCTGCTGCCTTCACCTGCTGTACTCGCTTAACCAGCCTCATCTCCACTGCTGTATCTCTGCCCAGTAAGTTATTAACTGTAGGCCCTCTAGCTACATATATATTGAATATGTGCTTTCTCTGTTTGTGTAATGTGCTAGCTGTAAATTGTCCCATAATGTCCAATGTTCCTCCTGGACTCTCTAATGGGCCATGGTGTGGCTCCAGCTTTCTTTCTGGTTTGAGTGCCTTGAATGTTTCCATGTTCATTACAGTGACGTCAGCACCTGTATCAATTCTAAATTTCACTGGTGTGTACCCTATGTGAATTTGCTCAGTCCATTGCTCTGCACTGCTTTGTTTTTGTTTACTCACTGCACCAAGGTAGAAGCTTTCGTCCTCGTCGTTTCCTTGGTTAACTTCCCTCACAGTCTTTGTGAAGCATTTTCTTTCCCAATGCCCCTTCTTCCCGCACTTCCTGCATTCGGAATCTGTTGCTGGGCATTTGGCTGCATTTTGGTGCTTTTCTTTACCGCACCGATTGCACTTGCTCTCCCCTTGGTAGCCGTGCTGCTGTCCTCCGCTCCTCTCTCCCTGCGGTTTCCCTCCTTTCTTCACGAACCTCTTTTGTTTCACTGCTTGCACCGCCAGTGGAGCCTGCTGCTCTTGCTGGGTTATCTGTTGTGCTACCTCTTCAGCTTGCCTCACCATAAGCACTGCCTTTTCGAGGGTTAAATCAGAAGTTAATTGCAGTTTTCTGGACAGGTCTTTATCTCTTATCCCAACGACCAATTTGTCTCTTATGTGTTCATTTTTCTTATCGCCAAACTCACAGTTTTCACTCAGTTCGTGCAGGGCTCGGATAAATGTCTCCGCCATTTCCCCTGGTTTCTGTTGCCTTTGGTAAAAGCATGCCCTTTCATGTATTGTGTTTCGTTTTGGTATGAAATACTCATCAAACCTTTCCAAGACAGTCTCATAATCATTTTCGTCTTCTTCCTCCGTGAAGGTAAAAGTCTTGAAAATATTTTCGGCTTCGTTGCCCATTGCGTAAATTAACGTGCTAACCTGGACGTCGGCATCCTCGAGGCTTAGCTTGGAAGCTGACCTGAATCGTGCGAATCTCTGTCTCCACGACGGCCATTCTCCCGGTTTCTCAAAGTTGAAGTTTTCCGGTGGCTTGAACTTTGCCATTTCCGCGTGTGTGTTCTCTCCTAGAGCACTTCTGACACCATGTCAAATAAACTGTTGGCCGACACAGCTTACTGAATTCGACTTGTCTGCTTTATTAACAACTCGCATAAGTCATGCTGCTTACATGTTTCAGATCTCGTCTGTGTAACACACGAACTCTCGCGTTACTTCCTATATACAATGTATTGACTACGTAATGCACCTTTTTACATTACAGATACCTTGACAAACATCACATTACGTTTGTTCTCCCACCTGTCCGCGGACGGCACATGCGCCGCGGCTGAATAGGCTCCAGATCCCGTCTCCTCGTCTTTAGAAACCTCGGGATGTTTCGAGAACAGTAATCAAAATGTTGTGTTGGTGAGTTTTGAGGGGAAGCGGCAGAGTCTGGGTCTGTGGATCAGAGACGGAGCGTGTCACTCTACACCTCATGGATCCTGTGGCTCACCAGAGGCCAGTGTGGTTCACTGGGGCTGCAGCAGTCTAACCACACTGGGAGTGTGTGTGTGTGTGTGTGTGTGTGTGTGTGTGTGTGTGTGTGTGTGTGTGTGTGTGTGTGTGTGTGTGTGTGTGTGTGTGTGTGTGTGTGTGTGTGTGTGTGTGTGTGTGTGTGTGTGTGTGAGTGTGTGTGTGTGTGTGTGTGTGTGTGTGTGTGCCAAAGCCACAGGCCGCTGACCGTCCTCTCTTTGTAGAACAATATTTCTTTGAGCCTCCAAAAGACTGGAGCTGAACCAATCACTTCCCACCACAGGAGAGGTTTCCTCGGATCATTGTTGTTGTTATTATGATCTGAGAATGTTGTTGTTGTTGTTGCTGTTGTTGTTGTTGTTATTATGATCTGAGATTGTTGTTGTTATGATCTGAGATTGTTGTTGTTGTTGTGGTTGTTATTGTGATCTTAGATTATTGTTGCTGTGGTTGTTGTTGTTGTTATTATGATCTGAGGTCGTTGTTGTTGTTATGATCTGCGGTTGTTGTTGTTGTTGTTGTGGTTGTTATTATGATCTTAGATTGTTGTTGCTGTGGTTGTTGTTGTTGTTATTATGATCTGAGATTGTTGTTGCTGTTGTTGTTGTTATTATGATCTGAGAATGTTGTTGTTGTTGTTGTTGCTGTTGTTGTTGTTGTTGTTATTATGATCTGAGATTGTTCTTGTTGTTATTATGATCTGAGATTGTTGTTGTTGTTGTTATTATGATCTGAGATTGTTCTTGTTGTTGTGGTTGTTATTATGATCTTAGATTGTTGTTGTTGTTGCTGTGGTTGTTGTTGTTGTTGTTATTATGATCTTAGATTTTTGCTGTTGCTGCTGTTGTTGTTGTTGTTATGATTTGAGATGGTTGTTGTTGTTGTGGTTGTTGTTGTTGTTAGGATCTGAGATTGTTGTTGTTGATTTTGTGGTTGTTGTTGTTGTTGCTATTATGATCTGAGATTGTTGTTGTTGTTGTTGTTGTTGTGGTTGTTTTTGTTGTTGATATTATGATCTGAGAATACGAACAGTGACTAAGAACAGTCTGCTGCTCTCTGATTTGATTTCATAAAAGTCCGCGTGAGACACAAAAGTTGTTTTTTGTGACTTTGTTGCAGACGTCGGCGTGAAAGTGACACTATTCATACATTTAAACAAACATAACTGTAAATATTTATCACTTTATTAACAGAAGCAGTGACACGACGCTTCATCATCACCAGTGACGACAAACAAACGTGGAGAAAGTCGTCTGAAAACACTGAAGATCTGGATTGAGATGTGTCCACACTGACACCAGAACCAGGGCGGAGGGATATTTCCATTAAAGGCCGCCTTCTTAGTGACTTTATAAGTGTGTGTGTGTGTGTCTGTCGATGTGTGTGTGTGTGTGTGAGGAGAAGCTGCGTCAGCGTTTGGTCCGTCCCTTAACTCTCCGCTGAGTTTGGAAGAAAAGAAGAAACGAAGAGGCGGAGGAAGGAGCGGAGGAGGCGATGGGTAGATGGATGTGAAAACAAGTGAGCGGACTGACAGCCGGGGCAGCCATTGATCCTCCTCTCTGCTCCCTCCATCCCCTCCATCCCTCCATCCCCTCCATCGGCAGAAGACAGATAGTGTTGAGGTGGCCTCTATTGGATTTATGAGTTAATGGCCTTGCCAGCAGGAGACAGATGGAGAAATAAGCAAGAGGAGAAAAGACGGAGGGAGGGGAGAAGAAGAGAGATGATGAGTGGGGACGACGGGGGAGACTCTGGGATGTTTGAATGTGCTCATTTACTGCATATTATCTATGTATATTCACGTGTTTCTGAAACATCCGTAAAGGGTCATTTTCTGCGTATATTCACGTGTTTCTGAAACATTAAAGGGTCATTTACTGCGTATATTCACGTGTTTCTGAAACATCCGTAAAGGGTCATTTTCTGCGTATATTCACGTGTTTCTGAAACATTAAACGGTCATTTACTGCGTATATTCACGTGTCTTCTCACCTATAGAAGCTGGAGAAATCAGAAGAAAATTAAACAAAACAAAAGAGGGACAAAATAAATCTAAACAGGAATAAAACAAAACAAAATTAAAACAGGAACAAAACAGAACAAGAATAAAACAAAACAAAAGAATATAGGAACAAAACTAAACAGGAATAAAACAAAACAAAACAAAATAAAACAGGAACAAAACCAAACAGGAATACAACAAAACAATATAGGAACAAAACCGGAATAAAATAACAACAAAACAAAACAAAACAAAACAAAACAAAACAGGAACAAAACAAAACAAAAGTCAGTGTAACGATTCACGCCCGTGCTGAGCTCCTCACATACAGAAGCATCATATTGTTTGGTGGTTGTCTGGGACAGTAAACAAACTTTAAAGACATGTTCTTCTTCATTTGATAGTTGGTCTCTGTAGGACAGGGGAGACCTCTGTATCTGTGGTCGATTGTGTGTTTCCTCACTTGTGTTGTGTTGTGTTGTTGTGTTTCAGAACTACAGTACATGGACACCATAACAACAACCTCCTCACATATTTACATCCAGTATTTCAGCAGACACGAAACTCTGACGTTATTGTGAACGTGTTTACGTTTGTGGAACCTTTTCTTACTAACGTTCGACACATTTAAGCGGATTCAAAAGTAGAATACTGAGGAAACACTGAAGCTCCATGTTCAGGTCGTGTCTGATATCATTATTATCGTTATATTGGATAAATATGATGCCGTCGTGCAGAAAAACTAATCACAGCAACCTTGGATCACTGATAACACAGGTGATTAGTGTGTGTGTGTGTTTGTGTGTGTGTGTGTGTGTGTGTGTGTGTGTGTGTGTGTGTGTGTGTGTGTGTGTGTGTGTGTGTGTGTGTGTGTGTGTGTGTGTGTGTGTGTGTGTGTACTTTGAACATCTCTGTATCATACATGTGCCACACCTGTACTGTTGTGCCTTTATTAAACCTATGATGTTAAGTTGTTTTGCATATTTATTTTTATTAACAATAACAATCATTTATTTGCATGAATGGACATTTAAACATTCAGCATCTCGTCATAGGATAAATATGCACAGCAATTCCTAAATGTTAGGCTATTTATATAAAAGGATATGAATCAAAATGTATTTTGTTGTGCAGCTTTATTTCCATTGTTCTGTATTTTATTATCATCCTTTTATTTATCCTGCAACGGGTAAAATTGAATTTTTTCACTCTTATTATTAATCAATTAATGATATACACACATGCAATTAAGGAGAGATGTTAGAGCAAGGGGGCTGCCAGCGCCACTGCTCAACAGCACCTCAGCAGATCCAGGGAGATGAACTGGCACCTCTGCAGCCACCAGGCGAGGCTCCATACAGGGACTTGAAACAGCGTTCCTACGGTTCCCAGCCGAGTCACCTATGGAGTGAGCTACTGAAATTTGTCGCCTGAACAGGGACTTGAACCCTGGACCCTCAGATTAAGAGTCTGATGCTCTGCCGTCTGAGCTACCCAGGCTTCAAACACAGAGACACAGAGAAGAAGAGCGAAGACGGAGAGGTTCACGTTCAGCTTTTAATATTATTTTTTATATTCATCCTTCAATAAAGTGCCTATAGAAAGTCACAAAACAGAAACAACAACATGATACCCTTTTGAAATAGTCACTTTATTTGTTTGAAATGATAATACATAAGAATATATTTTTCCAGCGTGATTTACACATTTTCCCTTACAACATTCAAGTGAAATTCCTTTTTGCAAAATTTCTGAAAATGAATAAAAAATGAAAAACTAGAATAGCAGTGTTGTAAAAGTGACGAGCCCCCAAATGTAATCCTTTGTGGAGGCTCCTTTTGCTTTAATTACAGTCATCAGTCTGTCTGGATCTGTCTCTACCAGCTTTGTGCACCTAGAGTGGAAATATTTCCCCATTCTTCCTGCAGAACTGTTGGAGTTCAGTCAGATTCTGTGGTGAGCGCTGATGGACTACACTCTTCAAGTCCATCAGGTCCGGGCTCTGACTGGGCCACTCTAGGAACTTCACCTTCCTGTCCTTTAGCCACTCTGTTGTTTTTATGGAGGTGTGTTTTGGGTCGTTGAACCACCTCCCCCAGTGTCTAACATAGGGACAAGGGTTTTCCTCATGAATCTGGGTGGACTTGGCAGCATCCATGTACTCTTCAGTCCTGACCAACTGCCCAGAAACGAGCCCCCAACATGATGCTGCCACCACCAAGCTTCACTGTAGGGATGGTGTGTTTTGGGTGGTGTGCTGTGTTTGGTTTCTGCCAAACATAGTTTAGAGTTCAGCCCAAAGTTCAATTTCGGTCCCATCTGACCCTATAACCTTTTGCCACATGGCATCAGAATCTTCATTATGTTTTTTTTATGGGACTCAGTGTGATATTTTTTCAGAAGAGGCTTCTTTCTCTCCACCCTGCCAGACATGTAGAACTTGTGAAATTGTTGTCACATGCACAGATCGACCAACCTCTGCCATAAAGACTTGTAACTCCTTCAGGGTCACCGTGGGCCTCTTGGTAGCTTACCCGATCAATCTTTTCCTGGGTCGGTCCTCCAGTTTGGAGGGGTGGTCCGATCTAGGCCAGGTCTGGGTGGATCCATATGCCTTCTACTTCTGAACAACACTCTGAACTGTCCTCAGAGGGATAGTTAAAGCCTTTGAAATCTTCTTATTACCTTCTCCTAACTTGTGCCTCTTTTGAAAGCATCTTTCCAACCATGGTGAGTTATTTGTGGTACCGTGCTCTACTAGGAGATGAATCCTCAACGAACAGCTGATTTAATTCTGAAGTCAAATCAAAAACACCACAGTTGATGTGAGGTGGAGGCCAATTAACTTGGTGTGTGATCTGGAAGGTGATTGGTTAAACCTGAGAATGTTTATAATGGTTATTCTAAAAGGACTCACCACTTTTACAACACTGCTATTCTAGTTTTTCATTTTTTATTCATTTTCATAATAATAAAAAAAAATTACTTGAATGTTGTAACGCAAAATGTGTAAATCACACTGGAAAAATATATGTATTTTTTTGGATTATCATTGCCGGCTGTAAAACAAAAACAGTGACTATTTCAAAAGGGTATCATGACTTTCTGTAGGCACCGTAAACACAGAGAAGAAGAGTGAAGATGAAGAGGTTTACGTTCAGCTCTTAATGACATTTGGTTCAAGGTCGTGACTCTTCCTCTGCACACTTCCTCATCTGTTTCACTTACTGCGTCTGCTGCCGGTGTGTGTGTGTGTGTGTGTGTGTGTGTGTGTGTGTGTGTGTGTGTGTGTGTGCATGTGAGAGTGGCCACACACTCTAATGATAATAAATATCATTATTAATAGCATTAAAGTGAGCTATGTTTACCCCACAGAGATGATGCACTGTAGACTGACTCACTGCTGCAGGAAATGTCTCAGTGTTTCACAATAAAAGCATGAAAGTATATATATAAAAATAAAGTGTCCACTACTAACTGAAATCAGCACCATCTCTGTCCTCGCCTCTGTAGTGCTGAAATACAGTTCCTTCTTATTAAAAAGAATAAAGACAAATAAAAAACTTATCGTTATCGTTATTGTTATAGGTCTTGGTGAGGACTGTCGTTCATGTATGGTCATGTACTGATGAAGATGCTATGTGTGGTGCCTTCACTGGCGTCGGGGAAGCCGGGTTGCGAGGAGGCCCCCTACTGGTAGGTGCCCCACACTGCACCCAGTGCCCACTTGCCGTTTTAGGGCGCACTCACGCTTGGCCCAGATGATCCGTGCCGTTCCTTAGGCTTTAGCGAGATCCTCCTGCCACGGCCCAAGCCCGCATGTACTCACATAACTTGGCTTTACTTTTTACCTATACGTCATCACCCCTTCGCCTTTTGTCGTCTAAACTTAACAGTCGCCCTTTTGTCAGCTAAAGGTAACCGTCGCCTTTTGTGGTCTAAACCTAACCATCAACTTTTGTCGACTAAACCTAACAGTCTCCTTTTGTCATCCAAACTTAACCGTAACATTTAGTCGTCTAAACTTAACCGTCACCTTTTGTTGTCTAAACTTAACCATCTAAACTTAACCGTCGCCTTTTGTCATCTAAACTTAACCGTCACATTTTGTCGTCTAAACTTAACCTTTGCCTTTTGTCTTCTAAACGTAACCATCCCCTTTTGTCGACTAAACTTAACCGCCTCCTTTTATCGTCTAAACTTAACCGTCGCATTTTGTCGTCTAAACTTAACCGTCACCTTTTGTCGACTAAACTTAACTGTCTCCTTTTGTCATCCAAACTTAGCCGTAAGATTTAGTCGTCTAAACTTAACAGTCGCCTTTTTTCATCTTAACTTAACCGTCACTTTTCGTCATCCAAACTTAACGTCACCTTTTGTCGTCCAAACTTAACCGTTTCCTTTTGTCATCTCAACTTAACTCTCATCTTTCGTCGTCCAAACTTAACCATCGCCTTTCGTCGTCTAAACTTGACCGTCGCCTATTGTTGTCTAAACTTAACCGTCGCCTTTTGTTGACTCAACTTAACCGTCTCAATAAAGATATTCATTGTTTCATATACAGCAATCGTAAATCTAACGTAGGCTCACGGACTCAATGTGTCGCTTGAAAGCAGGTTGTGAGGGGTCGGCCTATGTTGGTTTGTGCGAGGGGCCTCATGTTTGGGCCCCAGATAATTGAGCCACCGGCCGCCTCTTTTATTACAACTCATCTAATACACGATCGTAGCTGGAAACCATACATTCCCGTGACGACCGCAAAGTCTTTATGTCTCATGAATGAATATTTTGTGAAACCTTTCACACTAAAGGTAAAATCCAGTGTTTTTTCTTTTACATCGTCATAGGCAACGGGCTGATGTTTAGATATGCCGCCCATCCTCCTCCCGCTGACCTCCGCCGACCCCTCACACTGACTCCATATTCATCCACATCGAGGATTCTCCTCTCATTCCTCCACTGCTCCATCCTGCGCTCACGTCGTTTCTGTCATCCATGGAGGAAAATTAAAAATGTAGATCTAATCGGAGGGGGGTCGTAATGTGATCAGGATGACAGGGGATCAATGGAGGCTGTCACACACACACACACACACACACACACACACACACACACACACACACACACACACACACACACATAACCACTGATGCATGTTGTGGAAGGGAAGTATGGATGGATGGACGGAAGAGAAGGAGGGGGACATTGGCCACTCTCACTTTGTCGCTGCTTTCTTTCTTTCTTTCTTTTTTGCGTCTTCATCTTTGCACATAACTGTGATGATGTGCCTTTTTTTTTTATTCCTGTCCGAACAAAAAAGACGTTTATCTCAAATATCTTTATGACTAGTGTTGTTTTTGGCGTTCTGTTTTACTTTTAGTCTAGTCTAGTTTTAGTCGACTAAAGTCTGACCATTTTATTCTAGTTTTAGTCGACTAAAGTCTGACCATTTTAGTCTAGTTTTAGTCGACTAAAGTCTGACCATTTTAGTCTAGTTTTAGTCGACTAAAGTCTGACCATTTTAGTCTAGTTTTAGTCGACTAAAGTCTGACCATTTTAGTCTAGTTTTAGTCGACTAAAGTCTGACCATTTTAGTCTAGTTTTAGTCGACTAAAGTCTGACCATTTTAGTCTAGTTTTAGTCGACTAAAGTCTGACCATTTTAGTCTAGTTTTAGTCAAAGAAAATTGTATATTAGTCTCTTTTTAGTGATGCAATTATATTTAATCAACATAATAAAAGTACCTAGTAGTATTGAGGAAACCATCATTTCCTTTTAGCCAAACCCATGCAGATATCTTTAGTTTACATGCAGATATCTTTAGTTTACATGCAGATATCTTTAGTTTAAATGCAGATATCTTTAGTTTACATGCAGATATCTTTAGTTTACATGCAGATATCTTTAGTTTAAATGCAGATATCTTTAGTTTACATGCAGATATCTTTAGTTTACATGCAGATATCTTTAGTTTACATGCATGTATCTTTAGTTTACATGCAGATATCTTTAGTTTACATGCAGATATCTTTAGTTTACATGCAGATATCTTTAGTTTTCATGCACATATCTTTAGTTTACATGCAGATATCTTTAGTTTACATGCACATATCTTTAATTTACATGCACATATCTTTAGTTTACATGCAGATATCTTGAGTTTACATGCACATATCTTTCGTTTACATGCAGATATCTTTAATTTACATGCAGATATCTTTAGTTTACATGCACATATCTTTAGTTTACATGCAGATATCTTTAGTTTACATGCAGATATCTTTAGTTTACATGCAGATATCTTTAGTTTACATGCAGATATCTTGAGTTTACATGCACATATCTTTAGTCTACATGCAGATATCTTTAGTTTACAGCATGTACAGGTCTAGAATAAGTAATACAATTCATGTTGATGCTAAATTCAGTTCAGTGTGATTTGCTCTGTGAAATACAAAACTAGTGAAAGTATTTGGCCAACAAGGGGCAGTTTAGTGCACTTATAGAGTGAGTCAGTCAGGTAGGAACTAAAAACACACTTTACACTCTCTCACAAATAAATACACAAACACATGCTAGCCGCGCGCGCGCGCGCACACACACACATACACACACATACGCTAGTCTCTCTCACAAACATGCTAGTCTCTCTCACACACACGCACACGTCTCTCTCTCTCACAAACACGCTAGTCTCTCACGCACGCACACACACACCTCCCAAACACGACCCCCGGCTGGTGTCACACTGTGTTCTCATGTTTCTTTAGTTTAGTTAACTCTTAGTTAACGGTAACGCTGACCCACAGCAGCAGCAGCTTCAGAATCCAAATAATGCGCGTGTGGGGATTGAGGAAGTGATGTCGCCCAGACGCGAGACTGGGAGAAAACTACAAAATAATAATAATAGTAATAATAACGTGACTAAACGAGACTAAACGAGACGAAACAACGTTATTTCGTCTCGTTTTCGTCAACGAAAATGGAGACATTTCATCTCGTTTTTATTCGTCAACGAAATTGCATTATATATTTCGTCTTAGTCATCGTCACATGCCCAGCATTTTCGTTTCGTCTCGTCTAGTTTTCGTCGCGTGATAGAGGTTCGTTGACGAAGATATTTCGTCATCATTTTTGTTGACGAAAGCAACACTATTTATGACAAACTGATGGTTTTAGCTAATGCATTTTACCTGTAATCTAAATACTTTAACAAAAGTAATGCCCTGTAATCCCTATATTTATCACTGTAGAAATCACCTTTCGTCGTCTAAACTTAACTGGAAGGAGGAGACGGTTAAGTTTAGGGGAATATTGCCGACGGCTAAATTTAGACGACAAAAGTCGACGGTTAAGTTTAGACGACAAATGGCGACGGTTAGGTTAAGATGACAAAAGGTGACCGTTAAGTTTAGAAAACAAAAGGAGACGGCTAAGTTTAGACCACTAAAGGAGATGGTTAGGTTTAGACGACTAAAGGAGAGGGTTACGTTTAGAAGACAAAAGGAGGGTTAAGTTTAGACGACAAAAGGTGATGGTTAAGTTTCGAAGACAAGAGGAGTGTTAAGTTTAGGCCACGAAAGGCACCAGTTAAGTTTAGATGACAAAGGGTGATGGTTAAGTTTAGACGACAAAAGGCGTTGGTTAAGTTTAGACAACAAAAGGAGACAGTTAAGTTTAGACGACAAAAGGCAATGGTTAAGTTTTCAAGACAAAAGGGGACGGTTAAGTTTAGACGACAAAAGGAGACGGTTAAGTTTTGTCAACGAAAGGAGATGGTTAAGTTTAGACAACTAAAGGAGAGGGTTAAGTTTTGACGACAAAAGGCGACCGTTAAGTTTAGACGCCTTTCGTCGTCTCTTCCCTTTCGTCGTCTAAACTTAACCGTCACCTTTTGTTGCCTAAACTTAACCGTCACCTTTTTGTTGTTTCAAAGTGAGCCTGGAATTCATGAAACTCCAGTGACTGGAGGTTTACGGTGCAGCTAAGCGCGTGAAACCGTAGACACCTTTAAACTTTGAACCGTGTTCCCCATCCAGATCTAATCTCACTTTAATCATTAACTGTCCTCCGCACGACTACAGGAACACATGGAGAAATGAAATATTGACCTGCAGGATTCATGCAGACTCAACACTTCATGTATGAATTAGATATGCTGATGAAGGTGCACAAAAACACACACACACACACACACACACACACACACACACACACACACACACACACACACACACACATTGTATAATAAGAGATATGATAATCTGGAGGCGCACACGTCCCATCAGCCCCTTCACCTCCCTGACAGCCAGAGTGGAACATTCACATAGTTTGACCTCTCCTTAACTAGGATGCCACGTTGAGATTAAATCCCCTTTCCTCTGCCTCCATCACTTAGTTGGGAAGTTTTAAATGGTTAACGGACGTTTTGACCACAACGATGCATCTGCCATTGTTCAAACATGAATCTTTTGGATTACTGTGGTCAAGAACTACAGTTAGTCCAGAATAGAGCTGAACTGGAACTCAGGTTGGTTATTTCTCTGCTCTCTACAAACTATTCATCATCAACGGGCTACTCACCTATGGCCGCGCTGTGTAACATCAAGGCGACGGTAGCTATCCCACCGGAGCCACTGCCGAGAAAAGAGGGAGACGCGGAAGTGTCCGATGCAGATTATGGATACGGCCTTTCAGTCCTCCTCTCTCCTTGTCATCCTCTCCAATGTCCGCCCCCTGCGGAAATAAAATGGACCTGCTTCACACCCAGTGCGGAATGGAAAGGGCCCTCGGACACATCTACATCGTCGCGCTGACTGAGACCTGGCTGGACAAGATGGTATTTGATGACGAGGTCAGCAAGACCATCCTCCCATCTGTAAAACCTCAGCTGGACCCCCTCCAGTTCGCATACAGGTAAAAAGGGGTACAGAGGACGCCGTCGCCCGCCTGCTGCATCTTTTCCTCAAGCACCTGGACTCCTCAGGCACTTTCACCAAGATCCTCTTTGTAGCTCCGATTTCAACACCATCCAAATGCACCTGCTCATCCAGAAGCTACACAACCACAACACTCCACCCATTCTGATCGAACTCCTGCACAACTTCCTCAGCGACAGAAGGCAAGCAGTCGACACTCATCACCGACACTCGAGCCCCCCAGGGCTGTGTGCCAAGACCACCACCTACCTTAAATACTCTGATGACACGGTCATCCTTGCTCTTCTATCAGACAATATCTCTATATCAGACTACCATGACACTGTTGCACACTTCTCCAACATAACCTCCTCCATCTCAATGTAGCCAAAACAAAGGAAGTGACAATAGGTACCTCCTCCCTCCAGCCCCCAACTCTCGTCAACAAAGATACAGTTGAATCATTTGACAGCTTCAAATACCTCAGACTCACAGTGGACAATTAACTCACTTTTGACCAGCACACAACGGACATTCAAAAGAAGGAGCCATCAAAGACTGCATGCCATCTGTAAACTTAAAGGACTCCTACCCTCCTGATGTTGTATCAGAGTATCGTCCAGCCCGTCCTGGTCTACTGTTCCAACACGCTGACTGTCAAACACCGAGTCAAACTCACACGTGTCACAAACGTAGCAGCCAAATTAATTGGTCTCCCCACACACACACTGTCAGAGCTCAACCTCAAGGCCATCTCACGCATCGCATCGACACTAGCACAGACAACACACACCCACTCAACCGCCACTTCACCATCCTGCCCTCCGGACGCAGGTTCAGGTCCCTGGTGTGCAGGAGGGCCCTTTTGGCAAAAGCCTGGTGTCTGCAGCCAGAGCAGCCCTCAACAAAGACCAAGATAAAAAACTCTACAGCCCCACTCTGCCATGTTTCTGTCTACATCTTAATTCTGCTCTTTGTCCTTATGTGTATTAACTGTCAGCGTGCTGCCCATAAACTGTACGGTTGAAGTGGAAAAGGATCTCCCCTCGGGGACGATAAAGTTCATTCTTTCATTCATTCATTCATCTTAAACCGCTTGTCCCTGTCGGGATCACGGGAGGCTGGAGCCGATCCTTGCTAACATCGGGCGTGAGGCGGGGTCCACCCTGTACGGGACGCCAGTCTATAACAGGGCACATAGAGACGCACAGAGACAGACAACCATTCACACTCACATTCACATCTACGGGCAATTTTAGAGTCATCAATTAACCTAACAAGAGTCTAAAAAGTACTAAAGTCAAAAACCCTCCATTTTCACTTCCTGTTTCAAAACCCAATGCATTATAACTGATGGTAGCTGCTCTCCAAATACTACATTTTATACAACATATCTGTAGAATCTTTATTTTCTCTGTCATTGTATAAATATAGAGCATAGGACCTGGTAACATAGGTATGCTCCCTATTGAAGTTAGCATTTAGCCACCATGGTTAGCCATTGGGCTAACTACCTTTCTGCTACTTCCCATTATCATTTCTACAGTAACGCCCCTGACAGTAAGACACGGTTTGTTTGGAGGTTTTTACAACAGCGTCATTAAAAAATAAAAATGTCTTTTTTCTCTTTTTCTCTTTGGAAATAATTTCACAGCGTGTGACCTGAACTGTAAAAGGTGAACAGGAGGTGATGTGAGGACTGCAAGGACTGAACTGCAGGTACGTGACGCCCTTGACCCGGAATAACAACACAGACGTGTATGTGTGTGTGTGTCTGTGTATTTGTGGGTTGTATAAATCGTCCACTGACTGACCACAGTGGTCAGACGCAGTGGTCAGCTTAAGTGCCCCCCCACCCCCACTCGCCCCAACACACACACACACACACACACGCACACACACACACATCTTCATTAACAAAGAAACATTTGTATTGATCTGGTCTACAGCTCATGTTACAGCAAAGAAATATGTATGGAGAGCCCTAAATGGGTTACACACACAGACACACACACACACACACACACACACACACACACACACACACGTAATCACAAGTTGTCACATACACATTCACTTACACTGAAAAGGAAAACATGCAAACACACACACAGATGCAGAGTGAGTGGTCAGTGCTAAGCAGGTTAGTGTGAGTGAATTAGTATTGAGCAGCTCCTTACAGCGTTATCTGTGGCTAAAGCTCGCCACGGGTGTCAGAACCACAGCTAACGCGCGTGTGTGTGTGTGTGTGTGTGTGTGTGTGTGTGTGTGTGTGTGTGTGTGTGTGTGTGTGTGTGTGTGTGTGTGTGTGTGTGTGTGAGTGTGTGTGTGTGTGTGTGTGTGTGTGTGTGTATGTGCGTAAAATAACAGGGATTTTATGATCTCCATAATCCATAGTTTAACATTTTTATTGGAAGTCCAGCTTTAATAGAGTTTGGAGTGAAATGATTGGGCTTGTTGCATTAGAGAGGTCCTTTAGCATCATCACTGTCAGAGGAGGCTCTGCACTGAGCTAATGCAGCCATCACTCATACACACTGACGGAGTCTCATCTGTGTGTGTGTGTGTGTGTGTGTGTGTGTGTGTGTGTGTGTGTGTGTGTGTGTGTGTGTGTGTGTGTGTGTGTGTGTGTGTGTGTGTGTGTGTGTTCTCTCAGAGTTTTCATAAGCAGGATCCATCTTGCACACACTGATGATGAGCGATGTGGAGGCAGACTCAGTGGAGGTCCTGTTGTGTTGAGCGACCGCGTCTTTGTGCGACCTGAAGACTTTCACACACTCCCTGCAACCCTGAACGTGCCCACAAGTTACTGGATGGGACACTACACGGACTTTACCCTGCCAGCTCCCCAGAACAAAGTAAAGACGTTTCTTTCACGAAGAAAACAAATCTCCGAGGGTGAAGAAGGAAAGAGATCTATACAAAGACGCCAACGAAAATGTCATTAACCTGTTCTAAAGTATATGTGTGTGGAAAATACCTCTAAGGTTGCATCGATCCCAACCAAGTGTTTTTCACGCCTAACCCTAACCGTCACTATTAGTTGGCTGAAATCTGTTTTTCTTTGGTGTGTTGTTACACTTCCCGTTTCCAGTGTTTTACCTTCCGGTTCGGTCCTGCAATCCATTTACATTTTCTGTTTGTCCCAATTTCCCAATTTGTCCCAAAAGTCCCATCCAGTGTAGTGCAGGGATGGTCACAAGTCACTTTTTCTGAGTCAAGTCTTAAGTCTCTGAAGGCAGCAGAAAGTCTTAAACAGGTATGGTTTTAATAAAAAATAAAATAGAGTTGGAGTGCAGCCATCTTGTATAATTACACAAAGTCCCAACTAATGACAGTTTATAATCTTGTGTAAATAAAGAAAGTCTGCTGCTCCCTTTATCTGAACTAATCACAGGCACAGCTGAAACTCCAGGTCCTGCTCTCATTGGAGGATTCTAAGACATTTGATAATAACTTGGAGGCAGACACATCTGGCTCTAGATATTCTGCATTATATTTTCATGATTGTGCTTGATTTTGATGTATATTTGCGTATTTTACTTGTTATTTGATATATTTTTATTGCATTGTATAGATGTATTTTGTATTGGCTGCTCATTTTGTTTGTCAGAAACGTTGTCAGTTGTGCTGCTGTCTGTCTCACAACACAAAAGAGATGTATAATGTCAGAGAGCTTTTCCTGTTAAATAAAAAAAAAACTCCTCCAGCTTCTCAAACGCAGTCTTATGGTTAAAACTAATAACGCAGTAACATTAACATTATGTGGTCAACAATAAAGCTGTAACGTAAACTTACCTTTAGCTGACATTAATAATTAACATGCATTTCTCCCGGTTTAACGCGTTAGCCAGCAGATGGTGGCAGCACCGGCAAGAAAACACTTTTCAAAAATATGTCATTTAATAAGCATCAATCTAAAAGTTAACCTCTCACAAAGCTAACATTAGTAACAAGCTAATGTTGATAGTTTATGCAGCTGAGCTTAACACAGACGTTGCATTCGGCGATTCTTTTGTTAAGGATCACGGAAATGAAACTGCAGCAGCAGACTGGGGTGAAGTTAGTTTGAAGTTGGATATTCAGAGAGGATGGGACCAGAGTGAATATCCATTTAATATCCAACTTATTACTAACTTTACCCCAGCAGCAGCAGCAGTTGATGTTCTCTCCGTGCTCGCGCATCTATGTGGGAGTGAATGAGTTTCTGCTCCTGATGTTAATGCTCCAAAAAGATTGTGCACGAGTCTCAAATCTCGAGTCCGAGTCGAGTCTCATGTCTTTTTGGGGGCAAGTCCAAGTCAAGTCTCAAGTCACATTTGTGTGAGACTTAAGTGCGACTCGAGTCTGTGTCTCAAACTCGAGTCCCCATCTCTGGTGTGGTGTTCCACAGGGTTCCATACTGGGTCCTCTTTTATTTCTTCCACAGACTAATGATGTGCTCTTTATTCTATACGCTGACGACACCAACATTTTTCTCACAGATAAAGATGAACACAGGTTGATAACTGGTGTGAACAATGTTCTAGAGAGGATGGACATGTGTTCAAAATCAATGAATGATCCCTTTATGTTGAAATAGACAAGACATTACTTTACCCTGCCAGCTTCCTCATACAAAGTCGTTTCTATCACGAAGAAAACAAACCTCTGAGGCTGAAGAGGAAGGGGATTTACACAAAGACGGCAACAGATATGTCGAGAGCATGACATGAATCACGTTACTGACCTTTTCTAAAGTATATGTGTGTGGAAAAGAGAGACAAGGGAAAACAGAGACAACATACACTCAGCTGTAACGTATAAAAGCTAAGGGCCCACATGATCAACAACACTTCCATTGGTAAACAATTGCACAAAGAAGAAGAAACAGAGAAGGAATATGTTTGGAAAGACTGCAATTTTTTTTCCAATTTTCCTAATTTTTTTTAACTGGTTAAGCACTTGGTGTTGTGAAAAAAGTGAAATATCTGGGCAACATAATCAGTGAAGTCCTATGTGATGATGACGACATTCAACGTTAGTGTTGTAAAGTCTATGCAAAGGCCAATATGCAAGGAAGTGTAATAAGTATACAGAGGATGTGAACATAGCCTTGTTCAGATCATATTGTACTACACTCTGCATACTTGTGGTGCAAGTACAGTACAGCCAAAATGAGAAAACTGTTGGTCGTAATGTGTTCTTACTCAAGGAAGAAGAAGAAGAAGAAGAAGAAGAGGAATTCCTTTATTTGTCCCGCAATGGGGAAATTCAATTTTCCCTCTACTATTATTTTTTCATTTTACACACACACAGGCCCAAAATACCCACACATGCACAGACAGGACCTATATACATGCAATTAATGGAGAAATGTTAGAGAGAGAGGGCTGCCAGTGACCAGCGCCCAGAACAGTTGGGGGTTCGGTGCCTTGCTCAACAGCACCTAGGCAGTGCCCAGGAGATGAACTGGCACCTCTCCAGCCACCAGTCCACAATCCGTTCATGGTCCACACAGGGACTCGAACGGACACATGCCGTCATCGGCCTACCGTGGTGTCACATGACAACAACAGTGCTGCTGCGTGAGAGGAAAGAGACGGACCCATAGAGTGTTTACTGAGCTGGACTCTGAGCCACATGCATGGGAATGAATTAGACAGACCATATATTTCTCCCTTTTTCCCTGATGCTCTGAATAAGTCGCTAAATTAGTTGCTGAATGAATAAAGTTGCTAAGAAGGAGTGAAAAGTCTCTAAATCTAGTGAGACAGTGCCCTCGCCTGTGAGTTCTTTGGGACGGGGAAGGGGCTCCCAGCAGCACCCTCTGCTCAGTGAGGACACTAACTTCAGAGTGATTGGTGCATCAGAGTCCAAAACAGTACAAAAGTCTCCACTAACACCAGAAACAGTGACACATTGTCTCTAGGATGGAGGAGGATTTGGGAAGTCTCCAGATTTGGAGAGAAACTCTTCGGTGTTTGGATTCTCCACAGCGTCTCCCCTCCCCTCTCTCTTCTTCTTCGTTTTTGGTGTATTTCTGTGGCAGTTACAGCGCCACACCCAGGCCTGGCATAAGTACTACAGCATTTTTAGCCGGTTTCACTGGTTTCCTGTGGATGCAGATGTTTCTTGAGTTGTAAACTATTTAAGAACGAAGGAGAAAAAAAGGTCGTTTTCGATCGCGTGGACGTACCCTCAGTGTGCTCACAGCCGGAGAAAGTCCATTTTGTTCACTTGCTCTCTTTATCCACTTTATGACAGTTTTCTTGAAATGTGTGTAGAGAATGCAGCTGACTCTGCGGTCACTCTCTTTCGTGATCGCATTAGCTTAATGTCTGAACTGTAACATGAGACAGAGTCCAGTACATCTCTATATGACAGATCGTCTGCAGACATCAGTCACAGCTGGCACCGCTTCAAAACCTCAAAGCATGTCAACCACAATCACACACACGCACGCACACACACATACACACACGTCCACAGCAATCATACATCAGATCTACCTTCATTGGAGCAGAGTAAAAATCAAAGCAACCCCCCTCCTCCGCCCACCCACCTCAGCCCGTCAGCCCCAGCCAAATCCAATCACAGCTCGATACTCGCCTTGATTGATTAGCTTCCAATCCAATTGAATCTCTCTCAGAAGGAGGTGGGAGGGGGTGGCGGGCTGCCTTGCTCAAAGCCATTAGGCATTGGCATTGGCAGGAGGGTGAGGTGAGGTGGGGGGGGGGGGTGAACACGGGGGAGAAAAAAGAGAGGCAGGGGAAGAGAAGTGATTGAGAGAGATGGAGGGTGTGCGAGACAGAAGAAGACTGAGAGAAAGAGGGAGAGTCTGTATTGGCAGCTCCCATTCAAAGGATCTGTGTGGGTGTGTGTGTGTGTGTGTGTGTGTGTGTGTGTTCCTGTTTAAATTGCCTTGTTAGAAGTTGACTGTAACTGTAAACTGTAAAAGTGCTTAGACACACCAGGGAGGGACGATCTAACGTTTCATATTTCAGATTTTTAGCCAGACTGCCATCTGAGCAGCTTTTGTTGCTGATCAATACCACACTGGTTTGGCTCTGGGAACCCATTTAACCCGAACACGTTTTTATGAAAAGACAAAAGGGTTAACAGCATGAGGACTGATATCATTACAGTTGCTCTGGACTTTTAAACATCAGGAACATCTAACGTCTAACTTTAACCATCTAACTTGAACCATTCAAGATCAACGTCTAACTTTAGCCATCTAACTTTAACCGTCTTACTTTAACCATCTAACTTTAACCATCTAACTTTTACCATCTTACTTTAACCATTCAAGGTCAACGTCTAACTTTAGCTATCTAACTTTAACCATCTTACTCTAACCATCTAACTTTAACCATCTAACTTTAACAATCTTACTTTAACCATCTAACTTGAACCATTCAAGATCAATGTCTAACTTTAACTATCTAACTTTAACCATCTAACTTTAACCATCTTACTTTAACCATCTAACTTTAACCAACTTACTTTAACCATCTAACTTTAACCATCTAACTTTACCATTCGAGATCAACGTCTCACTTTAACCATCTTACTTTAACCATCTAACTTTAACCATCTAACTTTAACCATTCAAGGTCAACGTCTAACTTTAACTATCTAACTTTAACCATCTTACTTTAACCATCTAACTTTAACCATCTAACTTTAACCATTTAAGGTCAACGTCTAACTTTAACTATCTAACTTTAGCCATCTAACTTTAACAACCTAACTTTGACCATCTAACTTTAGCCATCTAACTTTAACCATTTAACTTTAACAACCTAACTTTAACCGTCTAACTTTAACCATTCAAGATCAACGCCTAACCTCAATCACTCAAGAGACTTTCTCAAATCTAGGGTAACCACCTCGACAGGCCCCTGTTGAGTTGGCTTTAGTTTTGTAATTAATGAAAACAACACATTTGATCGGCACACATGCATGGGGATTTTGTGGTTATTGTGCCGCTGGTTACTTTTTGTGCAGCCATGTGTAATGCGCTTGACTCCAGCTGGAGGCTTCAATATAGTCCAACCATCAAACACACATGACTTAATCATTTAACCCAGGTCGACAACTATGGTAAACAACCTCCCACCACACATCAGAGAAGCAACGTGTTTATAGTTTTAACACACAGCTCAAAACATATGTTTACAATTTGGCTTTTAAATCATTTACACTGTAAATGCTACTACTTTTCAATATTCCCTGTACATGTTTTATGGCTTTCACATTTATTTTTGTGTAAAATACTTTGAACTGCATTGTATTTTATGAAAGGTGCTAGACAAATGATGTATTATTATTGTTATTATTACAAAAGAGCCCAGAGTTACGTCCAGTTACAATACAACAGGTTTTTTTTTTTTTAAACCATAGTCTTAACCAGATGTTGATGTTTTTCTGTCTATTACTGTTGAGAAGTTAATATTTAGTCGTTACTTTAAATGTTTGTGACATGATGTGGTAGATGGTGTGTGTGTTTGTGTGTGTGTGTGTGTGTGTGTGTGTGTGTGTGTGTGTGTGTGTGTGTGTGAGAGAGACAAACATACGTTTTGTGTTGATAATGAGGCAGATTTGACATTACCCTCATCGGGATGTGGTGTTTATTTCTCTGCCTCTTCCTCCCACAATTCCCCCTGACCACAACTCCCTGTGTCCTGACAAACCAAGAGAGAGAGACAGAGACAGACGGAGAGAGGGAGGTGAAGAAAGAGAGAGCAACCCACAGACCACATAATGGTTGGCATCAGTTATATGGCAGACATAATGCAGACAGAGAGAGAGAGAGGTAGAGAGACTGCTGTGTGTGTTTTCAACATTTTGATACAGTGGCTTGCACAGACGCGCACTTTAAACACGTTATGGCTCCTAGAGGGCACTTTAGTAAAGGTTGTGGCTCCTAGAGGGCAGTTTAGTAAAGGTTGTTGCTCCTAGAGGGCACTACTGCACACATATTGACTCCTACAGCGCACTTTAGCACACGTTTTGGCTCCTAGAGTGCGCCTTAGCACATGTTTTGGCTCCTAGAGTGCACTTTAGCACATGTTTTGGCTCCTAGAGTGCACTTTAGCACGCATTTTGGCTCCTAGAGAACACTTTAGCACGCGTTTTGGCTCCTAGAGGGCACTTAAGCACACGTTTTGGCTCCTAGAGCACACTTTAGTGTACATTTTGGCTCCAATATGGCACTTTAGCACATGGTTTGGCTCCTAGAGGGCACTTTAGCACATGTTTCGCTCCAAGGGGGCACTTTAGCACATGTTTGGCTCCTAGAGGGCACTTTAGCACGCGTTTATCAATAATTGAACCACGTGCATGCCTATGTTGAAACAGTTTGTTCCGCCTTCAAAACTATGATTTATAATCAAATGAAATTAACTTTATTAAAATACCTTTTTAAAAGCTTTATTAGTCATTGACCCGTATCCATGACAGCCATTAAGGTGGATTGTGCATAAAGCTTCCACCCAGAATCCAACGCCGAAGGCCACACCGACAGCATGTGCAGAGAGTGACGATAACGCTGCCAGATATGACTTTAACTCTTACAACACCTCGGCGTATCTCTCTATATCTCTGTTCCCGTCTCCACTCAGCCTTGGCCATAAAGATTAGACGCCTGCCTTCAGAGTCCACGGCTCGGACTCGAGTCCAGAGGTTACCTTCACCTGCTTAACAAGCCCCGGCTGAGAGCGCGTCACCTCACACACTCAGCAGGGCGACGCAGCAAGGTGAGTGAGCCACAGGTAGATTTGAATTTTTCTGTACTTTCGTAAGAAATGCGCTAAAACTGGGAGAGCAGTTTACATTTTAGTCCACGATGTTGTACCGAAACAGCATGAAATTTAAATATTTAATATAAGACGCACAGATAAGTGTTGTCTCTTGCAGGCAAAATAGTTTGCATGAAAGAAAATTTGGCAGGGGTGAGAATATTTGCATTTATCTATATTTTTGTGATACTTCTCATAATATAGTACAGATTTGAGTTCATTTAAATCCTGATGTGAAAGATTAATCATAATTCATATATATTTCTTATAATGTTCTCCCAATCTGTAAAACGGCTTTACATGTTCTAGCATTTAAAGGGGAAAAACCTATTCAAACACTAATATAATAGGACGTATATATAACAATTCATTAATTGCAGTAAAAGTGATATAAAATGATATAAAAATGTGTCATTTCAAGAAAAAGTCCTGCGTTTAAATTGTCACGTAAGGAAGCAAATTTAAGTAGTAATAATCAGAAAACATGTACCTACGTTATTAAATATGAGTACTGAATTAGGTAGTGATTGCAGTATAATAGCTATTGTGACTGTTATACTGTTATATATCAGTTGGTTTTCGGCTGTTAACAAAAGATGATGGAGGATTCACCT
>NC_139848.1:13235142-13297642 GCF_963691815.1 Echiichthys vipera | reverse complement strand
ACGAACAGTAAATGACGGTGATGCGTCGCTGTCAGTAACAAGGATTCATCCTGTTGTGACACTGCAGGCTGACAGGAAATCACTGTTACTGATGGAGAGCGTCACACACATACACACACACACTCTCTTCACACGCGTGTCATGTTATATTGACTAAAGGTAGAAATAAAGGATCGGTCTGGATGCTATGAGATCACGGAATAAACTTCATATCAACATGTCTGCACGTGTCATCAATGGTTTTTTTTGGTCTTTTCAATATGAGAAAGCAGTTTCATTACACCCCTAAACTTTATGGATGTATGCACGCATTCATCACATTCATCGCATGGATGCATTTATGCAGCTCTTGAGAAACCACGCAGCGATCCTCAAAGTGCTTCAAGGTCAAGGGATCATATTCAGTGTGTTCATAGTCACAGCAGTAACCCTGAATGGTCTTTCCCCAGTTTAGGGAATAATCAGATTATTGAAGTTCCCCTCGTATACATGAAAGGGGTTGAATGGGAAAATGACGGAGTAACTCTTCCTCCGGTACTTCCTCCACCAACATACAGCTGGACTGAATACGTTTTTTCTTCACGTTCACCTTTGTCAAAAACAACTTGTAAAACGGGAGGAAAATGGCCGACTTTTGGACAGTATGAGGACAGAAAGGGTTCTTTATGGTAGTGATGTTTTTGCCAGGGTGAAGTCCTCCCTCCGTTCAAAGGCAACGCTCTATTGTTGTTTTCTTCATGTTGTCTTCCTGATTTGTTCTATTTTCGGGTCAAAAGCCACTACGGAGCATGTGCAGACGCTGTTACATGCACCAATACTTCGATTACTGAAGGAGATCTCTAGCTCTGTTAACCGGGATGTGAAAACACTGACTTAACCCGGGGTTCAGTGTTTACATTGTGTTTGAGAAACCAGAGAATGTCCTTAACCCGCACTGAGTGTCTATCTGAGGGAGGATACACTTGGACCCTGTAAGTCTTTGAACACTCAACTCAATATCAAATTAAATACAACCTCACCTTATATCAAACACAACAACATATGTTTATATATGTACACACATCTAAAAACGTTCGGATCATTGCATACGGACTTAAGCACCTTAAGCACAGACATGAAGATAAAAACAGAAAAAAGTCTAAACCAATGAGGTGTCAGAGTAAAGAAATAAATTTTTGTTATGGTGCACAACAGAGGTAGAACCCAAATGCACGACTCGATTCAGGAGATTCAGTCAAAGGTGATATTTATTGTGATCTGATGACAATACCACGGTGCAGGAAGCAGTAATGGCTTGCAAGGAGGGGTCCCGGGGTTCCACAAGGAGTGCTGGTGGTGCTGGGTGAAAACGCGGGCTGCGTCGCGCAGGTCGGAAGCTTTCCCAAGATGGAGATTGGGTGGCTGTAGTGAGCGGCAGTGGCAGGAGAAGACGAACAAGCATGGAAGCAAGCAGGCAGGCGGGCTAGCAGGATTAACTGAACAGAGGAATCAAACCGGATAGAAATGCTACACAAGCGACAACACTCAAGAGATAACTAAAGGCCGGTGTCAAACTAGGTTACGCTCAGGCTGAGAGTATGAACTGGCAATGAGTGGCTGGAAATCCGGAGGTTATATTGAGAGGTTGATTAGTGGGATGAGATGCACCTGGCTCCACCTGTTAGAGAGAGAAAACCACGCCCATGCACAACACTGACAGGGAAGGGGAGAGACGAGGATCAAAAACATATACAGAGCAGACACAACGGGGAGGAGGGACTGCCAAGATGTAGATCATGACAATTTTAGACCTCTTGAAGATGTTCCTCAGCTGAACCGATCAATGACCATGCCTGTCACTCTGGTCCATGGAAACACTGACAGTGGATAACAGAGGTAGGTTTAACAGAAGACGGTAGAGAGACAGGCGTTTCCATCAACAGTGGGACAACGTCAGCTGGGGCAGAAATAAGAACCTCTGTTTTATTAGTGTGACATCCAGTTTTCTACTGTGTTTAGGCAATTAAGTAAAGCAGACCGTTTTTCAACATGTGGCAATATACAACTGAAAAGAGCAAACAACACAGAATCTTGGTCCCATTCAAAGGTCTATGTCTGACCCTTAAATGGGACCAAGAAGCTACAACAACACTGACTTATGTCACTGATAATACAAGTTATATGTTTACCAAACGGGAACCTCCAGGTCTAAGAAATGAAACCACCCTCTAAACTTAACCGTCTCCTTTAGTCGTCTAAACTTAACCGTCGCCTTTTGTCATCTTAACTTAACCGTCACCTTTTGTCGTCTAAACTTAACCGTCTCCTTTTGTCGTCTAAACTTAACCATCGCCTTTTATCGTCTACACTTAACCGTCGCCTTTTGTCGTCTAAACTTTACCGTCGCCTTTTGTCGTCTAAACTTAACCGTTGCCTTTAGTCATCTAAACTTAATCGTTGCCTCTAGTCGTCTAAACGTAACCGCCGCCTTTAGTCGTCTAAACTTAACCGTCGCCTTTAGTGGTCTAAACTTAACTGCTGCCTTTTGTCGTCTAAACTTAACCGTCGCCTTTTGTCGTCTAAACTTAACCGTCGCCTTTTGTTGTCTTAACTTAACCGTCGCCTTTTGTCGTCTAAACTTAACCGTCACCTTTAGTCGACTAAACTTAACCGTCGCCTTTTGCGTCTAAACTTAACCGTTGCCTTTCGTCGTCCCAAATTTTTCTGAAAGAAACAAACGTGTTTATGAGAACACGTTCCTGTTACTCTGAGCTGTTTCCATTTAAGAGACACGTCCACATCACAAACACTTTAATTACCTTCAGTTTTAAAGTCTCCTGTCAGAGTAAGACTGTGTGTTCACATCACCACAGGCTGTCTGCTTAGAACATACACACACACACACACACACACACACACACACACACAGACTCCTCTCCTGAGCCCACACTGGTTTGGTTTCACCCGGCTAGTTCTCAGACAGTGTGTGTGTGTGTGTGTGTGTGTGTGTGTGTGTGTGTGTGTGTGTGTGTGTGTGTGTGTGTGTGTGTGTGTTTATTTACCTGACACAGTTCTTTCCCTTCACTGTGACCCTGGGGAACCTGCATGAACACTCATGCATGTGTACACAAAATTAAATACTGACAAAACCTACACACACAAATACACAAACTGTTGAAGGACACAATTAAACCTCTTAAACACACACACACAGGCTCCCAGACCCCGCGAGGCCTCCCGTTAGTTTTCCATTAGACGTTTGGTCGTGACACGCCGGAGGAAAGGCGGCCCAGCGGAACCGACTACGGCCAAACACAAACAAATAAGAGAAGCCAGACGCCAAAACAGCAGCATCACCGAAAAACTGTTGTGAGGACAGATGTTAAAACTTTAAACTTTGTTGGCTAAAATTGTTGTTTTGTTGGCTAAAATCTTTCTTTTTGATGGTTAAATTCGTTTTGTTCGCTAAAATTTATTTTGTTGGCCTAAAGTTGTTGTTTTGTTGGGTATAAACGTTCTTGTTTTGTCTAAAATTGTTCTTTTGTTGGCTAAAATTGTTCTTTTGTTGGCTAAAATCGTTCTTGTGTTGTTAAGACAGATGTTTAAACTGCTGTTAGGACAGATGTTTAATCTGCTGAGGACAGATGTTTAATCTGCTGAGGACAGATGTTTAAACTGCTGAGGACAGATGTTTAATCTGCTGAGGACAGATGTTTAAACTGCTGAGGACAGATGTTTAATCTGCTGAGGACAGATGTTTAAACTGCTGAGGACAGATGTTTAAACTGTTGTGAGGACAGATGTTTAAACTGCTGTGAGGACAGATGTTTAAACTGCTGTGAGGACAGATGTTTAAAAGGCTGAGGACAGATGTTTAAACTGCTGAGGACAGATGTTTAAAAGGCTGAGGACAGATGTTTAAACTGCTGTGAGGACAGATGTGAGGACAGATGTTTAAACTGCTGTGAGGACAGATGTTTAAACTGCTGTGAGGATAGATGTTTAAACTGATGTTAGGACAGATGTTTAAACTGCTGTGAGGGCAGATGTTTAAACTGCTGTGAGGACAGATGTTTAAACGGCTGAGGACATATGTTCAAACTGCTGTGAGGACAGATGTGAGGACAGAGGTTTAAACTGTTAAGGACAGATGTTTAAACTGCTGAGGACAGATGTTTAAACTGCTGTGAGGACAGATGTTTAAACTGCTGTTAAGGACAGATGTTTAAACTGCTGTGAGGAAAGATGTTTAAACTGCTGTGAGGACAGATGTGAGGACAGATGTT
This sequence comes from Echiichthys vipera, assembly GCF_963691815.1. Taxonomy (NCBI): domain Eukaryota; kingdom Metazoa; phylum Chordata; class Actinopteri; order Perciformes; family Trachinidae; genus Echiichthys; species Echiichthys vipera. The sequence continues at coordinate 13,293,377 of NC_139848.1, read as the reverse complement.
TAAACTGCTGAGGACAGATGTTTAAACTGCTGTGAGGACAGATGTTTAAACTGCTGTGAGGACAGATGTTTAAACTGCTGTGAGGACAGATGTTTAAACTGCTGTTAAGGACAGATGTTTAAACTGCTGTGAGGAAAGATGTTTAAACTGCTGTGAGGACAGATGTGAGGACAGATGTTTAAACTGCTGAGGACAGATGTTTAAACTGCTGTGAGGACAGATGTTTAAACTGCTGTGAGGACAGATGTTCAAATTGCTGTGAGGACAGATGTGAGGACAGATGTTTAAACTGCTGAAGACAGATGTTTAAACTGCTGAGGACAGATGTTTAAACTGCTGTGAGGACAGATGTTTAAACTGCTGTGAGGACAGATGTTTAAACTGCTGTGAGGACAGATGTTTAAACTGATGTGAGGACAGATGTGAGGAGAGGTGTTTAAACTGCTGTGAGGACAGCTGTTTAAACTGCTGTGAGGACAGATGTTAAAACTGCTGTGAGGACAGATGTTCAAACTGCTGTGAGGACAGATGTTCAAACTGCTGTGAGGACAGATGTTTAAACGGCTGAGGACAGATGTTTAAACTGCTGTGAGGACAGATGTTTAAACTGCTGTGAGGACAGATGTTCAAACTGCTGTGAGGACAGATGTTTAAACTGCTGAGGACAGATGTTTAAACTGCTGTGAGGACAGATGTGAGGACAGATGTTTAAACTGCTGTGAGGACAGATGTTTAAACTGCTGTGAGGACAGATGTTTAAACTGCTGTGAGGACAGATGTTTAAACTGCTGTGAGGACAGATGTGAGGACAGATGTTTAAACTGCTGTGAGGACAGATGTTTAAACTGCTGTGAGGACAGATGTTTAAACTGCTGTGAGGACAGATGTGAGGACAGATGTGAGGACGGATGTTTAAACTGCTGTGAGGACAGATGTTTAAACTGCTGTGAGGACAGATGTGAGGACAGATGTGAGGACAGATGTTTAAACTGTTAAGGACAGATGTTTAAACTGCTGTGAGGACAGATGTTTAAATGGCTGAGGACAGATGTTTAAACTGCTGAGGACAGATGTTTAAACTGATGTGAGGACAGATGTTTAAACTGCTGAGGACAGGTGTTTAAACTGCTGAGAGGACAGATGTTAGAACTGCTGTGAGGACAGATGTTTAAACTGCTGTGAGGACAGATGTGAGGACAGATGTTTAAACTGCTGTGAGGACAGATGTTTAAACAGCTGTGAGGACAGATGTTTAAACTGCTGTGAGGACAGATGTTAAAACTGCTGTGAGGACAGATGTTAAAACTGCTGTGAGGACAGATGTTCAAACTGCTGTGAGGACAGATGTTTAAACGGCTGTGAGGACAGATGTGAGGACAGATGTTTAAACTGCTGTGAGGACAGATGTTTAAACTGCTGTGAGGACAGATGTGAGGACAGATGTTTAAACTGCTGTGAGGGCAGATGTTTAAACTGCTGTGAGGACAGATGTTTAAACGGCTGAGGACATATGTTCAAACTGCTGTGAGGACAGATGTGAGGACAGAGGTTTAAACAGCTGTGAGGACATATGTTTAAATTGCTGAGGACAGATGTTTAAACTGCTGTGAGGACAGATGTTTTAACTGCTGTGAGGACAGATGTTTAAACTGCTGTGAGGAAAGATGTTTAAACTGCTGTGAGGACAGATGTTTAAACTGCTGAGGACAGATGTTAAAACTGCTGTGAGGACAGATGTTAAAACTGCTGTGAGGACAGATGTTAAAACTGCTGTGAGGACAGATGTTCAAACTGCTGTGAGGACAGATGTTTAAACGGCTGAGGACAGATGTTTAAACTGCTGTGAGGACAGATGTTTAAACTGCTGTGAGGACAGATGTGAGGACAGATGTTTAAACTGCTGTGAGGACAGATGTTTAAACTGCTGTGAGGGCATATGTTTAAACTGCTGTGAGGACAGATGTTTAAACGGCTGAGGACATATGTTCAAACTGCTGTGAGGACAGATGTTTAAACAGCTGTGAGGACAGATGTTTAAACGGCTGAGGACAGATGTTCAAACTGCTGTGAGGACAGATGTTTAAACGGCTGAGGACAGATGTTTAAACTGCTGTGAGGACAGATGTTTAAACTGCTGTGAGGACAGATGTGAGGACAGATGTTTAAACTGCTGTGAGGACAGATGTTTAAACTGCTGTGAGGGCATATGTTTAAACTGCTGTGAGGACAGATGTGAGGACAGATGTTTAAACGGCTGAGGACATATGTTCAAACTGCTGTGAGGACAGATGTTTAAACAGCTGTGAGGACAGATGTTTAAACGGCTGAGGACATATGTTCAAACTGCTGTGAGGACAGATGTGAGGACAGAGGTTTAAACTGTTAAGGACAGATGTTTAAACAGCTGTGAGGACAGATGTTTAAACTGCTGAGGACAGATGTTTAAACTGCTGTGAGGACAGATGTTTTAACTGCTGTGAGGACAGATGTTTTAACTGCTGTTAAGGACAGATGTTTAAACTGCTGTGAGGAAAGATGTTTAAACTGCTGTGAGGACAGATGTGAGGACAGATGTTTAAACTGCTGAGGACAGATGTTTAAACTGCTGTGAGGACAGATGTTTAAACTGCTGAAGACAGATGTTTAAACTGCTGTGAGGACAGATGTTTAAACTGCTGAGGACAGATGTTTAAACTGCTGTGAGGACAGATGTTCAAACTGCTGTGAGGACAGATGTGAGGACAGATGTTTAAACGGCTGTGAGGACAGATGTGAGGACAGATGTTTAAACTGCTGTGAGGACAGATGTTTAAACTGCTGTGAGGACAGATGTTTAAACTGCTGTGAGGACAGATGTGAGGACAGATGTTTAAACTGCTGAGGACAGATGTTTAAACTGCTGTGAGGACAGATGTTTAAACTGCTGAAGACAGATGTTTAAACTGCTGAGGACAGATGTTTAAACTGCTGTGAGGACAGATGTTTAAACTGCTGTGAGGACAGATGTTTAAACTGCTGTGAGGACAGATGTTTAAACTGCTGTGAGGACAGATGTGAGGACAGATGTTTAAACGGCTGTGAGGACAGATGTTTAAACTGCTGTGGGGACAGATGTTAAAACTACTGTGAGGACAGATGTGAGGACAGATGTTTAAACTGCTGTGAGGACAGATGTTTAAACTGCTGTGAGGACAGATGTTTAAACTGCTGTGAGGACAGATGTTAAAACTACTGTGAGGACAGATGTGAGGACAGATGTTTAAACTGCTGTGAGGACAGATGTTAAAACTACTGTGAGGACAGATGTGAGGACAGATGTTTAAACGGCTGTGAGGACAGATGTTTAAACTGCTGTGGGGACAGATGTAATATTGTAAAATCTGAAGTTATCCGTCCCCTGAAGACATCTGATCGTCTTTATTTTGATGGTGTCCTGTCAGCTCCACTCAGCGTTGACTTTTGTTTACACCAAACGGACTTTAACAAAACATTTTAGCCGATTGAGTTCTGCCCCTGAGACACGAGTTAACATATATTATACATTATATTATATTATACATATTTAAGATGCTCATTTTTCAGAGAGCACATTTCCCGATTGTCTGACGGTATGGTGACGTTATACAGTCACACGTGGAGCACTGAGATGAGGCAGAGGTGACAGAGCACAGGTGCAGCACAGGTGAAGCAGGTAAGCACAGGTGCACACACACAAACACGCACACACACACTTCTGTTCAGTCTCACCAGGGATGGGCTGAACAAGAGAGAGTGAATCATCTGTCCTGAAATGGTTGAGAGACGGCCCTGAGGAGATCTCCGCGGACCCTCTGTGTCTCCGAAAGATTTCTGCTCATGTTTCCGTCCTGCAGAAAGTGATCTTATCGCCCGGCAGTCGCTCCTGCTGCTCCCCGCGGAGCCCTTTCCCTTAAACAACCCCCACGACAGGAACGTCCCAGCTCACCTGCTTCACAATATACACACGGATCAATGAAAGAAAGACCCTTTCTCTATTTGGTTTCTAATGTCATAACATTTCATCCTGACCATTAAAAAGCCTTAAAAAGAACCCTTGTGTTCTGGTGTATTTATGACTCCTAGTTGCATCCTGCAGGCCACCGTAGGTAAATGGACTTGTACTTATAAAGTGCCTTTCTAGTCTTCTGACTACTCAATGCGCTTTCACAATGTTTGTCACATTCACCCATTCACGCAGATGGCAGTGAACATCTACAGACCATCTAATCCATAGGTGTCAAAGTCAAGGCCCGGGGGCCAGATGAATTAGCCCGTGAATGAATGATCTTGGCCCCCGGGATGATATTTGATTAGTATTAGAACCGGCCCACACGCCACAGCCGCCAGCTGGTGTTTTTCACGCACCAAAACTATATTACCCACAATGCAACGGTAGCCAATAAACATTGAACCAGTCGGGCTCTCGGCTTGTTAAAAAAATTGTTTTTTTTGGCCCTCCGATGTATTTGACTTTGACATCCCTGATCTAATCTAACCATTAACACCACATCTACACACCCATGCACAGCACGGGGAGCAATTCAGGGTTCAGTGTCTTGCTCAAAGACACTTTGACATGTGGACCGGGGGAGGTGGGGATTGAACCGCTCATCGTGACTTTGCTTCTTATTTCATTTGATGTGGTTGTTACTGTTGTAAAGGCCTCTTCTCTCTGTTCTGTGGTCCTGATGAATCATGAGCCTTACAATGTGAATCCAGCCCGTCAAGCAAACCAGGCTGTTCTCACGCATTTTTCCTACGTATCACAACGGATATTCGTGTGTGTCCCACATATTTATTGTGTGTATTCTCCACAGGGAAAGCATGTCATGGAGTATAAGATGGTGAGGCATAGAATACAGGATTTTAATCCAGGGGAGCAGGGTTCAGTTCCCGTCTGTAGCAAACCAATCCACCACCTTTTTTTCTAATCCTAACTGTCACCTTTTGTTGGTTAAAATCGCTCACGTAATGTTGTTTTTGTGCATTGTTAAACTTCCGGTTCAGCATATTTTGAGTCCGGTCCATCCTGAGAATGTCAGCTTGTTTATTTTCGTTGAGTTTCTACGAATTTCTGCGCAAAACTTTACTTAGGATTTGCTACAAATGTGTTCATGAGAACATGTTTAACAAACAACTCAACCCAAACGTGAATAAACCAAATACGTTGAAAGATAACGTTTGGAAATGTCCGTATCAAAGCATCTAAATTGTTTTTTAGGAAGGATGAGACGACACCACTCGATCAGGACCTGAACGCATTCAGGACCCAAACACCTCTGGGACCCAAACACCTCCAGGACCTGTACGCCTTCAGGGCTCGAACACCTCCAGGACCTGCACGCATTCAGAACCTGAACACCTCCAGGACGTGAACACTACCAGGACCTGAATGCCTCCAGGATCTGTACGCCTCCAGGATGTGAACTCCTCCAGGACCTGGATGCCTCCAGGATCTGAACGCCTCATGGACCTGTACGCCTCCAGGACCTGCACACATTCAGAACCTGAACACCTCCAGGATGTGAACTCCTCCAGGATCCTGAATGCCTCCAGGATCTGAACGCCTCCAGGACCTGTACGCTTCCAGGACCTGCACGCATTCAGAACCTGTACGCATTTAGAACCTGAACGCCTCCAGGACCTGTACGAATTTAGAACCTGAATGCCTCCAGGACCTGTACGCCTCCAGGACCTGTACGCCTCAAGGACCTGCACGCATTTAGAACCTGAACACCTCCAGGACCTGAACACCTCCAGGATCTGAACGCCTCCAGGACCTGAACATCTCCATGACCTGAACGCCTTCAGGACCTGTACGCCTCCAGGACCTGAACACCTCCAGGACATGAACGCCTTCAAGACCTGTACGCCTCCAAGACCTGAACGCCTCCAGGACCTGAACGCCTCCAGGACCTGAACACCTCCAGGAACTGAACACCTCTATGACCTGAACGCGTCTTTTTCATGTTTCATGTTTACATTGATTTTGTTACTTTTAATGGTTGTGCACTGAACACCAAGATGAATTCCTTGAATGTGAAAACATACTTGGAAATAAACTCCTGTATCTGACTGATTCTCTCTCGTGGGGTACCCCAGGGCTCTGTGTGAGGACAACTGCCTTTTTAATAATACTTGCACTTTGCATCATCCTTTGTGACGTCCTCTTTCATTTTAATGTGATTACAGCCCAGGCCATGGCGCCCAGATTCTCCACTAGGTTTGGGCAATAACGTAATCTAGAATAAACTCTGACTCAATGCAGGACGTTACGATACGCTGCCAGTACGTTAAAGGCTCATTTCTGCTCCCATTTGGTGCGTATATAGAGAATTATCATCGTTCTAATCATGGTTGTCATCATTCTTTCATGCATTCTCTACGTTGGAATGGACGTTGATCAAAACGTCCTCTAGAAGGCGTCGCTCAGAAGTCACTCCAAGTTTGACAACAACAAACATGGCGACGATGGAGGAGATGACCATCCTGCGTCTGTTGAGAAGGAGGCAAAATGGCGGGCAGCGTTGTAGACGGCGGTGGTCTGTGTGACACTAAATACATCCCGGAGCGTGGACGGAGGTGGAACTGCAACGTTCGGTCCGTATAAGTATGTATACATAAGCTTTCAGGATAAAGACAGAAATACGGAGCAAATATACGGAACGTACACAGATTACGGACAGAAGGCTCCGTCAGTATCCGTATGTGTATCTAACGTAGAGCATAAATGAGCCTTAAGAAGAAGTTTGGATGGAATAACAGATGCATATTTTTGTGACAGAGAGAGAAATGTGTTTCAGTAATGGGAAAATGAAAAGTATAGAAATCCCATTTCCAGTATATGTTTCTGATAAAGGCTTACAGTAAGTTCTAATTGTATAAAAGATGTTTGGAGACTGGAGGACTCTCTGTGTGCTTCACTCTCTTTTTCTTCATTCTCACACACACACATACAGGGGGAAGCCTGTATGTGTGTGTGTGTGCGTGTGTGTGTGTGTGTGTGTGTGTGTGTGTTTGTGTGTGTGTGTGTGTGTGTGTGTGTGTGTGCGCAGCCTTGATCTCTTTACAGTGACATTAAAGCAGAGCAGCGTCTCCTCTCTCTCCGCGCACTGACTGGGACTTTAAATGTATTGTTGTCTAACAGAAGCCACACACACACACACACACACACACACACACACACACACACACACACACACACACACAAACAGACACACAAACACAATCCATCAGTAATCACAGACTGTGGTAACACTTAGTCTTAGTGCATCTCGAGCTGCTGCAGCACATTATGAGTGAATTATAATTATAAACTTGGGATATCCATATGATGGCTGTGTTGTTCATGATGGGATAATTTAATGATTTAATACAATTTTACACTTGAATCTCCACTTCAGATAGAGCAAGAACAGTGGATTTTGGAGCTACTGTCATACAGACATAATGTAAATAATTTAACATTTCCATGTTTAAATAGTCACCTGTGTTTCCTTGACATAAATAAAAAAATTACCACCATACATTGGTTAAATCCATCTGAATTCAGGAAATTAAGTGTTTGACGTTCAAAATGTTCCAGATCCCAGTCTGAACTTAACTGTCACCTTTAGTTGACTAAACTTAACCGTCACCTTTAATTGACTAAACTTAACCATCGCCTTTAGTCGTCTAAACTTAACCATCGCCTTTAGTCGTCTAAACTTAACCATCGCCTTTTGACATCTTAACTTAACTGTCACCTTTAGTCGTCTTAACTTAACTGTCAGATTTTGTCATCTGAACTTAACCGTCACATTTTGTCGTCTTAACTTAACCGTCCCCTTTTGACATCTAAATTTAACCGTTGCCTTTTGTCATCAATACTTAACCATCGCCTTTAGTCATCTAAACTTAACTGCTGCCTTTGTCGTCTTAACTTAACCGTCACATTTTGTCGTCTTAACTTAACCGTCCCCTTTTGACATCTAAACTTAACCGTTGCCTTTAGTCATCTAGACTTAACCGTCGCCTTTAGTCGTCTAAACTTCACCATCGCCTTCTGACGTCCAAACTTAACCGCCGCCTTTTGACGTCCAGACATAACCGTCACTTTTAACTACCTAAACTTAACCGACACCCTTTGTTGTCTTAATTGAACCATCACGGTCATGTACTGGTCAGTTTCTCATCGTTAAATAAACAATAGTCCTATTTTCTCTGAGGTTGTTGGACCTCTGGAGGTCTGTGGTGTCAAAATCAAATCATAACTAAACACTGTCAAAGTAAATGAAAGTATATCTTGATCACGGACTGAGAGTGAAGTGGAGCCGTTCATAAATAAATATGATGAGTAAAGACAGTGTAACATGTTGTTGGAGAGGTGCTGAGTGTAACGTAATCAGACGCTCTTCATCAATCTGAAACCAGCACAGTCTGTTGAAGGGGACATGATACTTCCTGGATATCATATCGCCGTGGTGGCCCACTATAATTAGACCTATCAGATGAAGCCTGTAGCCCAGATCTATAACCCCAACTCCACAGATTAGTCATTTTAAAGACAGAGTCAGCAACATGGGACTGAAGAAAGAGTCACACTGGGTGGTGGCGGGGGTGGTGATTGTGGTGGGTGTGGGGGACAGTGTTCTTCTGAACCTTCTCATTATTGGATCATAAAAGTGCACTGGACTGGTTTGTGACCACGAAACGAGACACGATGCAGTTTAAAGCTGCTGTGTGGTTGTGGTTTGGCAGAGTCCATTAGCCTAGCTTAACATAAAGAATGAAAACAGATGGGAGCAGCTAGCCTGGTCCAGAAGAGCACCTCTGAAGCTCACTGATAAATGTGTTATGTTTCATATTTTTTATCCTTACACGAACAGAAAGGGGTTTCAAGGGGGTATTTTGGATGGGTGGGTTTTGCAGTTTAATGTGGACGGAGATATATTTCATCACACCGGTGGTGTGGACGGGATTTATTTCTAACCAGGGTCCATAAAAGTTTGCTTTCAAAAATACCCATATTTGTGTGCACTAGGCCTGAGAGTGCTATCAATCCACTCGTCTTACTCTTGATAAGAAAACTCATATTTCCCAAAATATCAAACTATTCCTTTAATGTTCAGACTTTAGAACGACAGCCTCCTCGTCCAACGATAAGGAATGTCTGTCTGTCCTTTGCATTTCTCAAGAACTGTTCAACAGATCTATGGATTTCCGTCGACCTGATGAGATCCTCCATGTTGAATTTGGTGCGAGATGGAACAAAAGTCTTTACGTTTTGGACTGTAACACAATTTGAATTGTGAATTTTCTGATCCTCCTACAACTTTTGAGTCCAGAACATTTCTGCACCGAGCTGTTCAAAAATGAAAGGAACTGTTAATCCAATCAGCCTCGAATGTCGAACATAGGACACGCAGTGTCCAACGTGAAGTCCTTCTCGAGAACTGTGCAAGAAAGCGATCAAGAGGTCATTTCGCTCTGCAGGAGTTTATTTCAGCGGATCAACTGTAGGAGGATTGGTTCATCTGAGGCCCAGAGACGTCTATTCTTGTGCCGACTGTTGTGGTCAGGGATGAAAGCTCTCAGCTCCAGGGAATAATCTGTGTCAGTCCACTCATTTTCCATTGGCACAGTTTCATCACGCGGCGCTCTCCTCCGCCCACATCATCACTCACGTGACAGAAATCGCTGCAGCCCTCATGAAGACTCCATCAGCTTGTTGCGTTCAGGTGTCTCCGCCTTGTTATCACATAACGAACTGAAGACTCCATCAGCGTGCTGCGTTCAGGTGTCTCCGCCTTATTATCACATAACAAACTGAAGACTCCATCAGCGTGCTGCGTTCAGGTGTCTTTGCCGTATTATATCACAACGAACTAAAGACTCCATCAGCGTGCTGCGTTCAGGTGTCTCAGCCTTATTATCACATAACGAACTGAAGACTCCATCAGCGTGCTGCGTTCAGGTGTCTCCGCCTTATTATCACATAACAAACTGAAGACTCCATCAGCGTGCTGCGTTCAGGTGTCTTTGCCGTATTATATCACAACGAACTAAAGACTCCATCAGCGTGCTGCGTTCAGGTGTCTCAGCCTTATTATCACATAACGAACTGAAGACTCCATCAGTGTGTTGCGTTCAGGTGTCTCCGCCTTATTATCACATAACAAACTGAAGGGCCATTAAGACAGTTAAATGAAAGTTCATCTTTCAATAAACGATGAAAAACAACAGAAAAGCATGAAAAGAGGGATGGAGGGGGAGACGGATATGTCACCAGACACCGCAGTGGACGCCACTGGAGTGGACTTTAATTACAGCAGTGAAAGGACACTTGATCCACTGAGATCAGGTCACATCACAGAGAGACAGAGAGACAGAGAGACGGACAGATGGAGAGAGATGGAGAGAGATGGAGAGAGAGAGAGACAGAGGGAGAGAGACGGAGAGATGGAGAGAGATTGAGAGAGAGGAAAGCTGAAAGACAGTAGGCAGAACAAAGGGAGGACAGGACATTTGAACAATGATCATCCAACCTAAACCGTCCAACCTTAACCATCCAACCTAAACCATCCAATCTTGACCATCCTACCTTGACCTTTCTACCTTAACCGTCTAACCTTGACCGTCCAACCTTGACCGTCCAACCTAAACCGTCCACCCTTAACTATCGGAGCTTGACCATCCAACCTTGACCATTCAACCGTAAACCGTCCATCCTTGACTGTTCTACCTTGACCGTCCAACCTTAAACATCCAACCTTGACCGTCCAACCTCGAGCGTCCAACCTTAACCGTCCAACTTTGACCGTCCAACCTTGACCGTTCTACATTGACCGTCCAACCTAAATTGTCCAACCTTAACCATCAAACCTTGACTGTTCTACCTTAACCGTCCACCCTTAACCATCCAACCTTGACCGTCTAACCTTAACCGTCTAACCATAACCATCTAACCTTGACCATCTAACCTTGGCCGTCTAACCTTGACCGTCTAACCTTGACCGTCTAACCTTGACCATCTAACCTTGACCGTCTAACCTTGACCATCTAACCTTGACCGTCTAACCTTGACCATCTAACCTTGACCGTCTAACCTTGACCGTCTAACCTTGACCATCTAACCTTGACCTTCTAACCTTGACCGTCTAACCTTGACCGTCTAACCTTGACCATCTAACCTTGACCGTCTAACCTTGACCGTCTAACCTTGACTGTCCAGCCTTGACCGTCTAACCTTGATCATCTAACGTAAACCATCTAACCTTGACCGTCTAACTTTAACATCTAACTTTAACCGTCTAATCTTAATCGCAGGATTGAGACTACTTGTTTAGGTTCTTGTGATCACCAATGTGACTGACCTCCACATCAGTGGAGTTTGATGCTGATGATTCTACGTCACCTGAGTGTGAAATATCAACATGAATGAGCTGAAGGTTTCTTTGGTTTGGAGAAATGTCAAATGTCTTTTTGTTCTGCTGACTGGGCTGAGTGAGAGTTAAACTGGGTTAATTACATTGACCCAATGACCAAAGGTGTGAGCAAATTAAAGGATGTGACGTGTAATGAATATAGCAGACGTTTAGCATCATCTTGTTCTGTACATTACATCATGCTCATCATGCAGGATCATAAAGAATATTCAGTCTCTCTCTATCATCCATCTCTATCTCCCTTCCCTCCTCCTCTCTCCCTCTGTTTGTGTCCTTTGCCCACTGCGGTGGTCTCTGGTTTCCTTAATGGTTCCCAAGATGCATTGTGGCTTTGTGGGAGCGGTAAGGCGCAAGGGAATGTGTACGTGTGAGTGTGTGTGTGTGTGGGCAGCGAGAGGTGATGCGGTCATCTCGACACATGAGAGGTTTTCCATCAGCAGCTAGAGGCTGAGCAAAGGCACTTACACACACACACACACACACACACACACACACACACACACACACACACACACACTCTCTCTCAGACTGAGGAAGTTCACACATTATGTACATTAGAGCTGAAAGTGCTCCATGTATTTCTAACGCATTCAAAATCCATCCCGGCGGAAGTTTTCTCTTCTAATGTGAGCAGATGCTTCACGTTGAGTCAGGACGTCACTTTACTGTAAAAGTGTCCAACACAGAGAGCAGGAGATGTTTTAGGGCGGGGCTACATCTGTCAATCAGTTTTAGGGTGTTGTATGTGTTACAGTCTTAGGACTTTGACTTTCACACTTGAACATTTTCATCCGCGTTCACCTTGCTAATAAAGCTGGCGTGATTCTTTAAAATGCTCGTCCACCAACTAAAGGCTAATTTCTGCTCTATGCTAGATACGGATACGTATTCTGCAAGCTTGCGGATGCGTACCGATACGGACCAAACGTTGCAGTACCACCGGAAATCATGGGGGCAGTGTCAGCCATTGGACACAAAAAGTGCCGTGAATATCCTGAAATTCTGAAAGCTATGTTGGTTGTCAGTTTCTCTCATCTGTAAAACCAATGCCTGGAATTCTCCGTCCACACTCTGGGACGTCTTTAGTGTCTCACAGACCACGGCCGTCTACAATGCTGCCCGCCATTTTGCCTCCCTCTCAAAAGACGCAGGATCATGATCTCCTCCATTGTCGCCATGTTTGTTGTGGTCAAACTTTATTGGACTAATTTTTTAATCTGAGCGACGCCCTCTAGAGGATGTTTTGATCAACGTCCATTCCAACGTATAGGACACATGATAGCATGATGGCAACCACGATTAGAACAATAATAACGTACATCTCTATTTACGCACCAAATGGAGCAGAAATTAGCCTTCAGGGCGGGGCTACACCTGCCAATCAGGACACGGGTTAAGTAATGTGAATCCACAGCAACTGTGGACATCAAAATAGAACAAGTGAACTTGTTGGTGTTAAAGTGTCTTTGACCCTCTCTCTGTGTGTTTTCACTTCATCACAATGGAACATTTTCATCAGCATTCACCTTAAAACGGTCATCCACACACTAACAGGGGACGTCACAGGTGGATATGTCAATTAACAATAATAATAATAATAATTATAATAAATAATAATCAGTACTCAAAGGCGCTTTACACATAAAGAAATAGACCATCGAAGCACGTTAAACAACACTACAACAAAAGAGCATCACATTAATAGAAAAACAGAGGGTGGAAGATGGTGGATTTTAGTTGTTGTAGGTGATCCTGAAGAGATGGGATTTAAGCTGGGAGTTTTTCTGGGTACAGAGGGTAGGGGCGGCGATGGCAAAGGCTCGGTCCCCCCAGCGTGCGATACTTGGTTTTGGTGAGAAGGTTGGCTTCTGTAGAGTCGAGGCGGTGAGCGGGGGAGTGGTGATGGAGGAGATCAGTCAGGTATGAGGGTGCAAGACTGTTGAGGGCTTTGTAGGTGGTGGGGGATTTTGAAGTTGATACATTGTTGTATGGGAAGCAAGTGAAATTGACGGAGGATGGGAGTGTGTTGGAGGGGGAGTGAGTAAGCAGTCGGGGGGGGGGGGTTTGCCGTTTTTGAAGTGCGGTAGAGGGGAGGCCGCAAAGGATGCTGTTGCAGTAGTTGAGTCTGGAGGTGAGGAAGGTATGGACGAGTGTTTCGACGGCTGAGGAGGAGAGAGTGGGGTGAAGGCATGCAATGTTGTGGAGGTGGAAGAAAGATGTTTTGGTGACGTTGTTGATGTGTGACTTGAATGAGTGTGGGGTCCATGATGATGCCAGGAGGGAGAAGTTCTGGAAGGTGGGGAGGATGCATTTTAGGCCAAAGATGATGATTTCCGTTTTATTGTTGTTGAAATTCAGGAAGTTGAGGTAGAGAGAATGGCGGGAGTAATGGCTTTGGTGGTGATGTACAACTGGGTATCCTCGGCATAATGACGATTCCCCAGGGGGACTGTTTACAGTCTGTGGTGCAAATGCAGAATGAGGTTGTATGACGGTGTGTTGGCCGACCACAACTGAAGTAATAGGGTTAGCTAAGGTGCCACAATGGTTCAACATGGCGTTGATCTTGGGCGTGAGCTCGAGAGAGAAGTTCAGCTCTTCCTTTGTTTTTACCTCCACAATCCAAGCTGCTCATTCTTGATTGATTTCAAAAAAATTCCATAACATTTATTTAAATATGTTGGGGTTCAGGGTCCCCCACTACAAAACATTTTCAGTATGATGTTCGTGCCAAAACATCCTGAAGCTGACCCATGTCACGTGACACCTGTGACATCAGAGCGGCGTTATTAAGACAAATCATCCTTAGACCAACAGAGACCTCTGCAGTGTCACAGCAGAGAAGCAGATCAGTATTTGATCATTAATGGCCAGGACATTGATTTACCTTTACCTGTAATGATCTTTGTTTTCTCTAAAAACTCATTCTGTTCTCTGTGTTTATTCCACATATTTAATTTCTGTGTATACCACAGAAAACAGTGAATCTCCATTTAAGGAGGCACGTCGGGTCCTTTATGTCCTGGACATAATAAACTAAACGAAAACCTTTTTTTTCTAATCCTTACTTATCACCACAGACATCTGAGGGCCATTCCCTTTTTTCTCACAACCTTTTATCTATTTTATATTATTAACCTTTATTCTACCAAAGTATTTATCATCTTAAAATAACTATAATAAACTGCTGCCTATGTTAATATGAAATCATAAAATTGACACATTATACCCACCTGTTTTTATTTATATTATCAACATTTAACTAATGTGCCCTGTAATAGACTGGCGTCCTGTCCAGGGTGTACCCCGCCTCACGCCCGATGTCAGCTGGGATCGGCTCCAGCCCCCCCGCGACCCCGACCCCAGGATAAGCGGTTGAAGATGAATGGATGAATGACATTTAACTAACAGTGTGTATTGCATTTATTCTTAGAAAAAGTTGAAATTTTACTGTGTGATTTTTTCATTTGAGGTTGTGAAATGCATAAAACAACATTATAGCACTTTCCAAGCACTTTTTTAACCTTTTATCCTGGGTATATATATATATATGAGGGAAATTATTTAATGTTTTAATTCGATTTTATTTTTTTAAATGAGATGATAGAATGGCACCTCATGATGTCTGACATACAGAGGGAGCCATTGTGCAGGAAGGAGCGTACTTTAATAACTAAATCATCACCGGCTGTCTGTCCTGTCCAGTGGTGCCCTTAATCTCTTTTTAAATATAAATGTACATTTTAACCATTATTATAACCTTTTAACAACTTACTCAGGTCTTTTTAAGGAGGTTTTTTAAAGTGTTTCAAAAAAACAGAAAGTCCCCTTGTGCCTGGGCCCCTGTGGTGCCCGTCTTGGGCTTCGCGCCAAAATTTAACCAAGTAGTTTTGCTGCCTAACTCCAAACTGTCACCTTTTGTTTCCTCAGCGTAACCATCGATATCATACAAATGTATTTGCAAAACCTTTACGGTGACCAAACTGACTTCAAAGTCGAGCGCAGAATGAGCAAATTACTTTAAGTACCTTCACTTCTACTCCTACTCCTACTCCAAACTTCAAACGAAAACATTGATCAAATCTGTTCGGACATATTAAAAGTGAAGTAGTTAAATGTGGACGTCTGTTTGAGCTGAGGAGTCACACATGAGACGGTTTGAGATGTCAAACGTGTTTTGGACTTCCTCCCAGATGAGGCGCTGACATCAGTTGACCCTGGCCTTGGACGCCCAGCACGCTCGGATTCTCCCAGAATGCAACACACACCAGCGCAAAGTCACTTCCTCTCCGACCAAACAGTTTTGCACCTCAAGTGTTTTGTTGAAAATTATACCGATTCAGCATTATCTCAATGCAGACGTCCTCTCAGCTGTTAGTGTGTGTGTGTGTGTGTGTGTGTGTGTGTGTGAGTGTGTGTGTGTGTGTGTGTGTGTGTGTGTGTGTGTGTGTGTGTGTGTGTGTGTGTGTGTGTGTGTGTCTGTGTGTGTGTGTGTGTGTGTGTGTGTGTGACGCAGCTCGATATGTTTGCTCAAACTAATTAAAGGCGAGTCGGCGGCGATGGCGTCGATGGATGTGTTTTTAATGATGTGAGCGGCGGTGAATATGCAAAACGCCACCGGAGCGCCGATTTCATAGCGACAACTTGATTACCTCATTGATTTCCATCTCAAGTGGCATCAAATATGAATAAATATCCCCATATTAGTATGTGAGGGGGTCCGAGAGACGCAGAGGTGTGTGCAGTGATCCGTGGCTTTATGGGAGTTTTCTCACCTTTCTATCTTTGTGAGAACTTGGACAAGTTTTACACTTTTTGACGAAACGTTACGGCGAGGACGAGCTTTTCATCAAGTCATTTTTACCTCTTGGTTGGGTGGATGGTTGGTTTGTGTCAGCAATAGTACAGAAAAAAACTTCAGGCCTGATTCTTTTGTAACTTGGTTGAAGGGTGAGCGGGAGAGAGGTGACCACTCGTTCAAAACAGCGCTAAAGAGGTTAGCTTATGGCGTTCTCACACTGCCTATGTACCATGCCCAAGCACGCTTCATGGCTAAAGTTTAGTTCGTTTGACCAGTGTGAGCACAACTGTACTACGCCCAGGCACAGCACGCTTGCCGACCGCGGCTGAGAGAGGTGGGCTTTTGTAAAGCACGGGTGCACATGTACAGCGGTCCTGATGTCTATTCATATGCATCTGTTCCCCCGCGACTGACCTTAAAAAAAGATGCCGCCGAATGGTTCGCGGTGGTATGATGTGAAGTCTGTATGTCTGTCAACGTAGCCACTACGTTGAGACACATCATCCACATCATAAGTTGTAGCGTAGCCTAGTTAGGCTACACATTTTTCTGCTGCGAGTACGACAATGCTGAAAAGAAAGTCTTCCTTTCCAAGGATCTGCAAAAGTCTTACCCCTTCCTCCGCGAGGTCCAGGGTGATGAGTATGCATGCATTCCTTCTGTATTCACTGCAAGGGGTCGTTTTCCGTAGCTCACGGTGGTAGTGCAGACGTTAAAGACCACATCAAAGCCGTGAAACACAAGCGGTGGCTACAAACAAGTGCTAGCAGTGTGACCACCTACTTTAGCAACAATGGCACTGGAAGTGCCTAGCTAAAGCGGGCTGCTGAGGAGGGGACTTTTGCCCATCTGGTGAACCACGACTTCAGAGCTTCAGGTCCATGGACTACACCGCAGGTCTGATAAGGAAATTTTACGATGAGCGCTTCACCTGTGCACGCACTCAGGCTGGGGCAATATTGACTAAGGGTGATGAACACCCCTTATGCCATGGATCTGGAGAAGTCCGATCTTGGTGTTGTTTGGCATGTATCTGTGGCTATACATCAGGGTTGGGCAATTCAGATCCTAGAGGGCCACTATCGTGCATGCTTTAGGTTTGTCTCTGCTCAAACACACCTGATTCTAATGCTTTGCTCGTTCACAAGCGGCTGAAGCTTGTCACAGTTTGATCATTGTTAGACTCAGGTGTGTTAGGGTTGGGAGAAACCTTAAACATGCAGGACAGTGGCTCTCTAGGATCGGAATTGCCCACACCTGCTATAGATGCATCCAACATGGACGTATCTATAGACCTTTTCAAGGGTGTAACCATAAACAACATAAATGTGTCCTATTTTTTTTCCTGTTGCAGTGTATGTGAATGACATCAGCTGACAGGAAGTAAACAAGCACCAAGGCTGTTGCCTAGCGATGGAATTCCATTAAAAAAGGTCTATAGGACCTAATATCTGCATCTACAACCTCACATGCACAAGTTCTACGGTCATGCGCAAAATGTCCCGGTTTGAGGTCCAGGAAATAAGGTCACCCTACCTTAAATGCTACGTTAACATCAGCTTGATCACAACTGGAGTCACTAAAGACTTGTTTTCTCTCTTTCATCCGATCAGCGGCCAGATGTGTTTTAGACAGTTTCTAAAGATTCTCAGATGGTTTTGTTTTCGGGTTTTATCGAATCTCCACAAACCGATTCTGCGCATGAATGTAGTGAGTGTAGAAAGAAAATAAATAATGCAGCTTCACCATACGTCCGTAGTTATTCTAATTGACAATTTCCTCCCCAAAAATACGAATAGAATAGACTTATTTGACTTGTAAGTTAAGGTACGTATACATAACTAAACCCATGTTACGCGTGACAAACGAACTTATTTGAACCCAAATCACCACCTTTTCTGACCCTGACCCTGAACCAGAAACTGTGACTGCGACGATGAAAACGTGTTGATCTGCCGACACCTGACGTACGCAGCTTTTAACTGAATGATCCAGATAAACATTTACTATTTCATCATCTACATTTATTCTTCTTTTTAAAGTTACGACTCATTTTATACATCGTATTATTGAAATGTCTGTTCTCTTCTGCCTCCTCTTTCCCTCCCCCTGGTCCACGATGCCTGCCTGGTAATTTGATGCTGAAATATGTATCTAAGGATATTTAATAAATTATGTATCTGTTATTTACTAATGGCCTTATCGACTGGAGAGCCTGGTCGGCCTGATAGAGTGACGAGAGAGAGAGAGAGAGAGTCTTAAAAGGGTTTCAGTTGTCCCTCGGGGAGTCTCTTTTTGTCACATCTGAAGACAGGAATAAATGCTGCTGCAGCAGATTTAATGTGTTAACAGGTAACTTCTTCAGCCAATAGGAGAGAGGTTTACACGTAAAACATAAAACAGAGTCAGCGTCTTCTTCAATCGCTGAGTAATGAAAAACAGGTACAAGTGCAGATCCATGTCCAAATATTTGATATGTCAGTGTGTTAGAAATATTATTTAAGTATTTATATTACAATTATACGTTACTTAGTGTATTAATACACCTTTTGTACAGACCACTAAAGGAGACTGTTAAGTTTAGATGAAAAAAGGCGATGGTTAAGTTTAGATGACAAAAGGCGAAGGTTAAGTTTAGACGACGAAAGGCGACATTTAAGTTTAGACGACAAAAGGCGACGGTTAAGTTTAGAAGACAAAATGTGATGGTTAAGTTTAGACATTTAAAGGTGACGGTAAGGTTTAGACGACGAAAGGTGACGGTTAAGTTTAGACGACGAAAGGCGACGGTTAAGTTTAGACAACAAAAGGCGACGGTTAAGTTTAGCGGACAAAATGCGATGGTTAAGTTTAGACAACAATAGGTGATGGTTAAGTTTAGACGACAAAAGGGGACGGTTAAATTTAGACAACAAAGGCGATGGTTTAGTTTAGAAGACAAAAGGCGATGGTTAAGTTTAGAAGATTAAAGGCGACGGTTAAGTTTAGACAACAAAAGGCGATGGTTTAGTTTAGAAGACAAAAGGCGATGGTTAAGTTTAGACGATTAAAGGCGACGGTTAAGTTTAGACAACAAAAGGCGATGGTTTAGTTTAGAAGACAAAAGGCGACGGTTAAGTTTAGAAGACAAAATGTGATGGTTAAGTTTAGACATTTAAAGGTGACGGTAAGGTTTAGACGACGAAAGGTGACGGTTAAGTTTAGACGACGAAAGGCGACGGTTAAGTTTAGACAACAAAAGGCGACGGTTAAGTTTAGCGGACAAAATGCGATGGTTAAGTTTAGACAACAAAAGGTGATGGTTAAGTTTAGACGACAAAAGGCGACGGTTAAATTTAGACAACAAAGGCGATGGTTTAGTTTAGAAGACAAAAGGCGATGGTTAAGTTTAGAAGATTAAAGGCGACGGTTAAGTTTAGACAACAAAAGGCGATGGTTTAGTTTAGAAGACAAAAGGCGATGGTTAAGTTTAGACGATTAAAGGCGACGGTTAAGTTTAGACAACAAAAGGCGATGGTTTAGTTTAGAAGACAAAAGGCGATGGTTAAGTTTAGACAACTAAATTCATCGAATTTCCAACATAAGAGAGATTATCAACGATTAATAAATGCAACTGCAGCTGTGGATGGAGTCTATGTGTCTGTGTGTATGTGTGTCTGTGTGTATGTGTGTGTGTGTGTGTGTGTGTGTGTGTGTGTGTGTGTGTGTGTGTGTGTGTGTGTGTGTGTGTGTGTGTGTGATTCTTATCAGCATTGGATTCAAAGCTCCGTGGCACCGAACCTGGGATCAATGGGCCTAGACCAGCAGACGCAGTGTGTGTGTGTGTGTGTGTGTGTGTGTGTGTGTGTGTGTGTGTGTGTGTGTGTGTGTGTGTGTGTGTGTGTGTGTGTGTGTGTGTGTGTGTGCGTGTGTGCGTGCGTGCGTGTGTGTGTGTGTGTGTGTGTGTGTGTGTATGGTTATCTGCAGAAGTATGTATCTGTACATCACTGCCTCTTTTTAAATATGTGTGTGTGTGTGTGTGTGTGTGTGTGTGTGTGTGTGTGTGTGTGTGTGTGTGTGTGTGTGATCGTTGTGGAGCCAGTTTGTGACCAGATACTGTTGCATATCGGACCAATTGTAGAGACCTCAACCAATACACATCTCAAGTGTGTGTGTGTGTGTGTGTGTGTGTGTGTGTGTGTGTGTGTGTGTGTGTGTGTGTGTGTGTGTGTGTGTGTGTGTGTGTGTGTGTGTGTGTGTGTGTGTGTGTGTGTGTGTGTGTGTGTGTGTGTGTGTGTGTGTTGGTCAATATATTTGATTGTTCCCGTAGCTGTATTAGTGGAAAAACAACAGAGCAGAATGTATTTGAGGGGCAGCAGACGAGGAGACATGCTGTCTGTCTGCACACACACACACACACACACACACACACACACACACACATACACACACACACACACACATCTCTGTTGTTGTTCGTCCTTCGTCCTTCATCATATGACTGTCAGAGTCACCTCTTTGAGTTCTCCTCAGCCCCAGTGGAAACACACACACCTAACATGTTCAGTGTTCCTATAAACATGCTTTCTGTTCATCAGCCTTCCACATTATTGTCAAAGTTACCTTTCAAATAGAGAAAAAAAAGAAACTACCTTATTAAATGTCGACCTCCAGTGTGCTGAGGGTTGTGTGAAGAAATCCAAATTTAAAGGCGATGTCAGTATTTTGACCTGGACTCTGTCTCATGTGTTTCTGTGACTAATAACAACAACAAGACAGTATGTATGTTTATTATGTTTATCCTCGTGAGACCATCCTGATCTCTGAGCTCCGTTGTATTTTACTCACATATCAGTTTGGTGACGTGCTGCAGAGAAAATTTGGAGAAGTTTGACCAACGACCGAACCACTCAACGTTGGTTTTGAGGCGGGTTTAAGTGTGACAACGAGAAGAGACTGTTCGGTGTAAACAACATGGCGCTTCCATGGATAAGATGAGCGTAGATTTTTTCTCTTGGATCCTTCTGTTGAATATGGACCGGGCACCTGTAATTGTGACTTATGCCTATAAGACTTATCCGTAAATATGCTTTACACAAACGGCAAATATCTTTTACCAACATGTTGTTCCTTTCTGAGCTTTGCCTCGACGCTGTTAGTACGTCATATAGGCTAGGTTACCTATGAATTGGATTTGATGTGTCTCTAAGACAAAAATGATATAATCTAGATTTAACAGTGAATATGGCACATTTGCAAAGTTGAGAATTAGTTAGCTAAATTCTAGTTAGCAGTCTGTGCACAGTGCACTGCTACAGTCCAAAGCTTTTCTTCATACAGTGACACATTATTTCAATTCAGTTTTATTAACAGTGCCAAATCACAACAAAAGTTATCTCAAAACACTTATAGAGTAGGTAAAGACCACAGTGTGACTTATTAATGATTAGTGACCAGATATTAGACGGGCAGATGAATTTACCAATAAATAAGAATAGTGAGAATTATTATTATTACCACCTGAGACTATGGAAAGGCGACATCTGCTGGTAAATTTAAATAATTATAGGGGTCCAGCCAAAATATGGTATCTTTACTCTTGGTCATTTGCAAAATGCCGTCATTTTTTTTTTTGTTTAATGCGTATGATTAGAGTATATCCATATTTAAGGTATTTGTCTATATTCTACAAAATTAATATAATAGTTTCCTCTAATTCTTCTATCATTTGGAAATACACAGGCTGCTAGATTTCTTTGTCATAATAAAGTACTTTACAGATAAACAGAAGACTTAGTCTGCATCCCAATTCCACCCCTTACCCCTTCCCCTTAGCCCTACCCCTTGTTTTTGCACATTCATGTGAGGGCTAGGGGTATCCTAATCCTCATTTGGGTCAAGGGGTAGACCCAAGACGAAGGGCTACGTAGCCCTTCAAATGAAGATCCCGAAGGACCACACTTGAAAGGCAGGCATTTCCCAGCATCCACCGCGTTGCCGGTCATAGTTGTTTTAAAAAGCCGGCCAGTGTCAAGTTTACCATGGCGAAAGAGTCACACAAATGTAAGTACTTTCAGCGTTTTAATTTATAATATAATTACGGCAGGCATGTGTTAAGTTAGTTAACTTTAAATTTTGTCATAGCCGATGCTAATGTTCCGGTGGCTGTAGCTAGCTGGGAAGCATCCAATGTTCCCTGGGTGCTATGTTCTCCGGTGTCTTTGGTTGATGGCAGACATGGGTACAAAGAGAAAGAGGGCTCAGGCAATAGGCATAATGACTTGAGACGACGGCATTTTGTTTGGTTTATGACTGAAATTGTCGTGTCTGGTGACCGGCAGTCTGCTAGCGGCAAGCGATGATGACGCAACGGTAATCGAGGGGTGTCTCATTTCTTAGGGGTAGATTTTCATCCCCTTGCCCCTTGTTTCTGTTTCAAGGGTAAAGGGGTAGGGCTTGGGGGAAGGGGTGGAATTGGGATGCAGCCATAAGCTAATGCATATGAAAATAATTTAAGTCACTTGTTTTCCTATTATGCACAGTAGTGCAACATGATATTTTTGTCATCAGAAAATCCTAATGTTTGGGTATTTTTATTTAGCTTTTGCTAATCAAATATTCACAGGGTCAGCGCTTTCTGACCATTCTGACTATTTCTGCTTAGGGCCCCCCAAAAGCTTAGCAGCGGCCCTGCTTGCCTTGCCTAGAGGGGGGCGGGAACCAAAACAAAACATGACCAATTTTATCCTGGCTTTATATAACTCAATATTTAATATTTATTATATTATTATTGTTGTATTGAATATTAAACCATAGGGAATTATTTATTTCTATCAGTGCTCTTTTGCCCTTTTGGCCCCAAATATCAGAATGTTTGTATGTCATGTAATTTTTCGCATTAAAGGAAATAAAGCATAGAGAAATATGGGAAATATCCTATGACAATACAAATACTATGATTAAATCTGTCAAAGTGTGAGTGAACAATTAGAGTAAAGTACAGATTCATGCAGGATGTGCAGATAAATGTCTGTCTGTAGAACCCACAGGAAGTAGACCGCACACAGCACAACAATAATAATGAATAATGACAATAACTGCACTATAACTGGGGTCACTTCACAGCCTGCAACACTAATATTTCCTCTGTGCCTTGGTGTAAATTTAAAATATTTAGAATATTGGATATATTCTTTCTGTTATTGTTATATTTTATAGTTCCCTGTGTTTATATTGTTCATATTTTTCTAGAATTTATTGTTTTGTATTGATGCTTCTTCTATTTTTACTATGCACTTTGCTGCTGTAATAATGAAATTTCCCCTTTCTGGGACTAATAAAGGAATATCCTATGAACCCTTTGGTCCGTAGAAAGAGACCAAATTGATAAATATAAAATCCTGATATATAGTTTCATATTCATCTGCAGTAAAATAAATGTTTTCTCTCCACCTAGTTTGAAACGAGACGCGTCATAGAAGATACATAAAATCTATAAATCGACCATATTTCCATATTTCCATGTTTCCATACTTACATCAGCACAGCAACAAAAACGTGAATCCTTTTGTCCATAGAAAATAAATAAATTAATATAAATAAAATTCATGAACTGATCCTTTTTAAATATTTACATGTTTACATCAGCACAGAAACAGAAGCATGAATTCAAACTAGAGCGATAAAACAGATCTGTGTAATAATGTTTGTCTTTATGTTGCTTAGTTTGTGTTGCTGTGTCCTGTGTGACCTGTAGGGGTCACTGTCACCCACACACACATACACACACACACACTTACACACACACACACAGAGCTGAGCATGCCTGCACCCTGACACACACAGGGACACACGCTCAGAGTGCAGTGGAGTCAGTGGTGAGTCAGGACTTCCCAGAAGGTGAAGCAGAGGAATGAGCTCATAAACTCTGATGGTTGCATTCAAACGTTCTGTTGTTGGGTTGTTACCAGTCAGTAGCAGCTCACATTAAAGCACATGTGGAAAAGAGCAACAGCTGGATGTTCCAGGAACACCTAAAGTGCCTTGTTGCTGCCAGATGTTTCCCAACATACAATGACACGTGGAATAATTAACAAAGAGGTTTAAAGTCAAAGAAAATAACAGTCAGAACAGAAGACGTCAGTGAACTCAGAGTCAAAGGACTGAAGTCCAGCAGAAGACAAAGGTGTCAAGATCAACTCAAGAGGCATGTCTTTAGCAGCGACTCACGGGATGTGATGGAAAATCCGAGTGGTCCACCTCAGTGCTCTAACTAGATGAGAAAACGCATAAGGATAAGGTGGCTCCAACACATTTAAAACCTTAAAAACAAGCACTAACATTTTTGAAAATTTGGCTTTTATCTCATTTTGGAAAAGACCTCTTCATTTGTTTATGTATATGTAAATTCTACCCTTCGTTCCTTTTCAAGAAAATGATCTGTGACCTTGTCGTACCAACTAGGCGTCTTTTCCAGGGACTTGACCAGTGTCCTCTCAATGAACAGCAGAGCTAGGCTGCTTCAACGGCCCAGCTGGAGCTGCTGCGCCAGGCTACGGTGAGTGTGACCGCCTGTGAGTGTGAGTGTGAGTGTGAGTGACGGGGGAGAAGCTCCGCAGCTGCTGCTGCTCGTTGGGGAAAGAAACCGCATAGTGACAGAACAGAGTCATCAAACACAACGCTAGTCGTTCTTAACAAAGACAAAGTCTCTGGGGATCGGTAAAGCCTCCGGATCAGTTCAGAACAACGGAATAAAAAACTTGGAAAATGCTTCGCTGGATGTTTGTTCTGCAAGATCACTGTTTTGCTCATTTAGCTGTCAATCAAAAAAGGATTCCGCCTCAAACAGCTCATCCAATCATCATGCAGAAGCCGAGCGTCTGGACCAGCCCACTGTCCCATAGACCCCCAGAGACGCTGAGTGTCCGATGAGCGGGACAAAGCCCAGCATTTATCCAATGAGCATCTAGTTTGGCTGCCGTGGAACAACCGGCTCTACGCTTCCCCATTGAAGTCAGTAGAAGCTGAGCGTCCGACTGTGTAAAGTGCTGTGGAGCTGTGGGGATGAATGAGAAGGAAGTTGCGCAGGTTACCTGTGATAAGGAGCTGATTCTGAACAAAAGATGAAGGCTTTCTAGCGCCTATTTAGTCAATTACCGTAAATGTACACACAGAAGGACATGTTTCACCACTTTTTTTTATTGGTGACATTGTAGGGGAAGCTGAGATTCTCTTGCAGTCTTAGAGCAATCGCCACTGAGTCACAGAGTTACAGTGAAATTGTTACAGCGGTCTCATGGTAAATATGTCAGGGTTGGTTTGTTCACCAAGGAGAGGAAAAAGTCAGCAACACAATGACATGTTCTTATGTGTGTTTTATTCAAGATAACCTCAGTAAATGGCAGCACAGATTATTTACAGTTCAGCTTTATTGTTTTAGGTCACAATGGTTTCCCTTCTTAAAAAAGGGACAGCAGAAATAAAGTTTGAGTTACTTTACACTCGTACTTTTTGATCCCGGCCATCTTTTCCTGAGCCTGAACACAGAGTTGGAGTTTGAATTCACGACTTGGATCACTGAGATAATGAGATAAATGGTTTCAAAGGTCCAGTCCACATGATCTGTGAGCCACCTGCTGCAGCTCTGTGCTGCTCTAACCTGTAATTACACCTGTGTGTGTGTGTGTGTTTGTGTGTGTGTGTGTGTGTGTGTGTGTGTGTGTGTGTGTGTGTGTGTGTGTGTGTGTGTGTGTGTGCGTGTGTGTGTCAGAGAGATAATTATGGTGCTCAACGCAGCGTGGCCATCTTGTGTCACAACAAGTCTGCAATTAACAGGCCAGTGATCACGTGTGCGTGTGTGTGTGTGTGTGTGTGTGTGTGTGTGCCACTGAGCTGTTAAAGTGAAGACAGATGCAGGAGGTGTGTCCACGCCAAACCTGAGGAAACCAAAGCGTCAAGCACACCGCCACCCGCCACCCCGCAGACAGACGGCTGACCGCCGCGTGTCCTTCTGTTGGACTGACAGTGACGCAGCGAAGCTTTGATGATCACAAGAGTGTGTCATTAAAAACTGTCTGTTGCTCACAGTGACAAGAGCCACAACTGCGGTGCAGGTGCACTGTGGGTAATGTAGGATTGGACTAACAAAGAAGAAGAATGTTTCTTTGATACATGGCTAATTTTATTGTACTGAATCTTATTGTGTTGAATCTTATTGTGTTGAATCGTATTGTCTTGAATCTTACTGTGTTGAATCTTATTGTGTTGAATCGTATTGTGTTGAATCGTATTGTCTTGAATCTTATCGTGTTGAATCTTATTGTATTGAATCTTATTGTGTTGAATCTTATTGTATTGAATTTTTTTGTATTGAATCTTATTTGATGTATTGAATCTTATTTTATTGAATTTTATTGTATTGAATCTTATTGTGTTGAATCTTATTGTATTGAATCTTATTGTATTGAATCTTATTGTGTTGAATCTTATAGTGTTGAATTGTATTGTATTGAATCTTATTGTGTTGAATCTTATTGTGTTGAATCTTATTATATTGAATCTTATTGTATTGGATCGTATTGTGTTGAATTTTATTGTATTGAATTTTATTGTATTGAATCTTATTTGATTGAATCTTATTGTGTTGAATCGTATTGTGTTGAATCTTATTGTCTTGAATCTTATTGTGTCGAATCTTATTGTGTTGAATCTTATTGTATTGAATTTTATTGTATTGAATCTAATTTGATGTATTGAATCTTATTTTATTGAATTTTATTGTATTGAATCTTATTGTGTTGAATCTTATTGTATTGAATGTTATTGTATTTAATCTTATTGTGTTGAATCTTATAGTGTTGAATCTTATTGTGTTGAATCTTATTGTGTTGAATTGTATTGTATTGAATCTTATTGTATTGAATCGTATTGTATTGAATTGTATTGTATTGAATGTTATTGTATTGAATCTTATTTTATTGAATCTTATTGTGTTGAATCTTATTGTGTTGAATCTTATTGTGTTGAATCGTATTGTGTTGACTCTCATTGTGTTGAATTTTAATCCTATCCTAAACTGGTCATGTTGGACTCACTTTATAAAATGTATTTTAATTGTGTATAAGTGTGACAGAAGTCATTATGGGCAGTGTTTATGCATTATTTCAGTCTTTTAAAGAGAGAGCGTGTGTGTGCGTGCGTGCGTGCGTGCATGTGTGTGTGTGTGCGTGCGTGTGTGTGTGTGCGTGTGTGTGTGTGTGTGGGTGCGTGCGTGCGTGCGTGCGTGCGTGCGTGTGTGTGTGTGTGTGGCTGTTAACCCATTAGTGACTTTATATATTCCAGGTCAAATAATTGAAGCAGGTCATCATGTTGTCAAAGCCGTTTCACACCCACAGATGTTTACAGTGTCATTATGTCATAAACACACACACACACACACACACACACACACACGTTTACAGTGTCATTATGTCATAAACAAACAGATCATAAAGCTGCTCGTAACATCGTGTGTGTATAGCCTTTAAATTTACTAATCACGTCATAAATGTGGAGAACACAACGTGGCGTGACGCCCGGCGAGTCGTCAACCCCGTTAGTCCTCGTTACCCCCCCCCCCCCCCGACCCCCCCTAAGGCGTCCTCTGGGAGCTGTTGATTGGTCACGCCGTGTCAACAGGAAACACGTCGTTTGGTTCGCTTTCAGGGAGGAAACATTTATTTCCTCAGCAGAGTGACCACGCTTCGTTATCATAGGTAACAATATTAATAATATATACACACTATATCAGCAGAGTAACCACTTTCAGTCAGGTTAGGGCCACTTCTTTATCATATATCATTATATTAATAATATAATACAACAAATAAGCAGAGTGATGTGCAAAACATTTATGTGATAAGTGAATTAAATATCCTCATTTAAACAGAAGGTGCGTTACTATGACAACCTCTTCTTTAACGACTTGATTCGTATTAAAAACACTGACTTTCATTCTCCAAATTTCAGATTATCACACTTCTATAACGACGACTCCAATAATCTGTCGTAGTTGACGGACTAGAATAAAACTTTAGTTGATCTGTGTCGTGTTTTTATCTGAGTTGTGTTACAGCGACATGAAAAACAACATTATATAAACAAAAACACAAATGAAACCGCACAAACTAAATCATACATCTGGAGGTTAAGATCTAGAGGTTCTTCAAAATAAAAGTCCTTTCTCTCAACGCACAGCTCTAAATATTCTCCTGCATGTTGGAATGAACTCCATTACCTTGGCCCAGAAAAACACTTGATTTCCTAATTTCAGGTGGACTTGAATGCAACAGTTTATGTTTTGATTCATGTGAAAGAAAACGCGATGTCTCCGTCCGCTAGTGTTGTCCACATCCAGACGCATCCAGTCTTTTCTCTGCGGCCGAAGCGGTCCAAGCAGAATTCACTTCCACATTTATAAGAAAGTGAAATGCAATTAATGTACATCAACATTTACATAACTACTCCGTACTAATTAGTAAATGACAGAGACTTTGACGAGAGAAAGCCCAAAGAACGTTTCATTAAGGAGCTTTGGCGCCATATTTTGGAGTTGTTGAAGCATGTGATTTTATTGTGAAGGACAGGAGGTTTGGTCCTGCAGGTTTGCACCATTAAGAAAACTGGAAACACCAGCCTTTATATTTGTAGATTATTCTGACGTTTTCATTTTACTTTAGATAAAAAAAAACTGTCCGACTGGTGATACAGTAATGTCACTAATCAGTTAATGTGGGTTCAAACGCTTCCTGAACGTTACGTAGTCAATGAAACTCTATGAAGAGTTTGTTCACTGACTGTTTGATAATCTCCCTCACGACTGTTTCACTTTCTCTTTATTATATTCTTTATTTTTCTCCAGCCTCGTTTTTAACCAACTTACTGCAAACTTTGACTAAAAAACAAAAAAATGAGCAAACAAACAAACAAACAAAAGCTTTTACGCTCAGAGAGAAAGAGAATTCCACTCCTGAAAACCACATGGGACCAATTATCCCATTTACCACGGTCTGTTTGCCAACCCCCGGTCTGTGTCCTGACAGAGGCACATCCAGTCCGCCCCTCATTAGCCTCTGAGTGTGAGGAAGCTTAATAATGCTGCGGATCATGTGTGTCATTGACGGCGGGCTGACGACGTCCAGCTGACACTCTAACGTCCTGTTTCAACAGGATAATTACACAACGTTTCTGCTTTCTACTCTTCACTCTCCGAGGAGAATCAAATGTTTTACCGTGTTTTCAGCACCTCCATCCAACTGGACCCTAACACCACTGTCACTTATAAAATGTCCTAACCTCATATCATACACTAGGCCGCTGATGTCCACATAGGGAAGAGGGTCAGGGTGGTGGACGGGTCCCAAAACAAAGGACTTTCACCCGGAGGACCAGTGTTCATGTCCTGAAAGTTCGATTTGATCAGATCCAACCAACTTCAACAGGAGATCTACGAATTCAAGGCCTTATCCGCCAAGTCCATGTCCATCTACAGGATGCTCATGGAAGACGGCCTGGATGTCACGATGTTTGGACTCTGAATGTACATTACATTACTGATGCTTTTATCCAAAGCGACTTCCATTCACACCCATGCACAAAACAGGGAACAGTGTCTGAAGAGGAGCAGGGATCAAACAGCTGATCTTTGGTATGGGGAGCACCCACTCTACCCCCGTGAGCCACATCTGTATTTGTACACTGGAATGACTCTTTAAATGTTACATGTTCTGGGCCTCATCTGAAAAACCAACCTGTGTCCTTTGGGAAGACAGGCCAATGCCATCTGGACTGGAACAGTGCTAGCTCCAGAACAGGTGAGGGTTATGTAACTGTAATTTGGTCCACAGGTGGACCGGATCTGGACTATTTCCATTCTGGAGCTGGTCCTGTGCAGATTCAGATCTGAAACCAGATCGGTATGGTCCACGTTGTGCCAAAGGACAATGGCCCGGGTCCATTTTATTAGCCTCAAAAGATCAGGATTTTACTTGCAGATCAGTCCGGTAACTTGCGGCAGAGAGTATTTGGAGAAGGTTGCCCAAGCTATCAAACCATCAGTGTTGGTTCTGAGGCGGATTTAAGTGTGACACAACGAGAAGCGACTGTTCAGTGTAAACAAAGATGGCTTCCTTCTGTTGAATATGGACCGGGCTCCTGAAATTGGGCCTTTTAGCCGTAAATTCACGTTACACAAACGGCAGATGACATGTTGTTTACTTTGCCTCGTCGCTCTGTTAGTACGCCATACGCCTCATTGATCTGATTGGTTGATTTGGCCTGTCTATCCCCAACATAGGTGTGGGATAGACAGATGATTTGTCCAATCAGCAACCAGTATTTTTGCCTCTTCCCAAAAGATCTCCAACCGAGAGTTCCCAGATGGATCGTTTGAGCAGGTCCAGAACTAAACTTTCTTTGTGTATTGAATGATGTTATTTATTCAATGTGTGTTATTGTGTGACTTTGTGTGGTATTTTATGTGGTGAAACTAAAGACAAATTTCCATATTGTGGACAATAAAGAGACTAAGAATAAGATTTAGTTTACAAGTAAAGAAAGTCAAACTATGAATCACTGCACTTATGAAGCAAAACTTTTAAACTAACATCCACTGCCACCACCTCATCTTGTTGATGTTGATGTGAGATGTCCTGCATTGGTCACCGTACGTAAGGACCAACATTCAAACAAATATGAACATCAAAGACGTTGGTGGCAAGCTGGGAAACGTCACCTTTGCTTGCTCAAGCTTGCGCACATTTTACTTTTTGTTATTTTAGCTGCTGTGTTTTCAAAAAACAAAAGTAAGGGACTGTTGTTCATAAGAGGAATGTCAGATAGAAACACGACTTCCACGACTCGTCAACGTCTTCACGGTCTTAGAATTCAATAGTTTATAACAAACATTGATTTCTCAATGTCCAAACATCATATGTCAATACAAGTCTCTTTCCTTTTTCTCTCCTTTTATGAAGCCATCACAGAAGTTGAAGAGGGCACTTTAGCATGCATTTTTGCTCCTAGATGACATTTAAGCACACATTTTGGCTGCCAGAGGGTACTTTAGCACTTTAGCACACATTTAGGCTCCTAGAGGAACCTTGAGCACACATTTCGGCTCCAAGAGGGCACTTTAGCACAGCTTTAGCACATGTTTAGGCTCCAAGAGGCCACTTTAGCACGCATTTTGGCTCCTAGAGAGCACTTCAGCACACGTTTTTGCTCCTAGAGGGCACTTAAGCACATCATTGGTTGCACTATTATATTGATATTTATATGAAGTGAGACAGACGACTGAACCAGAGGACAGACACAACACGTGTGTGTGTGAAATGACAGCACCAGGTGTCTCTGACTGTGTGTGTGTGTGTGTGTGTGTGTGTATGTGTGTGTGTGTGTGTGTGTGTGTGTGTGTGTGTGTGTGTGTGTGTGTGTGTGTGTGTGTGTGTGTGTGTGTGTGTGTGTGTTTGTGTGTGTGTGTGTGTGTGTGTGTGTGTGTGTGTGTGTGTGTGTGTGTGTGAGTGTGTCTGTGTGTCCAGGAGGAGGTGTTTTACTGGAAGAACCCCGTCCTGCTGCTGCTGACTCATCACAACAGAGACGCTGGAATCTCCTTCACATCTCTGTCCCAACAGAGGTATTACTGGTCCTTCAGTCGTTCACACGGTGCCTCATCACGGACATCTGTTACACGCACACACACACACACGATGTTCACCAGGACGGCTGAACGATCGCTCACCATGACATCATGAGAATAAAAAGCTCCTGCTGTAGTGATCTGACCCCCTGAGTGGACAATTAACACCAGTTAACACATTGAGACACTCGTTACTTACTGGGTCAGGGTTCATTATTATTACTATTATTATTATAAATATTAGGTTTTTATCGTGCATGAAGCTGACAGATCTCAGTTCAAACTGTCAGAGAGTGTGTAGGAGTCTGACTAATCGTCAGTCGTTCTTCACACTCCTTTATTCCATCTGTTTTTCCCATCGTCCATCCCTGTGCCTCGTGTCATCCGCGTTAACACAACTATGATTTCAGCTGGTGAATCAGTGACTGTGAGGTGGGGGAGGAAGACATTAGACTCAGATGTTTCATTAGAAATCAAGGGAATGAAAGAGAAAGAAAAGGCTGTACAGTAAATGCTGCCAGAGGAGGAGCCACTCTGGGAATGTCCCTGTCTTTCCTGCCAATATCCACTTCATCACACTGGCTCCACAAATGAAGAGTGACTTACATTCAGCTCAGTCACAAAGGCTTCATAAATATCTATATCTATATAAAGTACACTGTGGCTGGTGATACAGCACGGGGACACAAGAACGCACACATTCATGCTCACATTTTCCTATTGAGTTTATGTCTCAATCTCTAGTTTCAAGTCTTCTTCAATACAGCATGATGTTCATTTAGTAAATTATGGTCCTTTCCCTGTCGGGGTCGCGGAGGGCTGGAGCCGATCCCAGCTGACATCGGGCGTGAGGCGGGGTCCACCCTGGACAGGACGTCAGTCTATCACAGGGCACATAGAGACAAACAGAGACAGACAACCATTCACACCTACGGGCAATTTAGAGTCATCAATGAACCTAACGTGCACGTCTTTGGACTGTGGGAGGACACCGGAGAACCCGGACAAAACCCACGCAGACACGGGGAGAACACACACACAGAAAGGCCCCAGCCGGTATTCGAACCAGGAAACCTCTCGCTGTGAGGCGACAGTGTTAACCACCATAACCCCGTGTCGCCCTAAATTATGGTCCATTTAGAGAAAAATGAAGAAGTGTGATTGTACAGAAGTCAATGAGAAAATTAGCTGTTTGCCCTGAAATTGGGAGTGTTAAGGAGAGACATCCACTGAGACCCACTTAGTTATATAGATATACTGTATATGATGTTACCTTGGAGACAGTGGACAGAGCGTCTGATTGAAACACTTGTTGGGGTTTTGTTTCCCTTCTGTCTGCAGGAGTTGATCTCCAGAGAAAGCTGCCTTCGTCCACAGGTAAGACTGTTTATCCACCTTTCTTTCTTTCTTTCTTTATTAGGATCCCCGTTAGCACCCGCATCAGGGGCAGCATCAGCTATTCTTCCTGGGGTCTGACATACACATAAACATTCACAATTACACATCAGAAACATACATTTATACACGATACAACAAGAACAAACAACGGCATCTCCATAATGATTAACAAACCACAGGAAACGAAAATCTGTCACCACAAAATCACCATTTCTCTACGCTCAGTCTTCAGTCCGTCTTAAAGTGCAATTCCGGCGCAAAGTCATCCCATGGTCCTTTTCAGCACTTACTTAAATCAAATAAGCCATCTAGACAGTTTTTTTCATGGATGAACTATTAACAGAGAATTAGCTAACAGCCGGACGTGGCGAACACTGATTAGCTCGGGGCAGTACGGCAAATTAAAACGTCTTTTTTAACCACTAATACTGCTCAAAATAACAGCAAACCTCTGCAGCAGCATGAGAAGAGTCCCTACACAGAAAACAAAGCACTAATCTCCTTCCTTTGCGATTGACTTTGGTAATCCACTTGAATGGACTTTACTATGAGAGGAGCAGGTACAGGGGCCAGAAGGTAAGTCTTTAAAACACCCTTTTAATAAACTCTGGGTTCACTGACTACGTTGTTGGTGCTTTGTTTTCTGTGTAGGGACTCTTCCCATGCTACTGCAGAGGTTTGGTGTTATTTTGAGTAGTATTAGTGGCTACAAAAGACGTATTAATCCACCGTACTGCCCTGAGCTAATCACTGTTAGCCACGTCCGGCTGTTAGCCACACTCCTGGATTTCTCTGTTAATGGTTTATACACGGAAAAAAACTGTCTCGATGGCTTTCTTGATGTATGTAAGTATCGAAAAGACTATGATTTTATGTCGTAATTACACTTTAATGTCAGTGTTAATTCAGGTTTGAACTGTTACCTACTGTACCCACCTCAAACATCCAAACTGTCCCATTAAAGGCCGGTCCTCTTCACTTTCATGTCTCTGATGCCCCACGGACAGAAGGGCCCATGACTCAGAGTCTGGACATGTCGGTAGCTGAGTGGAAGCCTGCCATTGGACGGCATCCAGACTTGTGTTTGTTGATGATTTCAAAGGCCACTTCAACGGTTGTGTTTAAGCAGCTGGTAAGAACACACACACACATACGAGCGGGGTCTAGACGGGACGGGTTGATGTCGTGGGAGCTCTGTGGGGGGTAGAAGAGGACTAGGGAGGACAGCTGTTCATCACCAGAGTCCTCCTTCTAGTCCAGGTCTCAAACAAGTCCTGAGTCATTTTATATATGTATATTTACATTATATTACATCTCACCAGCTTCGTGGATGAAAAACCCATTCATTTGCATTTTCTTTTCGCAGACTTTCTTGAAATTTTGTCCACATGTCCGATTCAGTTGACTGTGTTGTCCCCTCTGTGTGGGCGTCTGAGTCCATGGAGACGCAGGAAGCTGCAGCTGGAGGTCATGTTGTGTCTGAGAGGGGTCAGGGGACGGCAGCGTCCCACTGAGCTCTCCCAGGACATACAGGATAGGAAGACGTGTCTCCCCAACCACGGACTCAAAGGCTTCGGTCAGTCGGGTCCACCTGAACCGTTCAGGCCTCCGAAACCCTTCACACGTCGTGCACGTGTAAAACACAAAAACAACAGAAACCTGAACCTGATGAGGTGGAGCAACAGCTGCCGGGCATTGTGTGTGTGTGTGTGTGTGTGAGTGTGTGTGTGTGTGTGTGTGTGTGTGTGTGTGTGTGTGTGTGTGTGTGTGTGTGTGTGTGTGTGTGTGTGTGTGTGTGTGTGTGTGTGTGTGTGTGTGTGTGTGTAGGCGGAGTTAAGGAGGGTCGAAGTGTGTCGTTGAAGGTGTTGGGGTGTAAAGAGGCGTGGATTTCAGGGTCAAGTTGCCTATGGGCGTGTGTGTGTGTGTGTGTGTGTGTGTGTGTGTGTGTGTGTGTGTGTGTGTGTGTGTGTGTGTGTGTGTGTGTGTGTGTGTGTGTGTGTGTGTGTGTGTGTGTGTGTGTGTGTGTGTGTGTGTGTGTGTGTGTGTGTGTGTGTGTGTGTGTGTGTGATTACAGATACTTAAGCAGCAGGTGTTTGAACTCATGTTCACATTATCAGGCTCTGATTTCAGAAAACAGCCTTTAAAGAGGCAAAAACAACACACACCGGTGCTACCTTTGGGACTCTGGGAGCTTTAGAACAAGAGTTTTGTGTTTGATTCATTTCCGGGTGCCGTTTCCAGCATTAATTCGAAATGTTGCAAGATATTAAAGGAATTGTTGTGCATTTCTTTCCGGTCGATATCTTACGTATCATTTTATTTGCTCTGTTTTCCCATGATAACGAGATAATTGTCATCGCTTCCCCGTGATAATGAGATAATTTAACAGTTTTCCTGTGATAACAAGAACATTTTAACAGTTTTCCTGTAATAACGAGATCATTTTAACCGTTTTCATATGATAACAAAAATTTTTTAAAGGTTTTCCTGTTATAATGAGATAATTTTAGCCGTTTTCCCGTGATAACGACATAATTTTAACTGTTTTCCTGTGATGATGAGATCATTTTAGCCGTTTTCCCGTGATAACGACATAATTTTAACTGTTTTCCTGTGATGATGAGATCATTTTAGCCGTTTTCCCGAGCTATCAAGAAAATTTTAACTGTTTTCCTGTGATGATGAGATAATTTTAGCCGCTTTCCCGAGATATCAAGATAATTTTAACCGTTTTCCCGTGATAACGAGATAATTTTAACCATTTTCCTGTTATAACGAGAAAATTTTAACCATTTTCCTGTTATAACGAGATAATTTTAACCATTTTCCTGTGATAACAAAACATTTTTAACTGTTTTCCTGTTATAATGAGATCATTTTAGCCATTTTCCCGTGATAACGTGATAATTTTAACCGTTTTCCTGTGATGATGAGATCATTTTAGCCGTTTTCCCGAGATATCAAGATAATTTTAACCGTTTTCCTGTTATAACAAGATAATTTTAACCGTTTTCCCGTGATAGCGAGATCATTTTCCTACTTTTTCTCATGATAACAAGATAATTAGTTTGAGATCTGGAGAAAACAAAATGATAGTGTAGTCTATTAAAAAGTTGCAGAAAACATCATTCAGTGTATCAATGTCCGAAGGGCAGGAGAATATCATCACCCATCTCTTCATCTCTTCAATCAGCTTTATCAGAGGCGTGAGTGAGCCTGATGTCCTCATTAACTACTGTTTTTTTTCTTTTCTTAAACAAACTTTATCGCCAACAATATTATATATTACAACAACATAAACACCAGTACAGGCGTAGGAGTTTGACAATGTGCACATAAATATACGGACAGACAGTTTAAGTTCATAACAGCAAAGATAACCAAATGAAATCATCTGTTCAAGATATGAGAAGCCTTTACCAGTCATGACATGTCACGTTTCATTCATTATCTATTAAGTGAATTATCTGGTTATCTTGGGAAAACGGAAGAACTAAAATGCATGTAATGTACGACCCTTTAGGGCTTCCGTACCTACCAACCTGTTGCTAACCGTAACCTTTCGAGATCTATGTTGCAAGACTTTGGCAAATTTTCGCAGGAGGTATCCAACCAGAAGGAAGTCCGCTTTGAGTCTCTGTATCACTCGCATGATTCTGTGTAAAAAGTTCTGCTGTTGATAAAACACCAACAACATCAGCAGTGGACACACACACACACGCACACACGGGTGTTCAGAGCTCTGACCTGGAGTGAGATGACGATGAAGTGAAGGTGACTCGCTCGCTCCCTCTAACCCTGCAACACACAAACCACAAAGGCACATCTGGGCGCTCAGAAACACACACCACAACGCCCTCTCCCTCCACTCGGCTCGCTCTAACCACAGTGACTTCCTCGGTGAAAACTGTTGGCTGAGGGGGGCAGGTGGTTAGTTTGATGACACGCAAAGCCACAACGCCAGATTCATAGAAGAGAAAGGCAATCTCTCTTCGCAGTCAACCCCGAAGACAACAAGTCATCAACAGGGGGATTCAAACCACAGTCCAAACCCAGAAAAAGAGAGAGAGACAGTCCTACAGAGCGCTGATGTGCATGGCGGCAAAGAGTAAGAGCGGAAGCAGAAAAGAGCCGTGAGGAGACAGAGAAAGACAGCGCGAGTAGAGGCAAAATGAGAGAGCTGCGTGGATTATTTTACATCTGAGTCGACTGGAAAAACCACGAGGAGCAGCCCAGGACCGGGACACCTCGGCTGGGGTAAGAGTAGCACAACCACAGCCTCTCATCCTCCATGCTTTTACTGCAGTGTCATGATGCATAAGGTACAGTGAGTCTTTCTGCTTGTGTCAGAGAAAAAGTTCTTCATTTCTAAACTTCTCCATGACTGCTGCACCTGCAGGATCTGTGACATTATTTCTGCACACGTCCCTTCAAATGTGCCCTGCTTAGCTGTG
Source organism: Echiichthys vipera (assembly GCF_963691815.1). NCBI lineage: Eukaryota > Metazoa > Chordata > Actinopteri > Perciformes > Trachinidae > Echiichthys > Echiichthys vipera. The sequence goes on along the minus strand of NC_139848.1, from coordinate 13,255,628 downwards.
AGCAGCTGCGAACGTTAAAGTCCTCACATTTGTGCAGATGTCTTTCCTTCAAAAGAGGAAACGACTCGAACAAACGTGGGTAAACCGGCGACGCATCCTGAGCATCGCTTCCTGAGCGTCGCCTCCTGAGCGTCGCCTCCTGAGCGTCGCCTCCTGAGCGTCGCCTCCTCCTAAACGTCGCCTCCTCCTGAGCGTCGCCTCCTCCTGAGCGTCGCCCCCTGAGCGTCTCCTCCTGAGCATCGCCTCCTGAGCATCTCCTCCTGAGCGTCGACTCCTGAGCGTCGCCCCCTAAGCATCGCCTCCTGAGAGTCTCCTCCTGAGCGTCGCCTCCTGAGCGTCCCCTCCTCCTAAGCGTCGACTCCTGAGCGTCGCCCCCTGAGCATCGCCTCCTGAGAGTCTCCTCCTGAGAGTCTCCTCCTGAGCGTCGCCTCCTGAGCGTCGCCTCCTGAGCGTCCCCTCCTCCTGAGCGTCGCCTCCTGAGCGTCGCCTCCTGAGCATCTCCCTGTGGACTGATGACATGGTGTTTGGGTCACAGGACTCCTCGTCGCTCTGATCACATCATTCTGTGGCTAACACAGGAAGTGACCAGTGCTCACTAGCCTTGTGAAAGATCTCTGAGCTCCATTGTATTTTACTCGAAGATCAGTCTGGTAACTTGCGGCAGATAAAATTTGGAAAAGTTTGCCATGCGAACGTCCAGTCAGCGTTGGTTTTGAGGCGGGTTTAAGTGTGACGCAATGAGAAGAGACTGTTCTGTGTAAACAACATGGCGGCTTCCGCGGATGAGATGGTTAGCAGCTATCGAGCAAGTCACTCACAAACTCTTTTTTTCTCTTGGATCCTTCTGTTGGATATGGACCGGCACCTGAAATTGGGCCTTTTATCAGTAAATTCAAGTTACACAACCGGCAAATATCCTTTACCCACATGCTTCTGAGCTTTGCCTTCATTCTGTTTGCAGTGATACACTTTGTTGATCTGATTGGTTGATTTGGCCCAAATGTTGGTGATAGACAGATGATTTATCCAATCAGCAACCAGCATTTTCGCCCCTTCCCAAAAGATCTCCAAACCAGAGTTCCCAGATGGATATGCTGATCAAATGAGAACCATGTGAACCAATCTATCTGGAGTCAGGTTAAGTGCTAACACCACAGACGGGACGATGCAACTGCTAAAAGACATGACATCAATCGAATCGCCGAAAAAAAGTTTTTTTGTTTTGACCATCTAGTGCAGTTCCTGTTTAGGACGGGCTGACTTCTCGTCTCCCATGTCCTGGACCAAATTTGGTGACGAATACTCAAAATGTGTCAGATGAGTAAAGGACAACCTGATTTGGACTCATTATAATATTTTGTTTCTGAGAGTTATGGTTCAAAAGTTGATGTAAAGTTTGTTGTTAAAGCACAGCATGTGGCCAATTTACACCACATTCGGCGCAAAGCATGTGATCGGGAAGGCAGAAACACACCTGCCAAGAGTGAAGCTGAATCAGACGACAAAAGGGGATGGTTAGGTAACCTCATATCCTCAATGAGAAAGACACACCATCTATTATATACGTATACATGAACTTTCGAGGTTTAGACCATGGTGTTGAGCCGTGGCTTTAGAGTTGTAACCATGGCGTTAAGCGTGGCTTTACAGTTTTAACCACTGTGTCAAGTCGTGGTTTTCGAGCTGAAACCTTGGTGTCGAGCCTGGTTTTAGAGCTTTAACCATGGCGTTGAACCCTGGTTTTAGAGCTGTAACCATGGTGTCGAGCCCTGGTTTTAGAGTTGTAACCATGGTGTTGAGCCCTGGTTTTAGAGCTTTAACTATGGTTTTAGAGTTGTAACTATGGTGTTGAGCCCTGGTTTTAGAGTTTTAACCATGGTGTTGAGCCGTGGTTTTGGAGCTGTAACCTTGGTGTTGAGCCCTGGTTTTAGAGTTGTAACCATGGTGTCGAGCCGTGGTTTTGGAGCTGTAACCTTGGTGTTGAGCCCTGGTTTTAGAGTTGTAACCATGGTGTCGAGCCCTGGTTTTGGAGCTGTAACCATGGTGTCAGGCCCTGGTTTTAGAGTTTTAACCATGGTGTCGAGCCCTGGTTTTAGAGCTGTAACAATGCCGTTGAACCCTGGTTTTGGAGCTGTAACTATGGTGTCGATCCCTGGTTTTAGAATTGTAACCATGGTGTCGAGCCCTGGTTTTAGAGTTTTAACCATGGTGTCGAGCTGCCCTGGTTTTAGAGCTGTAACCATGGTGTCGAGCCCTGGTTTTAGAGCTGTAACCTTGGCGTTGAACCCTGGTTTTGGAGCTGTAACCATGGTGTCGAGCCCTGGTTTCAGAGTTGTAACCATGGTGTCGAGCCGTGGTTTTAGAGCTGTAACCATGGTGTTGAGCCCTGGTTTTGGAGCTGTAACCTTGGTGTTGAGCCCTGGTTTTAGAGCTGTAACCATGGTGTCGAGCCGTGGTTTTAGAGTTTTAACCATGGTGTTGAGCCCTGATTTTAGAGCTTTAACCATGTTGTCGAGCCCTGGTTTTAGAGCTTTAACCATGTTGTCAAGCCCTGGTTTTAGAGCTTTAACCATGGTGTCGAGATCTGGTTTTAGAGCTTTAACCATGGTGTCGAGCCCTGCTTTTGGAGCTGTAACCATGGTGTTGAGCCCTGGTTTTAGAGCTGTAACCATGGTGTCGAGCCCTGGTTTTAGAGTTGTAACCATGGTGTTGAGCCATGGTTTTATAGCTTTGACTATGGTTTAAGAGTTGTAACCATGGTGTTGAGCCCTGGTATTAGAGTTTTAACCATGGTTTCGAGCCATGGTTTTAGAGCTGTAACCATGGTGTCGACCCATGGTTTTGGAGCTGTAACCTTGGTGTCGAACCTGGTTTTAGAGCTTTAACTATGCCGTTGAACCCTGGTTTTAGAGCTGTAACCATGGTGTCGAGCCCTGGTTTTAGAGCTGTCACCATAGTGTCGAGCCCTGCTTTTAGAGCTGTAACCATGGTGTCGAGCCCTGCTTTTAGAGCTGTAACCATGGTGTTGAGCCATGGTTTTATAGCTTTAACTATGGTTTTAGAGTTGTAACCATGGTGTTGAGCCCTGGTTTTAGAGTTTTAACCATGGTGTCGAGCCCCGGTTTTAGAGTTGTAACCATGGTGTTGAGCCATGGTTTTATAGCTTTAACTATGGTTTAAGAGTTGTAACCATGGTGTCGAGCCGTGGGTTTGGAGCTGTAACCTTGGTGTTGAGACTGGTTTTAGAGCTTTAACCATGGCGTTGAACCCTGGTTTTAGAGCTGTAACAATGGTGTCGAGCCCTGGTTTTAGAGCTGTAACCATGGTGTCGAGCCCTGATTTTAGAGCTGTAACCATGGTGTCTAGCCCTGGTTTTAGAGCTGTAACCATGGTGTTGAGCCCTGGTTTTAGAGCTGTAACCATGGTGTTGAGCCCTGGTTTTAGAGCTGTGTGAATCCCTTCCATCCTCTTCACATGCTCTCGCTCACACACATAGATGTGGTTTGTGGTTTGGTGGTTGCTCATGAATGTTGGAGGATCTCCTCTTGACCTTTCACTGTCTCTGTGTGTTTCTGTTTATGCAGAAAGGAAGAAACATTTGAAGGAAACTCATTTATGGCCTCCAACAGCATCTTTGACACTCCGTCGTCCCTTCATTCAGCTCTGATCTCAGGTGAGTGCTCTGTTGGGTGGATGAAGTCTATTGAAAGTCTTTTTTAAGGGTCGATTCTGGGAGAGTTTGAAATCTGAGTGTGTATCCATGCTGTTGTTGCTCCTCCGTATTTAAGCTGCACGTTTGGTATAAAGTGTGAACTTTGAGAACATCAGCAGTGAGCTGTTAGATACAATGCTGCTTTAACAGTTAGACATTGAACTGAATATACAGTTGAGCTTTGAGCTTTCAGAGGAAGGTTCTTGTGTTCCTTTATGGATAAAATTCAGCTTTATGCTTCATTCACAGGACTTTAATTTCTGTTCAGACTGATCAGAGTCTCTATTACTAGAATACTTACAGCTACAGATGCTACTGTTACCCAGCATGCGCACTGATTTTACATGTGAAGAGCTTTATGTTTCCCTTCAGGGCTCAGGGCTCACTATAAAAAAATATGTTTTGGGACTGAAAAAAGGCAGTACACACTTAAAAGAGCATGCGCACACAGCAAGACGATGAACCATGAATCAACAGTTAGCCTAGCATCTCTACCTGCACACACACCCTTAAACTCTGCAGAAAACCTGCTCCGAGAGCCAACAGGGAGGACGACGGTTGGGAGGAGACGATGGGAATGTATCAGGCATTCCTCGGTCTGCATCACCAGCAGCTGTGGATGACTTCATGCGTGTCTTTTGTCTGTGTTTCTCAACCTGAAGAGATAGTCAGCCTCTTTCAGGGTTCACACGCCGCCTGGAAAAAGCATGGAAACCTTTGACCAATGTTGTACAAAAGCATCATTACACCATTTTCAGATTTCCCTTTAGCTGAGACTGAACTACTTGTCATCTTTGGAATGGATTTGTTTGAGGAACCTACCGATAGATCCAGGTGAAACCAAATCACCAAATAAATCCTAAACGCTGCCTGATAAGCGGCGGCTGCAGTAAATACGTAAAACAAAGTTAGAACAACATCCCAAAAAATCGCCCCAAAGTCTAAAACGACATATTGGTCCAAACCCCAACCCTGCTGTGTCAGAGCGGAAGAACTGATGTTCTGGAAAATGAAGTGAAAATAGGTTAAAGTGTATTATTTTTCAGGCATTTCTAATGATGATATTAGTATGGAAACAACTTTAGTCCAAATACATCCCCTCATCCAGTGCTCATCAAAATGTTTCATCCCTTTTTCTTTTGAGTAAAGTACGCCCCAGATACTCTCGATGGATTTTATTTAGACAGGAGAAACAGTTTTGACCCACGTCTTGGCTTTTTACTATTTCACTGATGAAGTGAAATGTGTCATCAGTTCTAAGCAGATTTCATCCAAACTACAGACTTTAGCCATGTTAGTGTCAGTCACAGCAGCTCCATCTTCACAGGAGAAGGACCTGTAGAAAAGAGTTAAATGTGTCTATTGTCAGAAAACTATTTGACCTGTGACATAATTTCATATCATTACGGTCGTGGGGGATGTAAATCATCTGGAGATGAAAAAAAAAACGGTCCGGAAACCTCGTACTGCTTGTGTGCAGCCGAAACTGTCAAGAGCACTTTGTGACGGTGTGTGTGTGTGTGTGTGTGTGTGTGTGTGTGTGTGTGTGTGTGTGTGTGTGTGTGTGTGTGTGTGTGTGTGTGTGTGTGTGTGTGTGTGTGTGTGTGTGTGTGTGTGTGTGTGTGTGCGTGCGTGTGTGCGTGTGTGTGTGTGTGTGTGTGTGTGTGTATGTGTGTGTGTGTGTGTGTGTGTGTGTTTCCTGTGAAATGCCACTACTCGCTGTTTCAAAGAGAAAGCATTTATTCTTCACACGCCTGTTTTTAGATGCCGACAGTGTCATTAAAGCAGCAGCAGCTAGATATATGTTATATATATGTGTTATATATGTATATAATATATATATATACATATATAACGCATATATATGTTATATATATGTTATATATGTTATATATGTATATAATATATATACATAGATAACACATATATATTATATATATGTATATAATATATATACATATATAACGCATATATATGTTATATATATGTTATATATGTATATATATGTTATATATGTATATATATAACATATATATGTATGTATATTATATACATATATAACATATATAACATATATATATATGTTATATACATATATATATGTTCACTGAGTGTTACTGTGTGCTCCTGTTTGTTAACGGAACTGAATGTTCAAACGTATCATCGTGGGAACACAAGAATACTTTATTATTTCTACTTTCTTCATAAAATCATGTTTTTCCGAAAAGTTGCTTCACAGTGACAAAAACTGTTATTTGTGAAGGGATTATGGAACATAACCACAGAGAGAAATCCTCCAAAATAAAACAGTGAGATACTTTTCTCACTTGTGGTGTTATTGAGAATCTCCTGGTGAAAGCCATCCATCCTCTGAATGCCCTAGGTCTCTAGTTTTTGGTCATTCACACATCTGGAACAAGAGAACCATTTACATTCACACATCTGGAACCAGAGAACCGTTTACATTCACACATCTTGAACCAGAGAACCGTTTACATTCACACATCTGGAACCAGAGAACCATTTACATTCACACATCTGGAACCAGAGAACCGTTTACATTCACACATCTGGAACCAGAGAACCGTTTACATTCACACATCTGGAACCAGTGAACCATTTACATTCACACATCTGGAACCAGAGAACCTGTTTACATTCACACATCTGGAACCAGAGAACCGTTTACATTCACACATCTGGAACCAGAGAACCGTTTACATTCACACATCTGGAACCAGAGAACCATTTAAATTCACACATCTGGAACCGGAGGACCATTTACATTAACACATCTGGTACCAGAGAACCGTTTACATTCACACATCTGGAACCAGAGAACCGTTTACATACACACATCTGGAACCAGAGAACCGTTTACATTCACACATCTGGAACCAGAGAACCGTTTACATTCACACATCTGGAACCAGAGAACCATTTATATTCACACATCTGGAACCGGAGAATCGTTTATATTCACATATCTGGAACCAGAGAACCATTTACATACACACATCTGGAACCAGTGAACCATTTATATTAACACATCTGGAACCAGAGAACCGTTTACATTCACACATCTGGAACCAGAGAACCATTTACATTCACACATCTGGAACCAGAGAACCATTTATATTCACACATCTGGAACCGGAGAATCGTTTATATTCACATATCTGGAACCAGAGAACCATTTACATACACACATCTGGAACCAGAGAACCGTTTACATTAACACATCTGGAACCAGAGAACCGTTTACATTCACACATCTGGAACCAGAGAACCATTTACATTCACACATCTTGAACCAGAGAACCGTTTACATTCACACATCTGGAACCAGAGAACCATTTACATTCCCACATCTGGAACCAGAGAACCTGTTTACATTCACACATCTGGAACCAGAGAACCGTTTACATTCACACATCTGGAACCAGAGAACCGTTTACATTCACACATCTGGAACCAGAGAACCATTTACATTCACACATCTTGAACCAGAGAACCGTTTACATTCACACATCTGGAACCAGAGAACCATTTACATTCACACATCTGGAACCAGAGAACCTGTTTACATTCACACATCTGGAACCAGAGAACCGTTTACATTCACACATCTGGAACCAGAGAACCGTTTACATTCACACATCTGGAACCAGAGAACCGTTTACATACACACATCTGGAACCAGAGAACTGTTTACATTCACACATCTGGAACCAGAGAACCGTTTACATTCACACATCTGGAACCAGAGAACCGTTTACATTCACACATCTGGAACCAGAGAACCATTTATATTCACACATCTGGAACCCGAGAACCATTTACATTCACACATCTGGAACCAGAGAACCTGTTTACATTCACACATCTGGAACCAGAGAACCGTTTACATTCACACATCTGGAACCAGAGAACTGTTTACATTCACACATCTGGAACCGGAGAATCGTTTATATTCACATATCTGGAACCAGAGAACCATTTACATACACACATCTGGAACCAGAGAACCGTTTACATACACACATCTGGAACCAGAGAACCATTTACATTCACACATCCGGAACCAGAGAACTGTTTACATTCACACATCTGGAACCAGTGAACTGTTTACATACACACATCTGGAACCAGAGAACCGTTTACATTAGCACATCTGGAACCAGAGAACCGTTTACATACACACATCTGGAACCAGAGAACCATTTACATTCACACATCTGGAACCAGAGAACCGTTTACATACACACATCTGGAACCAGAGAACCGTTTACATACACACATCTGGAACCAGAGAAATGTTTACATTCACACATCTGGAACCAGAGAACCATTTACATTCACACATCTGGAACCAGAGAACTGTTTACATTCACACAACTGGAACCAGAGAACCATTTACATACACACATCTGGAACCAGTGAACTGCTTACATTAACAAATCTGGAACCAGAGAACGCTTACATTCACACATCTGGAACCAGATAACTGTTTACATTCACACAACTGGAACCAGAGAACCATTTACATTCACACATCTTGAACCACAGAACCTTTTACATTCACACATGTGGAACCAGAGAACTCATTTACATTCACACATCTGTAAGATAAACACATTGCTCCGGTCAGGACAGGAATTAAGGGCGAGGGGGGCATCTTCCCCCATCTTTCCTTTAATTTGAGTGCTGTATCTTGATTGGACGAGCACAATACGGCAGAATGAGATGTTCTGCACACAGTGTGTCAGTTATTGTTGGAGTAAAGGGAATGAAAGTGTTTGTGCTCCTCTCTGCTGTAACGGCTGCTGAACTACATGTTCACAAGTCAGATCACGTGTTTCCTGCCTGCCTGTGTGTGTGTGTGTGTGTGTGTGTGTGTGTGTGTGTGTGTGTGTGTGTGTGTGTGTGTGTGTGTGTGTGTGTGTGTGTGTGTGTGTGTGTGTGTGTGTGTGTGTGTGTGTGTGTGTGTGTGTGTGTGTGTGTGTGTGTGTGTGCGTGTGTGTGTGTGTTTGAATTTAATGAAAATGTATTTTTCTTCAGTTTGAAGATCAGTGTCACCGGTTCAGTGTCAACGTCTCCTCTTCTGTTTTGAGTTATGAAGCATGAGGATGTCACTGTGAAGTCGACCTTTGACCTTTTGGATAGAAAATGTCATCCCCTAATCATTTTATCCTGTAGGACATTTGTGTCAAATGAAGAGTATGAATTTTTCACTTATGGACAAAGAGTCCAAGTGGACGTTTGTGCCAAATTTGAAGAAAATCCCTCCAGGGGTTTCTGATATATTGTCTTCACAAGGATGAAACAAACATGAGGTTTCTGTTACCTTGACCTTTGACCTCCAAAATGACACAATCATTTGAGCCCATGTGGACATTGGTGCTGTCGCAGGGGCCATATAAAGTCACACTTATGAGATAAAAACCCAAGCTCTGACCTGTAAAACCTGAAAACACGGCTGTCACCAGTGTCACAGTGCAGCTCTAAGCTGCAGTGAGAGCAGCCGGTGCTGATGGACGCAGTACCTCCAAAACGTCCTGAAGCTGCGTTTTCGATGGCAACAACATGACACGTCCTCCTTTCTTCAACACTGTGGAGGCTGAAGGAAGTGTCTGTTCCCGTCTCCTCAGCCTCACATTCATGATGCATTCAGGTGCTCCTCAGTGGTCCATTTCCAGAGTCCAGGAGTCGTTCTTGAGCTTTCCGAAGAGAGAAAACAGACTAATAAATAATACGGTATTTCATAATGTCTGTAAACAACAGGCGCCAAGATACTTCCGTGTAGAAGAACGCCAGCAGCTTCCACTGACCTGAAGCATCCAGCCAGATACTATAAACAGCATCTTTTTGTGGTGGTTTTACATCAATTTTTAGTCATTTCGCATCTTTTTGTCATGTTTAGCATCTATCTTGAGACATTTTGTATCTTTTTGTGGTGGGTTTGCAAAATTTTTTATTTATTTTGCACCTGTTTGTGGTGGTTTTGCATCGTTTTTTAGTCATTTTGCATGTTTTTGTGGTGGGTTTGCATCTATATTTAGTCATTTTGCATCTTTTTTTGGTGGTTTTGCGTCTATAATTAGTCATTTCGCATATTTTTATGCTGGGTTTGCGTCTTTTTTTATGCATTTTGAATCTTTTTGTGATGTTTTGGATCAATTTTTAGTCATTTTGCATCTATATTTAGTCATTTTGCATCTTTTTGTGGTGGTTTTGCATCTATTATTACTCGTTTTACATCTCTTCATGATGTTTTGCATCTGTGTTTGGTTGTTTTGCATCTTTTTGTGGTGGTTTTGCCTCGCTCTTCAGTTATTTTGCGTCTTTTTGTGGTGGTTTTGCATTTATTTTATTCATTCATCGGAGAACACTTTGGCTTTTTCCACCCAGAGAACATATACTGTTGTTGTGACGTCATGGTGGATTGTCGTTTATAAATGTGGAAATGACATGCACAATTACTTTATCACTCAGAGTGTTTAAACAACACGTTTATTTCCAATTTGAAGCTTTATATCAATGATTTTGTTCCACTTCACTCACTTAAATATGTCTTTAACTCACTTGTTCTCAGATTAATGCTCATAAATCACAATAATGACTAATTCAGGTCACTGTGCTTCAACAGAAACTCAGCTTTAAGGATGTTAAAAGAGACATTTTCGGTCGCACGTGTTTAAAACGATACGACATCTGTTTAATAATTTAGTTAATAGTATTAAAAGTACCAAAGCTAGAAACAAACGCCTCATGGTGCATTCAAGTGCACCCCGGAGAAACTTAAACTGCTCTTGTAAAGTCAAAGAGACTTTTTTGATCCCACACGTTTAAAACGATTCATCTGTTTAATAATTCAGTTGATAGTATTGAAAGTACCAAAGCTATAAAAAAACCCACAGTAGCGCAGCTTAGCAGTAGCATGTGGTTGACATTAGCTTTGTAGTAGCATGTGGCTAACATTAGCCCAGCAGTAGTTAGAGATGACGGAAAGAATAAGTAAAATAAGAGATAAGTGCTTCCCTGAAGTCTCCGCTGTGGAAACATGTTTCTATGAGGCGTTCTGGAAACAAACGCCTCATGGTGCATTCAGGTGCACCTCTGAGAAACTTAAACTGCTGTTGTATAGTAGAAGTGGCTTCTTTCTGAACCGGCACTGTGTGCAGGTTGGTGATACAGTTTTTGTGTGTCGAGGACTTTTATTTATTTCTGTCGTGGTGCCAAATGACGTTTCGAGTTTCGTTTTTTTAGACTCGTATCGTATCGAGGTTGGAAGTTCTGGTGCTTTCCAAACTTTATAACCTGATAGCATATCACACATTTCATCTGAGCAAAACATTGATATGGAATACGTGAGTACTGCTGCTTTTAATGTGTCGAATACAAACAAAAGAAATACGTGGGTAATTACTGTGCATTACAGTTGGTTGTTTTATGTGTGAAAAATGCATGAAAACATCCTCCGACATCACGTGAACGCAGCATTCCACCTGTAAATACAGTGAAATGAGAGAATAGAATAGAATAGAATAGAATAGAATAGAATAGAATAGAATTACTTTAATGATCCCAGACTGGGAAATTATTTCGTAACAGCAGTAGTGGGAATGTGATGGGTTCAGAGCATATTAAAGCAGAAACAACTTTATTTTAAAATAAAAGTGTTGCGGTGTTGCATGAAGGCGTGTTCAGGCTCCCGGCGTCTTTTCCTCGTTCCTCGTTCCCTCGTTCCCTCGTTCCCTCGTTCCCGCTCCATATATCAACCGTATTTGTGCATGTTCAGTTAGCATTGTTCCCTCCGTTCATATATCAAACTTGTTTTTCCGCCCGTTTTCTTTAATTTACGCCTCTGGTCACGTTGCGTCGCACGCTGGTGGCGTCTCGCCGCAGCGTGGTGGGCGCCTGCGCGGAGCTGATTCTGGTTATCTGGAGAGTCCACCTGCTGTTGAGTGTTATCAGGAGGAAACTCCACAGACGTTCCGCACCAACTCTCTCACATCCATCACGCAGAGTGTTTTCAGCAGGTTATCAGGGGCACATCAGGCCGCGTGCTCTGACACTTTCTTATATTCTCATTATTGTTCTGCATAAAACTGAACTCAGGTTTTCTGTTCAAAACACATTACATTTATAATGACAACCACTCAGAGCATTAAAAACTGAAAAAAGCATCATTATTATTCTAATTTTCCTTTATATTTGGCATGAATTCAGGATTTAAATGATGAGACCCAAAAAAATATTTGCTTATATTTTCACATATTTAGCTATTAATTAATTAATTTATTTATTTATAATGAGCATACCATACATACAATATGATGCAGCTCAAAGTGCTTAAGAAACAACAGTTCAATAAATTAATCCATTAAAAACTCATTAAGAACAATAATCAAATCCTTAAAGAAATTAATGCAAATTATTTTATTTTATCAAATGTCAAAACTCAATATTACAATTGGAAACATCATAAAAATAGGGTTTAGCGTACAAACGAGATTATATATGTATAATTATAATGATTTATATATACAGCGTTAATAATATATATATATTTATATAAAAACAATAACATTTATAACATACAATAGCAGCGATTTAAACCATACCAACGTTTTTGACATAAAATACAGACGTTTTAAATGTACAATACCGACGTTTTTGATTTTCAATACCAATGTTTATAACATAAAGTACCAACATTTTAAATGTAAAATGCCAACGTTTTAGACTTACAATACTAACGTTTTAAACATACAATACCAACATTTATGACCTACAATGTTTAGGGTTAAAATTCCAAAATTGAATGTACAATACCAACGTTATTAACGTACAATACCAATGTGTTAAACATACACTACCAATATTTCTAACGTACAATACGAATTTTTTGAATGTACAATGCAAACTTTTAAACATACGACACCAACAATAAATCCTGTTGCAGAAGAGATGCTGATAAATTGGATTTTGAGAATATTCGGGAAAGTGTCATTGTTGAGCAGAAGAGGCTTATGGCAAAGATGCTGATGAATTGATTAACTGATTAAAATGAAGCCAATTTTGAGATATATTATCAAATGTAGATTTCACTGTTGCATCACCTGGAGTTCAGTTAGTGTCCTCTTCGTGTTTCAGTAGTTGGTGGAATTTGCAAACTTTTGGTGGAAAGATTACAAACTCATTTTGACTGCAGCAGATTAGACCTCCAATAATAATAATAATAATATCAATAATAGTACAAATAATGATTCTTAAAGCATGTTGACCCTGCAGTCTGGTGACTGGAAATATGTAAAAATATGCTGATTGAGGAAATTAATGATAAAGAGACGACCACACAGTTACAAGCAGACTGTGTTCAACAGTAAACTGTGTGTGTGCGTGTGTGTGTGTGTGTGTGTGTGTGTGTGTGTGTGTGTGTGTGTGTGTGTGTGTGTGTGTGTGTGTGTGTGTGTGTGTGTGTGTGTGTGTGTGTTGTAACAGACAGAGGAGATAGTGAGGAAAGAAGGAAGTGATGAGGATGTGTGTGACAGAGTGACCGTTAGAAAAACAAGGACTCGTATTCAACTCACACACAAACACACACACACACACACACACACACACACACGCACACACACACAGTGTTTAACAGTTCTGTTTGTAACTGCTGTTGTGAACTTGTAGGAGGAAAATCTAAAGCATATCTTTGTTTTTTTAACATGCAGATGATAGAGCAACTTTTATTACAAATATTATATAGAATATTATTATATTTATAATAATAATAATTGAACACTGTGAACGTAGAAATGTTCATAGATAGATAAACCACACAAAGAGAAAGTGAGTGAGGGACCAAGTTTAGCATTTACAGAATATTGTTGGTTAGCCATGATGGTAAACCACACACACACACACACACACACACACACACATACACACACACTGTAACACACTGTGAAGCCACAAACCCAGCAGTCTTCCAATAAATAACCGCAGGAGAGGGCTTGCTGGACTTTTTGTGTGTGTGTATGTGTCTGTGTGGGGAGACATTTCATCAGTCTATGCAGGAAGTACAGTGTGTATAGTAGTATTTTATTGTGAGACGTTGTCATGTTTCTGTCCTCATCTCCACCACAGTTTGGATTCAAACAGGAACTGAACATGATATTATCCTGAAACTAATGATGTGTTGTTGCCTCAACTCAAAGTTTATTGAAGGATAAACTTCACCAAGTAACATCGGGTTTGTTTGAATTCAAAACAGCTCTGTCAGACCGTTAAAACATGGCGTCTTGACCGAGCTAACGGCAAGCTAACGGCGAGCTAACGTCATTCCAGCTGTGGTTCAAGTATGGTGGACTTGGTTTCTGCTTGCTACTGGTCAGCTCCACATCACCACGAGTCCTCAGCTTCGAGGCAGAGATGTAAAAACAAAAGACGTGTCCACGGTGACGTCACCTGTTGGGTTGTGGACATCGTTTGGAAGCTTTAAGTTTGGCATTTGGCCGTTACCATGTTGGATTTTTGGAGCCAGAAGTGACGATGGTTTTTATTGCTTTTGGACGGACTGATGCTGGCTAGCTTTCTTAGCAAGGTGTCCAGCACGGGGGAATTCACTTAAAGCTGCATTCTCTCTAGTGTCCAGCAGGAGGAGACTCCACTTAAAGCTCATCCAAATATCCAAAACAGTCGCTGCAGTCTGGAGACACACTGACTCTCACCCTCTGGGGACATTTGTCCAGCTGTGATCCCTGGCTCTGATTCTGGAGCCTGGGAATTAGAACGAAATGCCTTCTATGGATAAAAACACACACCTACACACACACACACACACACACACAGAGCGGCTCCCATGTGGCGTTCTGGACACACATCACACAGCCCAGCTCAGCTGTTTGATCTCAGCACCTCCCCCTGCAAAAAATGTCCTCAGTCAGCCGGAGTTTTGAGCGTCCAGTCTCACTGTCTCGGCACAGCGTCTTTAGTCCGGGACAGTTTGAATGATGCTGATCTTTTGTCCAAATTTAGGATCCTTCATGAAACATTACCCGTTATAATATCCTCAGACTCCATCACATCAGAGGTTTAACTCCCTGATGTCCCTGTGTCTGACGCTTAGAACTCTAAAGTACATCAACACATAAAGGATTCCCCATGAAAAGTCTGAAAGCAAACCAACGTGTTCGTCCAAACGCAGTCTAGACTTTGACCCTGACCATTAAAATAAAGAATGAGTGAATATGAAATAAATGAAAATAGGTTTTTATAGTGAAAACATGATAAATACTGATCATAAGCCGCTCAGTTTTAGTTAGTCAGGATTAGTTGAGGACTATCGTCAGCGTCAAACACCGTTAATCCCTCAGAAACTTTTTACAGTGTTTCCCTCCTCCGTCAGCTGCAGCAGCAGGACACAGCTCCAATAAAGATCCCTTCATTTCCTTTCCTCTTTTTCATCTCCTCCCTCTCTCACTTCCTTCCACCGCCTGTTTAACGGCTTCAGTGTTTTAATATCGGCGTGTTCTGTGGGTTTCTGGACCGTCACAGTGTGTCCAAGTACAGATCTGGAACTGTTGGACGGTTTCTAGAGCCCTGACTCTCTGCAGTGTCTAAACTTGTCCAGTGTCTAAAGTGTCGTCTAAACTTAACAGTCACCTTTTGTCGTCTGAACTTAATCGTCATCTTTCATCATCTAAACTTAACCGTCGTCTTTTGTCATCTAAACTTAACCATTGCCTTTTGTCGTCTAAACTTAACCGTCGCCTTTTGTCATCTAATCTTAACCATCACCTTTTGTCGTCTAAACTTAACCGTCGCCTTTTGTTGTCTAAACTTAACCGTCGCCTTTTGTCATCTAATCTTAACCGTCGCCTTTTGTCGTCTAAACTTAACCGTCGCCTTTTGTCGTCTAAACTTAACAGTCACCTTTCGTCATCTAAACTTAACAGTCGTCTTTTGTCATCTAAACTTAACCGTTGCCTTTTGTCATCTAATCTTAACCATCGCCTTTTGTGGTCTAAACTTAACATTCGTCTTTTGTCGTCTAAACTTAACCATTGCCGTTTGTCGTCTAAATTTAACCGTCTAAACTTAACCGTCTAAACTTAACAGTCACCTTTTGTCATCTAAACTTAACTGTTGCCTTTTGTTGTCTAAATTTAACCGTCTAAACTTGACCGTCACTTTTTGTCATCTAAACTTAACAGTCGCCTTTTGTCGTCTAAACTTAACAGTCACCTTTCGTCATCTAAACTTAACAGTCGTCTTTTGTCATCTAAACTTAACAGTCGCCTTATGTTGTCTAAAATGAACAGTCTAAACTTAACCGTCGCCTTTTTTTGTCTAAACTTAACCATCAGCTTTTGACGTCTAAACTTAACCATCACCTTTTGACGTCTAAACTTAACCGTCACGTTCAAAACATCAAAGCAGGGTAGATTTTACAGACTTGTCTCTGGAGGCAGACTTTAAGATTCAAAGGCCACTGAGTAATAGATTACTTTCCCAGCACAGCTCAGGAGGAGGGAACCATCTGCAGGGCCACAGTCACATATTCTTGGTGACGCTGAACCGTACCAAAGTACACCAACCCAATCCCGTCATCTGTGTGTGTTGTTGGGTAGGAGGTCAGTGGTTATGTCGGTGGGCAGATGGCTTCTGGTTACGGAGACAAACCTCCACATCTTATTGTCTTCTTGCACTATCACAACAAACGAAGTAGAAACAGTGTGTTGGCGTCGCTGGTGTTTAAAAATGGCGTCACCCGTGTCTATTTTCAGTCGCCCTGTTTGCTTCGCTACACTTCCCCGCTGACTCTAACCTCCTCCGAAGTTTCCAGAAACCGCCAACAGCGAACAGCCATCTGACGATCGATGGGGCCTCTGATCGCCCGAGCTTTCTCCACTTCCTGTCCAAACCGCACTGGTTCCCCTCAGCCTTTAATGGGTGAGATGGCGGGCGCGTGTCTGTAAAGTCTGGGGGGGACGGGTGTCCCATGTGAGGCGAGGCGAGGTCCCATCAGTCCTGTGGTTAACGAAGAAGTCATGCAAAGAGTCGCCTCACCCTTTTCTCACTCCTCCTCACCCCCATTTGTCCCCACATTGTGGTTAACAAGCGAATGCAAAGTGTCGTCTTCACCCATTAGCGCCCTTTTATTCCGTATTGTAAATTCCGCCCGGCGACTAAGGCCTTCTGATTTATTCATTGGCTCGTTTGGGACTCTGTGTGTCCCCGTGTGGTCGGCTCTCCGGCGTCTGATTGGAGGATTCTGCTGCTTCCTTCCACTTTGATGATCTATTTTCCCCAATCTTCAAGATTACTTAGCATGCAAACGTGTGCGCACACACACACACACACACACAAGTACAGTAGAGTAGCCAAAGCCTGAGGGGTGTGAATGGTTAATTAGTTCTCCGTTGGTCAGAGATGGTGAAAGACAGTCATTGATTTTTACTGGATTGTTGTATCTTCAGTGTGTGCCCTTTAATGATGAGGGGACCAGGATGGACCTGCACACGCACACTTCATCCAACGAAGACGCCATCCTGAAGTCCCAGAGCAAAGTCTGTCCAGTCGGTGTGTGGATGAGTCACAGCAGCGAGTGGGCGTGTTGATGACGTTTCGATCGAAAGAAAACAATTCAATGTCATTTACAGTGCCAATTCGTAACAAAAGTTATCTCAGGACACTTTACATAATTTATAATTTATATAGGCCAAACAATTCCCCCATTAGCAGCAATCTTGTGCACACAGTGGCAACAAAAACCTTCCCTTAAAGGCAGGAACGAACAGAACCAGTTCTATGGAGGATGGACATCTGTCTTTAACGGCTGGGGAGGAAGAAAGAAGAGAGAAAAGACGGACAGGTGGACAGATAGAGAGAAAGACAGACACAAAGAAAGACAGAGAGACAGTCCCAGAGATGTGAGCAACCAAAAAAGTAACAGTTACTATAATAATATCTATAGTAATGTGAATATAACCCATATGTTATGGTAGTTAGCAGAAAAGTAGAAACAAGCACAACTAAGGTGACAGAATATGACAATAATAATAAATATGGTGGTAAATATGATCAGTGATGAGTAGTGGTAATAACAGCTGTGATACAGAGAGATACTGTATATTATTGATGATGTTTTTATGGCTACAGATTTTATAATGTATAAGACTTGTGACAGTATATATGACTAATAGTTATAGAAGTAGCAGGAAGCGTCATGCAGGACCATGGCAGCAGGCACCACCACGATCAGCAGAGACCTGAGAGACGACAAAGCACAAACAACTCCGGGGAAGAAGTTGAATTAGTAACATGCATTGATGAGGCATAGATGATACAAACAGAGAGGAGAGAAGCTCAGAGGTTCGGGAACAGGATTATCCCCCTGCAGACGAGGCCTATAGCAGCATAATTAAGCAGAACAAACTCAGCTTAGGACCCGTTACCGTAACCTCCGAGTGTGAAGACAAAGGGGATTTACACCCTTTGATGGAATATTAACCGTTGTCCCCGGAGGTTAAACTGTCATCAGACCGATATCTGATGGGTGCAGAGGTGGCTTCCTTCCAGGCGTCTGATTGGACACCTTTTGGTTCGGCTCTTTGCAGCGCTTCAGTGTTTATATTTAGACGGAGATGAATATTTTCTCGGATGGAGGAAAAACCCTGTTTACAAAGATCCCAGCGTGCCTGTGGACGTGCAGAGGACAGAGCTGGACTTCCTTTCTGATCAGCTTTGATGTCCGTGTTGACTGCGTGTGTGTGTGTGTGTGCCTGTGCGTGTGCGTGTGCGTGTGCGTGTGTGTGTGTGTGTGTGTGTGTGTGTGTGCGTGTGTGTGTGTGTGTGTAAAAGGGTTCTGCTCTAATGCACCTGCTCAGCCATTCAAACTGCACTAAACACAGCCCGAGGCCCTTCTGTCCGTCTGTCTGTGCGTCTGTCTCTGTCTCTCTCTCTCTACGTTTCTCCGTTGAGAGAAAGAACATTTAACTAACTTTGACTGTGTGCATGATTGAAGAGGCGCTCCCTCTCTCTCTCTCTCTCTCCCTCTCTCTCCTTCATTTCTTGTGTCAGAAAATCAATTTTTTTGTTTAGCAGGAATAGGGCCGTCTTCTCTCATCACAGAGCGGGCTGAATAATTCAACGCACGCACTCACACACACACTCATACACACATTGCTTTTTTGCACATTCAAAGTATTTTCCGGTCATTTTCATGGGAATTTAAAGTGACGTTGTTGGAACTTTTTTCCCAGTTTGGTGAAACAACAAATCAAGCTGATGTTATCTTTTATAAAGCGGTTGTCCACGGCCGTTTCACTGCGACGTAGAGCTCCATTTGGCGCGTAAATAGAGACGAACCTTATCATCGTTCTAATCCTCACTGCCCTCATGCTTTCATGAGTCCTTTACGTCGGAATGGAGGCTCGGGATCAAAAGTTAATCGGATAAAGTTTGACAACAACAAACATGGCGACGATGGAGGAGATAACCATCCTGCGTCTGTTAAGAAGGAGGCAAAATGGCAGGCAGCCTTGTAGACGGCAGTGGACTATGAGACACTCTACATCCCAGAGTGTGGAAGGAGAATTTGACATTGGTTTGACAGACTAGAGAAACTGACGACCAACGTATCTTTCAGTATTTCAGGATGTCCATCGGGGCTCGCTCCTGATATTCACGCTACTTTTTGTATAAAGTGCACAACACTGCCCCCGCGATTTCCGGTGGTACTGCAACGTTTGGTCCGTATCGGTTTGCATCCGAAAGCTTTCAGGATACAGACAGAAATGCGGACGAAATGTACGCAGAGTACAGACAGAAGGCACCGTCTGTATCCGTATCTAACGTAGAGCAGAAATGAGCCTTCAGAAGAACACTCAGGACTCAAATGTTCACATCTATACTTTTGGTAATACGTAACCAACAGGTTCATATCTTTAAAACGTTCTGTTCAAATGATATCTTATGAAACATAACGTTGTATTTAATGCAATTCGACAACGACTGTTACACTCAGGAAATAAAAAGTGTTGGTTTAGGCGGTGAAATGACTGTGAGCGGTTAAGTTGAGGCTTCAGAACGACTTGGTTAGGATTAGAAAAAAGGTTGTGGTCCGGCCGAGTACTCCAACATGAACACTGCCGGGACATTCATGACCTTTTTCTCTGACCTGTTTCTGGACAGAAACAAGTCCTGAGAACATGTTGTTGTTGTCTGGACACACCTCATTTTCATTTCATTTAATTTTTATTTTGTTTTTGTGTCCTGCACACAAAGTGCCCTACCTTCATGGTTTTATAAGACACCGTCACATAATACATTACATTAAAAATAAAGATTATTATACAGCTCGATCTGTGAACAAAATATTCCTCCTTCTTTCCCAGGCTTTGCTACATAAAAAGTTTCCCTTTTTAAAGCACAACTACACTTTTTCATATTCATCTAACCAAAGAAATTAGCATCAAGACATTTTAGTAAAAAATGCATTGCTCAGATCATCATTAACTGGGTAATAAAACATAAATAATTCTCATTCTCGATCTCACCCAGGTCATACATCAAACAGAGCGTAACTTGGCCTTTACTTAAGTTAAAATGTACATAGGGTTCTAAACTGTAACGTTCTTTTATTAAACAATATGTTCTTAATTTTGGCTTGTCCCATATGTCAACTGACCATTTATGTCTAAACTTATGAAACATGTCGCTCCTTGAATGTTACAAAGTAGGTAGATAAAGATGAACCAGTGAAAGCAAG
>NC_139848.1:13155142-13230142 GCF_963691815.1 Echiichthys vipera | reverse complement strand
AATGCCATGTTTGCGATTGTTGATGCCGATAATTTGCGACAAGGCACTGCCCTCTAGAGGATGTGTTGCGTAACATCCATAACAACGCTGAAACCAGACAGAGGTATGAAGGGTAGTGCCGGAGACAACGTTTGGAACGGACGGACAAATTTTGTCCGGATCAGGGGATATGAATCCACCTTTAGACGTTACTTTGTTGCCAAGGATTTTCCAGAGATTCTCTATGGGGTTTAGATCTGGATTCTGGGCCAGTCATTCCATTGTTTCAATATTCTTAGCTTCAAGGAACTGGTTCACCTGTTTTGCAGTGTGACAGGGGGCATTGTCTTGTATGAAAATTGCAGCTGATTGGGAAACAATTGAATTGAATGTATTGCAGGTTGCGGATGGAGGTTCACATAAACATTTGCATTCACCCTGCCATGGAGCTGTACAGAAGGCCCAACTCTTGCTGTTTACTGGGTTCAGTCTCTCCCCAGTCCCACACCGAACATAATATTTCCCATCGGACCCAAATAAACTGAACGTCATCTCATCACAAAGTCACTCTGGACCAGTTCTCCTCTGTCCACAAAACATGCTCCTCGGCAATGGCAAGCCTAGCCTTTTATTCTTTCTGCTGATGAGAGGTTTGGTAACTGAAGAGTGGGCTTTCACTCCAAAAAGTCTTAAACAGGGAGACACTGTGTGCAGAGACAGATCCTTGTCCTGTTCAGCACTGAACTGAGGACCAACTCTAGCTGCAGAGTTGTACTGATTCCCCATTCAGAGTCTTCTTATAATCCTGTCCTCTCGTGCACTTGTTTTACGTGGCCGGCCGCCTTTTTGAGTGACTTAAATTAATCTGTGTCCTTGTAAAGTTATAATATTCTTGAAATCACAGACTGTGAACGCCCAACCTCTCTCTGATGGCTGAGAGAGAAAAACGTTAGTACAGCAGTGGTATCCGGCCAGGTACTGAATATATAAAAATGGACTAAAGAGATATCGGAGAGTTCACCGTGTCATTTAAACAGGATGTCCAATATTCAACCACAACATCCAAAGAGCAGGAAAGAGGGAACAGGGAGCAGGTTTTTTTGTTCTCGTACAGAAAATGACAGTGTGTCAGTCATAACAGGGGCCTCAATGAAACCATCTTTATCAATTAGAGATGCACCGAACCGATACCTTGATCGGATATCAACTCCGATATTGACTAAGTGTTGTTTCTTTCTTTTTGCTGCTAATGTACACTTTATTTGTTAAGAATTAATATTAAGTACATTTATATCTGTATCACATGGCAAGGTATGCAGTTCATTCATTCAACAGTAGGATCGGATCGAAATCGGGTACCAATACGCTCTGCCCAGGTATCGGATAAGATTTGATCGGAAAAAACTGGATCGGTGCATCTGTACGATCAAACAAATGTTTAAACACAGATCCAGAAAGATGCTGAAGGGACAACTCAGTCAACTGTTCAGCACTCGACTCCAACAAACTCCAGTCGCTCAAGTGCGTGACCTCGATTTTCCACCAGAAGTTGAAGGAGAGAGGGAGGAAGAGGGAGGAAGAGGGAGGAAGAGGAGAAAATCATTTGAGTAGCTAAATGAAATTAGCAGCTTTAAAGAGCCCGAGGGCAGAGTGGAGTCTTGTCCCCTGTGGCTACGCTTTAGAGAAGGAGGGAATGAATTCAGCTTGACTGGATCCTCTCCTCCTCCTCCTCCTCCTCCTCCTCCTCCTCGCCACCTTCTCCCTCACTTTTTTCTGTTTTTACTAATATGCAGGGTGAGATAGGAGGAGGGGGAGGGCTGAGGTGATGATTGAGGACTATAAAAGCAGTTTTGAAGGTGAGGACACGCTGGAGATTCTCTTTTCTCACTTTAAGTGGACTTTGGACTAACAAAAAGTGAAGAACTTCTTTTCCTTCTACCTTTTCCTTTTCTTCCCTTTCCCCCCCTCGTCTGATGATTGTTCCGGTTGATTCCCTCTTTTCTCTTCCCTCTGGGTGTTTCTGCTGCGTCTGCACCCAGGATTGAAGCATGAACCCTGGGGCGTTCTCCAGCTCGGGGCCCCTGTCCTGGGCCATGTACCTGATGAGGAAGGGCCGGACAGGCAGCGGACTCTTTGGTAAAGCTGATTGTTCTTCTTCATTACCTCCATCACTGTTGTCTTCATCACTCAGTGTCAGTCAGTGCTTTTCTTAATGATGTGGAAACCCAATCATCCAATGATCATGTTCATGTGGACTCTTACTTTAACGCCAATGCTTTTCTCTGGAACTGAAAAGCAGTGGTAAAGTAAAGACTTTTCCAGTCCTGTGTCATCCCTGTACAGTAACATTATACTTCTCACATTCACCTCCTTGGATTTCTAATTCAAACGGGATATTATAATAATATCTGCTTCTATTGTTTCTTATTAGAGTAGAGAGTTGAGAGGTTTTAGAGGTTGTTGGGCTGTTGTGGGTTCCTCAGGCTCTGGTTATTCTTTACAGCCAAGTGTCCCCATCAAGGATATGAACATTTCCTCATCTCCCAGTTTAAGGACAGGGAAATATTGAGCGTCAATGCAGAAATGTTGTCACCAGTAAAGGTGAGGTTTCATGCAGGCCATCAGGGTTTGCAGACTAACCCTGATGTATGTCTTTTCTAGTCCTGAACATAACCAGGTTAGTTCCCTAATGTTTGTCTTTTTATCAAACCAAAGCACAATCTTTCTCTAACCGGAAACATAACTAGGTTAGTTCCCTAATGTTTGTCTTTTTATCAAACCAAAGCACAATCTTTCTCTAACCGGAAACATAACCAGGTTAGTTCCCTAATGTTTGTCTTTTTATCAAACCAAAGCACAATCTTTCTCTATCCGGAAACATAACCAGGTTAGTTCCCTAATGTTTGCCTTTTTATGAAACCAAAGCACAATCTTTCTCTAACTGTAAACATAACCAGGTTAGTTCCCTAATGTTTGTCTTTTTATCAAACCAAAGTACAATCTTTTGCTAATAGTAAACATAACCAGGTTAGATCCCTAATGTTTGTCTTTTTATCAAACCAAAGCGCAATCTTTCTCTAACCGGAAACATAACCAGGTTAGTTCCCTAACACGAACGTTTGGCTTTTTATCAAACCAAAGCATGATCTTTCTCTAATCGTTAACATAACAAGGTTAGTTCCCTAACACGAATGTTTGTCTTTTTATCAAACCAAAGCACAATCTTTCGCTAACCGTAGACATAACCAGGTTAGTTCCCTAATGTTTGCCTTTTTATGAAACCAAAGCACGATCTTTCTCTAACCGTAGACATAACCAGGTTAGTTCCCTAATGTTTGCCTTTTTATGAAACCAAAGCATGATCTTTCTCTAACCGTAAACATAACCAGGTTAGTTCCCTAACACTATTTTATTATGTCACCAGAATAAAATGTTTGTGTTGTATGTTTCTGCGAACAACAGATATATTTAATATCAACGTTTGAGCAGCACGTTCTCATTCCCTGCACGCCACGTAGCGGCACTTTTTAACAACACGTGTTTATCTTTGTGAATTCATACAAACACTCTCAGCGTTCCTGAGGTTTAGATATGAAATGAACACGGTTATGTTAAAGATGGTGTTTGGATTCCATGAGCATTGGGTTGTGTTTTTCTGTTCTGATGTGATATTTGCTCAGAGGATCTTTTATTTCTTCAGTGGTGATTTTACAATATCCTTTGATACATTCAAAAGCATCCAAATGGAGAAATACTCTGGTGTATTTAGTTCTTACAGTGAATCTGCTTTTATTCCATTTTTCATGGTACAACATATTAATAGTGTGGAGCGATGCTGGTATCAATAACTTTGATAGGCGATTGTGAGCAGGTATTGACTGTGGATCAGATGAGCGGCTCACGTTACAAGTGAGTCAGTGTGAAACGCTGGCAGAGCGAAATCCAACTCCTCTGCCTCCGTCATGTCTTTCCTCTCTCTCTCTCTCTCTTTCTCTCTTTTATTCTTTAAACGTTCATTTCCCCCACACACACACACACACACACACACACACACACTTAAAGGACGACTTTGTTAGCAGGGCTCATTAAAGACTTATCATATTTATTCCAGAACATCCATGAATTCAGGGGTTGTTTAAAGGTTGAATATGTAGAATCTTTATTAAAAAGCTATATTTCATATATATATAATATATAATATAAAATATATATATATATTTAAAAAAATGCACAAGGCATTTTGAGGAGTACAGAATCAAAGTGTTGCTTTTCCATAAAAAAATATATTTAGTCTGATTTTATATTTTAAACATTTTTTGACGGGTTTGACAATGATTTTCTGTTTCCATTGCACCAGTCAATAGCGTTGGGCGTTTCGGGTTGCCAGGTTTGTCTGTTGTTGGGTGCAGCTACTGTAGGCTGGCACTGGGTGAAATGGAGTTTGCCAATCCTGCAGCTGCTAATTTGTCCCAGCAGCTGAATGAGCGGAGACGGGCAAAAACCAGAGTCACTGTAGGCCGAGCATTCACTCCATGGACTGAGAGAAAGGAGAGAAACGCCATTCAAACGCACGCCCAAATGGCTACGTTCCTCCTTGATCGCTAACATCATTTTCATCTTTACTTAGCTGGAACGGCTAACGCTAACAGCTAAAGCTAACTGTCAGTCAAACTCCTTTAATTCTTGTTTTTATGGTGCAATTTGCTGGAGGGGACGGGTTCAAACAGGCTCAAACAGGCTCCGGTCTCCTGGAGGCTACTGGGCCGGGTCTGACCAACCTGGCGACCCGAGTGCTTTTAATTATATTTTGTTGTTGCGACTACGGTCTTGAAACACTAGATGGTGCTGTTCTGCTCATTCTCCGTACTCAACCTTAAAGTTACACTTTCTAACTGACTGTTTCAGATGATCATGTTTGTGAAGCGTGCCACAGATGACCATCAGGACGTTAATGTCTCTAAGATGATGTATGTATAAGCAGCTGTGAGCATCAGTGTGTGTGTGTGTGTGTGTGTGTGTGTGTGTGTGTGTGTGTGTACGTGGCTCCAGGCCTCACACATCTATAGTTTCATCCTCCACACTGTGAATTATTGATAAGTGTGGTTCTGTGAGGAATAAATGTCCAGTGTCAGATTTAATGACACTAACTTTGATCAAAGTGAGGGTTGACAGAAGTGCTTCAGCCGCAGCTTTAATAACTGATCGAATATATACGACGATACCAGCGTTCCTTATGCCTTTTTATGTATTTAACGGTGACAATCGAGGGTAAACAAGTGAAAAATACATCTTTTTTCTGAGGGCAAATCCCGTCAAGACCATCCCCGGCCCAGGTCAGAGTGGAGGCGTTTACATTTTTTATCACCACCCTTTGGCTACAGAGAGGGACGCACAGGCAGACTGGCGTTTCCCTAAAACTCCTCCGACAGCGCGTTGACTTAAATCACATGCAGGACGATGAAGCAGGGAAGGCCAAAGTTTGACTCCACAACAGCTTTTATACCGGCCATGTCTGATACGATAGACTGATGGTGAAATAATGGCTAACACTACACAATGCTGCCCTAACTTAGAGCGTACTGTTGTGGAAATGGATTCTTCAATAAAGATCAACAAACAGGATCAGCTTTTTCTCCGTGGTTTAATTTGCCAAAGCATTTTCCTCTACAGACAAAACTACGTTCATCCCTGCATCCTCACAAAGTTAGAGTCTAGCAGGAATGACGATGGGCCAAATCTCGCACAGTCTTTTAGGTGAAGAGACAGGACGCGCTAAGCCTTGGTTGGGTGACGTCTTTAGACCAAACAAAAACCTGCCTTAGACATTACAATTCTGAACATTCTGAACCTCTCTCATCACAAGGTCTCTAACACAGGGTACAGATGCACAAATATGCCAATATATCATCATGACTTAGTTATTTGTGTTATCCATTAAGAAGGTGAGACGGAGGAGACACTGAACTGTGTCTGACTTGACAAAACTATGATTATGAATTACAAATATCCAAAATTCCCACAACAGTACCGACCACTAACTTTGCGCGTAGGTCGCCCCTTATTTCACACGTGTACTAAGTAACTTACCACTCAGCATCCTGTTTCCCTTGTGCATTTACAGTGTAACTAGTCTGCGTCTTAGCACGTAACTCCAGTTAACTTAAATCCTGCTTTACACCAACTTCCACAGAAGTACAGTTACTCTTGTTCACTTCCTCCACTCGTTCCCCCGCGTTTTACAGTATAACTAGCTAACTATTACTAACTAACTTTGTCTTAGCACGTAACTCTACGTACAGCGTAACCAGGGGCGGATTAAGGTGGTCAGGGGCCCCTAGGCTACTGTTTGTTTGGGTCCCCCACATTATTTATCCTGCTTTATCAGACCCCTGCTAGAACGCCACCTTGAAAAATCGTGTCAATTTCGGACTTTTCGCTGTTCTTTCAGTCGTTTCCTTTTCACCTTTCCTTTCTGACATTTTGCTGTCTAATAACAGTGAGCGACGTATCATTTGACAACAGTTTGACCTTATGAACCCAGCCACATGATTGGGTAAATGTGTCCGATATCTACCCAATCACCGACTTATTTTTTTTAAATGTTTCTAAGGGCCCTAATAGGAGGCATTTATCCCCCCGGTGTAGTAAATTAAAAAAAACTCCAGGGCCCCTGCACACCTGGGGCCGCAGCCTGGCCTGTGCATTAATCCATCTCTAAGCGTAACTCCTGGTCATTTCCCACCAATCATTTTAAATCCCAGTTATATTAGAAATGAAATAGTCTACTGTACAACATGTGCATAATTGTTACAATACATTTTCAGTGTCAGAAGGGACATTTCACCCCTACTAAAGAGATGTATATTCGTTAATTAATTGTATGGTTTGGAGTATTGAGAAATGGGTATATGAGTATAGAAAGTGGCTAATAAAAGGCTGGCTGGTAGCAAACTTACCCCTCTAAAATGCACGTCTATGAAAAACTATACAGTAATAAACCCACAATAATGAGTCATTCCTTAAAGAAGGTTATAACAGAAAACACATCCACATCCATGATCGTCCATAAACTTTAAGAACAGTAAAGTAATTAGTGTGAAAGTAGATCTTCATTCCCCTGTAACTATGAGCCCCGTTATCTCCTCCTCAGTGTGTAAGTTCACTGCAGTCCTCCTGGAGTTACCTGCTAACTGTCCACTGACACACTACGGGATTCAATCAGTTATTATAACACTTATTATGTTAGTTATTAAAACATTTATTATATTTGTTATTATAACACTTATAACACTTATTATATTAGTTATTAAAACATTTATTATATTTGTTATTATAACACTTATAACATTTATTATGTTAGTTATTATATAATTCATTATATTTGTTATTAAATGAGTTATAATAACACTTATCATTACATTTATTATGTTTCTTATGACATTTATTATATTTGTGATTCAATCAGTTATTATAACACTTATTGTTTTGATTATTATATGATTCATTATGTTAGTTATTCAATGAGTTATTGTAACACTTGTTATTACATTTATTATGTTAGTTATTATATAATTTATTATATTTGTTATTAAATGAGTTATTAAAACCCTTCTTATATAGTTATTAAATGAGTTGTATCACTTGTTATAACATTTATAATGTGAGCTATTAAAACATTTATTATATTTGTCAATAAATTAGATATTATAGCACTTATAACATTTATTATATTACTTATTATAACACTAGTGTTTTATTGTGTTATTGTGCGTGCGTGTGTGTGTGTGTGTGTGTGTGTGTGTGTGTGTGTGTGTGTGTGCGTGCGTGTGTGTGTGTGTGTGTGTGTGTGCGTGCGTGCGTGTGTGTGTGTGTGTGTGTGTGTGTGTGTGTGTGTGTGTGTGTGTGTGTGTGTGTGTAAAGGAAAACTATTTAAATATATCAGTGACGCATGGAAATAAAACCTTGTATAGGATTTTAATCTAATAACAAATATGTTTATTAAACATGTAATAATAATATAATGTGAAGCTGTAACATTTATTTACCACTTCAGTGTTTTAACAAAGATTTATTTCCTTAAAAAACAACAACGTTTCCTCGGCATTTATGGATCATAATTCTCAATAATACACAGGATATTTTGTGTGTGTGAGTGTGTGTGTGTGTGTGTGTCAGGACTGAGATCACCTGCTGCCCCCTGTTGTCTCTCTGCGGTACTGCAGCACATGGGTCTTATATTAGTTATAATAACACTTATTATATGAGTTATTCTAGAGGCATGAAGTTGTGTAGGTTCAAACATGAAGAGAATCCATTTTTTGTGTATAGATTTATATACACACACACACACACACACACACACACTCACACACACACACACACACATCTATTCATATGCGTGTGTGTATTTGACAGTTGTATATTTGAGCACGTGGTGAATTGAGGGGGTTTTGTGCGGGAAGTGCAGCTCTGCTTTAAACCCCGCCTCCTGTCGGACGGACCCGCCGCTGATTGGTCAGTCCCGTCGTAGTGACAGGCAGCGGGGCGCCTTCCTATTGGCTAAGCGCTGCAGCTGCAGAGGTGTGCCGGTCAAAGCCTGGAGCTGTCAGCCGGCTCTGCATTCATTCATGTGGAGGAGCGGAGGAGGGACCGAGCTGCCGTGTGTCCGAGCTTCTCAACTTCTTTATGCTTCATTATTTCATACAATATCTTTATAATATTCTAAATATTCTTTATAATTGATTCTTTATTGCGAGTCTGAGAGCTGGAAACATTTCTGTCCCGCTGCTTTTACGCACGAAACCGCTCAACTCCGGCTGTGCATTCAATCATGTGGAGGGGCAGAGAAGAAAGCGACTTGCCGGTGTGTCCGAGCTGCTGAACTACTTTATTATTTTATTCTTTATTATTATATCCTTAATATCCAGAATATTTTTTATTGTGCGTGTAGGAGCCGGAAACATATCTGTTCCGCTGCTTTTACGCACGAAACCGCTCAACGCCGGCGCGTCAGGAGAAGTTTTTACGCGGACCAGAAGAAGAAGAGAACACATGGGACATTAAGAGAGAGACATTTATCCAGAAGACAAACCGAATCATACCGGAGCTTTGATCTTTGGATCTTTGGAGGATCCACTTTAGACCCGGGTCTGGAGTCTGGAGTCTGGAGCGGGGACGCACTGGGGCATAAATGGTTTATCTGTGGGACGCGAAATACGGTACAAGTCATTTCTCTAATGATTCAAAATAACAATAACAATGTAACTACTATTATTTTTATTATTATTATTATTGTTATTATTATTAATATTATTATTATTATTATTATTATTGTGATCACGTGTCGTCATGTAGAGTTAAATTCACTTTTATGATCATTTATGAATCATAAATTAAAAGTGCAGTTTGATGAGATATTAAACATCTTTCCTGCAGATTATTATTTTTCCTAAACGTGAAGTATTAAATAGATTTTTTTAAAAACACAAAATATTTCTCTGAGACTCTCTGATAAGAGTCAAATGAGATGATCATATTTCTGCTTTCATTCTTCTTCTTATTATTATTATTATTCTTATTATTATTATTAATTACATCAAAGAGGTCTGAAACTTTATGATTCAAATATTCACTCATATGAGACTGAATGAAATTACATGATTGACTCTATATACAGTATCAGAGACTGTGTACTATTTGAAGAAAAGGAAAACTATTTAATTATATCAGTGACGGATGGAAATAAAACCTTGTATATGATTTTAATCTAATAACAAATATGTTTATTAAATATGTAATAATAATATAATGTGAACCTGAAACAATTATTTACCACTTTAGTGTTTTAACACAGATTTATTTCATTAAAAAACAACAACGTTTCCTCGGCATTTATGGATCATAATTCTCAATAATACACAGGATATTTTGTGTGTGTGTGTGTGTGTGTGTTGCTGCAGTCTTCAGTTTCATGACAGTGTGTGTGTGTCACCGTGCTCTTTATATACAGTATACAAATATAAACATATATAAATACATATTTACATATATAATATGATGTGAGGCTGAGATGCCGGAGGAAGAAAAATTCTTTTTTTTTTCTTATATTATATGATTTTATATGATATTACATTCTTATATTGAGTTCACACGGCCAGTGTGTGTCATGCTCTTTACACACAAGACACAAAAATATATATATTGTATATTATATTTATATATTTTTGTGTTTATAAAACAATGTATTTTTTCTTATAGAGTAAATATCATTTGAAAAGGAATAGAATCTGTAAATGGGAAATTAACCTGAAGTCAACACATTTAGAGTTGAATCACAACAATTATTTAAAAACTAAATATTAAAAAAGTCATATTTGATCACTCAGACTTGGTATTTATGAACACATTAACTTTACGTTAAAATGTTGCAGATAAATGTTACAAAACACGCACATCAGTTATTTTAGATTGAAGGTTTATGCCAGTTATCCTGAAGCCAATCACCATCAGCACCATTAAAAAAGATGATAATATCGTCTGCATATCGGGTAATTATTTACAAGTATGTGTATATATTATATACAGTATGTTGTTGTAACTCCACTAACAGACAATTTCTCTCTTGTACAAAACTAGGGGCTTGAACAAAACCAAACTTTTCCTGTCTGACCCTAGTCATCCTCTAGCACCTGAATTTAAACTGCTTCCATCTACGTAGACGCAGGTTTCACGTTGAGATACAGGATTAACTGATTTTAAAAAATCCTGTTTGCCTTCTTAACAATTGACAGCACTGTGGTCACTTTAAAGGTTGAAAATGGAGAATGAGCAGAACACCGCCATCTAGTGTCTCAAGATCGTAGTCGCAACAACAAACAACAAATATCTAAAAGCAGTCGGGTTGCCAGGTTGGTCAGACATGGCCCAGATGCCTACAGGAGAACGGAGTTAGTTTGAGCCTGTTTGAACCCGTCCCTTTTGGCAAATCGCACCATAAAAACAAGTGTTGACGGACAGTTAGCGTTAGCGTAAGCCGTTACAGCTAAGTAAACATGAAAGTTAGCTTACAGATCAAGGAGAAATGCAGCCATTTGGCGTGCGTTTGAATGGCGTTTCTCTCCTTTCTCTCAGTCCATGGAGGGAATGCTTGGCCTATACTGACTCTGGTTTTTGCCCGTCTCCGGTCAATTAGCTGCTGGGACAAATAAAGTCCCCTTCCCTACAGTAGCTGCACCCAACAACAGACAACCCTGGCAACCCGCAACGCCCAACGCTATTGGCTGCTACAATGGAAACAGAACGAGACCGAAAGTCATTGACGGACCCATAAAACATTTTTTTTATTTTAAATATTAATTCAGACTAAATATATATCTTTATTCAACCTTTTACTCTCTCCAGTGTGGCACTGTAGAGTTTTGTTTGTTTGTCGGACTGATGATTGTTTATCGTTGTCCCATGTCATCCATGTTGTTTTAATGATTAGCTTCATGTCATCGTTTGGTCATTATTGTGCATTTTACTGCTGTTTATTTGCTGCTGGCTTTACTGCAAATTGTCCTCCGGGGACAATCAAGATCTTTTGACTACTTCTTCTTCTTCTTCTTCTTCTTCTTCTTCTTCTTCTTCTTCTTCTTCTTCTTCTTCTTCTTCTTCTTCTTCTTCTGTTTTATGGCTGATGAAACATCACTGCCCCCCGCTGCCGTTGTTGTTGTTTTTCTTGTTGTTGTTGTTGCTGTATCAGGCGTGTCGTTGCGTTTTAACGACTTGTGTTCTAGCAGTTCTTCAAAATAAAAGCCCTCTGCTACTTTCATGTTTTTATTGGGGGGTGATTAATGTACATGACAGCAAACTTTGTTTTTTAGAGATGATAGAAGAATGTGAAGTGATATGTATTTCATGCATTTCATATTCATTTATTTATTTGTGTGTGTGTCTTGTTGTCCCCCTCAGACCCCGCCCCCGGACGGCGGTACACTCCCCCCTCCACCACCCTGGCGTCGGGGGGGAAGATGGCCGAGGCCCTTCCTCTGGGTGCCCAGGAGGCCGGCGGCGGGGCGGCCCTGGTGAGCAAACTGCGCCTGGCTGAGCGTGGGATGGTGGAGGTATTAATAACATAATAATATATAATAATGTCATCACATGTTTAATAAAAACATTTGAATAAAGACGTCGTCTGGTCGTCCAGGTGATCTCGGATCATCCAGGGGAGCTGGTGAAGACGGACAGTCCCAACTTCCTGTGCTCCGTCCTGCCGACACACTGGAGGTGCAACAAGACGCTGCCCATCGCCTTCAAGGTGTGTGTGTGTGTGTGTGTGTGTGTGTGTGTGTGTGTGTGTGTGTGTGTGTGTGTGTGTGTGTGTGTGTGTGTGTGTGTGTGTGTGTGTGTGTGTGTGTGTGTGTGTGTGTGTCATTATTACACATGATTATTACACATGTTTACATAATTTATATATCCCTGCAGCGTTATCAAAGACAATGACAAGCTCTTAGTCCCTGTCTCATACTGGACATTTATTTCACCTGTTATATTTATATATTTATATTTATCTGACCTGTTCAAAACGCACAGTGAATCCAATTTGTTCTATAAATATTCATATTCAGTCAAATAAATGTAACAAATAAAAATAAAAAAACACTTTTAAACAGACTAGAGTAGATTAGACTTGAGCTTATTCAGTTCTTTATTTGTAATTTCTTTTGTCAAAAGTTTAATGCTACTGATTCTTCAGTGATATTTATTATTATTATATTATTATTAGTAGTAGTAGTAGTAGTAGTAGTATTAGTATTATTATTATTATTATTATTATTATTATTATTATTATGTTAACCAGCTCCAGAGTTGAGAGGGAATAGATTCTACTTTCTATTTTCTGTTGAAAAGTACATCCTTATATTATAATTCAAATGTGAAAATCCTTCATTCATAAATAACAATTTTTCGCTTTACAAGAGAAAATAATAATTCAGCGTTTTCACTGTGTGTGTGTGTGTGTGTGTGTGTGTGTGTGTGTGTGTGTGTGTGTGTGTGTGTGTGTGTGTGTGTGTGTGTGTGTGTGTTTTCATCTTTCCTGCACTTTGAGACAAAATGCATTTATGGAAAAGCAGCTTTTAGCCCAAGAACACACAGATGATTGATTTATTGAGTTGAATGCATTAGTGTTCACACGTGTGTGTATGTGTGTGTGTGCGTGTGTGTGTGTGTGTGTGTGCGTGCGTGCGTGCGTGTGTGTGTGTGTGTGTGTGTGGTACATTATGCAGAGTGTCATGAGCGGATGTCACTGCTTTTTACTGATAATGGAAAAATGTTATGACGCACATTTTTCATAAACTGAAATATAACAACGGGTTTGTTTGATATCTTACAACGACAATGAAAGGTGACGGTTAAGTTCAGACGACAAAAGGCGACAGTTAAGTTCAGACGACCAAAGGTGACCGTTAAGTTTAGACGACTAAAAGAGACGGTTAAGTTCAGACGACTAAAGGTGACCGTTCAGTACAGAAATGAAAATGTGTATTTCTTATGAATTACAGTGAATTACCTCTCGTAGGTTGATGTATGGACAGTGAACGAGGACACTCTAAAGTCTTTGCAGGTCCAGACTCTTCTTTTTCCGTCACTGCAGCGTCACCATTACAGAAGAACTTGTCCCACCACGGCCTCAGATCGATACTGTCATTGGTGGATTATTGAGTTATTGGAACATGGATTTATTGATACTGTAACTGATACTCAAGGGAACTTGCCATTATTTTTGATCGATTGTGTCTTCTGAAAGACAATGCCTTTGTTGGGGGTAAACTGAGAGGTTAAAGTGCATGTGAAAGACTGCGGTTACTCGGCTGCAGAGCTCAGGGTTTAAGGAGACGGCGTCCATCGTGCCGTGGTCATTTGCACACTGACGGTCTCGTGTGATTACGGCAGATATGGAAATGTGTATTTGTGAAGGTGTGAAACAGTGTGCTCTCTAGTGTCCTACACGTTTTATTTTAAAAAACAAACATTATTCGCCTTTTATTACATCATGTGCATCTTTTCTATCACGTCCAAAGCTGTTTGTGTCTCTGTGAGACTTTATTCAAGGCCAGTGGAGCCCAGAACCCAAACTACCTCCGTTTACTCTGGATCCAGGGAAGTAGATTAAATCATCTTCTGTACTGACATCGATGAAATCGTCTTCTGTCCTGACATAGATGAAATCTTCTTCTGTCCCGACGTAGATAAAATTGTCTTCTTTCCCGACGTAGATGAAATCTTCTTCTGTCCCGACGTAGATGAAAAAGTCTTTAGTCCCGACGTAGATGAAATGGTCTTTAGTCCCGACGTAGATGAAATTGTCTTCTCTCCCGACGTTGATGAAATCTTCTTCTGTCCCGACATAGATGAAATCGTCTTCTGTCCCGACGTAGATGAAATCTTCTTCTGTCCCGACGTAGATGAAATGGTCTTTAGTCCCGACGTAGATGAAATTGTCTTCTCTCCCGACGTTGATGAAATCTTCTTTTGTCCCGACGTAAATTAAATCAACTTCTGTCCCGACATAAATGAAATCGTCTTCTGTCCCGACGTAGATGAAATCTTCTTCTGTCCCGACGTAGATGAAATGGTCTTTAGTCCCGACGTAGATGAAATTGTCTTCTCTCCCGACGTTGATGAAATCGTCTTCTGTCCCGGCGTAGATGAAATCATCTTTTGTCCTGACGTAGATGAAATCGTCTTTTGTCCTGACGTAGATGAAATCGTCTTTTGTCCCCAAGTAGATGAAATCATCCTCTGTCCAGACGTAGATGAAATCGTCTTTTGTCCAGACGTAGATGAAATCGTCTTCCGTCCCGACGTAGATGAAATCGTCTTTTGTCCTGACGTAGATTAAATCGTCTTCTGTCCCGACGTAGATGAAATTGTCTTTTGTCCCGACGTAGATGATATCGTTTTCTGTCCCGACGTAGATTAAATCGTTTTTTGTCCCGACGTAAATAAAATCTTCTTCTGTCCAGACGTAGATTAAATCTTCTTCAGTCCTGACGTAGATGAAATCGTCTTCTGTCCCAATGTAGATGATATCGTTTTCTGTCCCGACGTAGATTAAATCGTTTTTTGTCCCGACGTAAATGAAATCTTCTTCTGTCCAGACGTAGATTAAATCATCTTCTGTCCCGACGTAGATGAAATCATCTTTTGTCCCGACGTAGATTAAATCGTTTTTTGTCCCGACGTAAATTAAATCTTCTTCTGTCCCGACGTAGATTAAATCATCTTCTGTCCCGACGTAGATGAAATCATCTTTTGTCCCGACGTAGATGAAATCATCTTTTGTCCCGACGTAGATGAAATCATCTTTTGTCCCGACGTAGATGAAATCGTCTTCTGTCCCGACGTAGATGAAATCGTCTTCTGTCCCGACGTAGATGAAATTGTCTTCTTTCCCGACGTAGATGAAATCGTCTTTTGTCCCGACGTAAATGAAATCGTCTTCTGTCCCGACGTAGATTAAATCTTCTTTTTTCCAGACGTAGATGAAATCTTCTTCTGTCCCGACGTAGATTAAATCATCATCTGTCCCGACGTAGATTAAATCGTCTTCTGTCCCGACGTAGATTAAATTGTCTTCTGTCCCGACGTAGATTAAATCGTGTCCTGGTTCT
Source organism: Echiichthys vipera (assembly GCF_963691815.1). NCBI lineage: Eukaryota > Metazoa > Chordata > Actinopteri > Perciformes > Trachinidae > Echiichthys > Echiichthys vipera. The sequence goes on along the minus strand of NC_139848.1, from coordinate 13,214,507 downwards.
AGAGTGTTTGATGGTGAATCCTCCATCTTTACTTCACAAACACTCTTTTAGACCCAATCATCCTGTGACTTCACCTCATTCACTGTGACATGTTCAGCTTTTCTCTAATTTCACTGCTTTACATTCTTTAGTTGCCGCTGCATGAAATTCAAAATGGACATTTCATTTAAAAACATAACGTTTGGCATGTTGTCTTTGTGCTATTTTCAACTAAATGTGGAGTTAAAGTGATTTGCAAATTATCACATTCTGTTTCTACTTAAAATTTACCGCATCTCAACTGGTTTGTAGACAGGGTACATATATATATATATATATATATATATATATATATATATATCTTTAATTTCTTTGTCACAATTCTATATCACTCAGCTTTCATCTTTTTATATTTTTCTTTAACAGTTTAGGGTCTAAAACATGAGCTTGTGTAGATTTCAACATATTTATAAAGTGATTGGTCAGTGTTATTTTAACAGCGCTGTCTGGGCCGGTGTGTGCCGCTGACACAGTGACAGAGTGATATCTTTAGTTTAAGCTAACACGACATGTTCACGGCTCACAGACGCTAAATCTGTCCACAGAAAAATTATAAATATAATATCTTAGTTACAACACGACTGTTGTAGTTGGTACACAGAAAGGTATAATTTGGTAAACAGAAAGGTATTTGGTAAACAGAAAGGTATCATTTGGTAAACAGAAAGATATTTGGTAAACAGAAAGATATTTGGTAAACAGAAAGGTATCATTTGGTAAACAGAAAGATATTTGGTAAACAGAAAGGTATTTGGTAAACAGAAAGATATTTGGTAAACCGAAAGGTATCATTTGGTAAACAGAAAGATATTTGGTAAACAGAAAGATATTTGGTAAACAGAAAGGTATTTGGTAAACAGAAAGGTATATGGTAAACAGAAAGATATTTGGTAAACAGAAAGATATTTGGTAAACAGAAAGATATTTGGTAAACAGAAAGGTATTTGGTAAACAGAAAGGTATATGGTAAACAGAAAGATATTTGGTAAACAGAAAGATATTTGGTAAACAGAAAGATATTTGGTAAACCGAAAGGTATTTGGTAAACAGAAAGGTATCATTTGGTAAACAGAAAGATATTTGGTAAACAGAAAGGTATCATTTGGTAAACAGAAAGATATTTGGTAAACAGAAAGATATTTGGTAAACAGAAAGATATTTGGTAAACAGAAAGGTATCATTTGGTAAACAGAAAGATATTTGGTAAACAGAAAGATATTTGGTAAACAGAAAGATGTAATTTGGTAAACAGAAAGATATTTGGTAAACAGAAAGATATTTGGTAAACAGAAAGGTATTTGGTAAACAGAAAGATATTTGGTAAACAGAAAGGTATTTGGTAAACAGAAAGGTATTTGGTAAACAGAAAGATATAATTTGATAAACAGTTTGGTTTGGTAAACCAAATGTAAAGGTATTCGAACACCTGGACCATTATGGTCACAGAAACAGAAATTCAAACAACAAAAGCTGTTGTTTAAGCCTCCATCTTCATGGTTAAACATTGTGATTTCATGGTTAAACTTGGTGTTTACATGGTAAATGTGGTGATTTGATGGTTAAATGTGGTGAACTTGAAACAACAAAAGCTGTAAGTCAAGCCTCTATCTTCCTGTCATGTCACCAGGTCGTTGCTCTAGGCGACACCCCCGACGGCACCCTGGTGACGGTGATGGCAGGAAACGATGAGAACTACTCGGCCGAGCTTCGCAACGCCACGGCGGCCATCAAAAACCAGGTGGCCCGATTCAACGACCTGCGCTTCGTGGGCCGCAGTGGAAGAGGTAGGAGCCTTGAACGTGTGTGTGTGTGTGTGTGTGTGTTCACACTCCACAGATTAGGGGAAGTCCATGTGAATAAAAACAGTATTCACACGACTTCCTCGTAACAGCCATTCAACGTTACCTCGCCCTCTTTAACGGACACACACACACACCACAGTTTCACTAAATCAGTCACAGGCAAATGTCCCCACTAATCTATTTAAAAGTCAGCGTCAGTGTACACAGCTCTGTACGCTCACACAGGAGCGCTGCAGAGGAAACAACGTGAGCACTCTCATAATTCATGCACACCGCATTCAAATGAACAAATTTGTTTGCATGCAAATTTAACCGAACACAGAACAATGAGCTTCATTCTCCGTCTGGGGAGGCTTTTCAAAACAAAAGCTGCTTAATAACTGATCCCAGTTCCCATAATTAACTGTTTCAGTTTTTATATATCTGTGAGGAGGTCATCCAAATGATTCAACTGCAACTTTTACAGTCCTCTTTCTTTTAACTCACTAATCATTTTAAAATGATCATTTATGCAGGATTTAAATGTTTAAGCAGACACATGGGCAGAAATCCACAGGAAGTGACTGATCAAACTTTTTCAACATCATACCACGTAACACGTCTTATTACAGTTATCTGTTGTCTGACTCTGCTTCCCTACACCATGCGGTCATAAGTGGTTTGAACAGGTTAAATGTTTCAATTTGATGGATAAACATAGTGATTTGATCGTTAAACGGGGATTTGATGGTTAAATGTGGTGATTCAATGGTTAATGTGGTGATTCGATGGTTAATTTGGTGAGCTGATAGTTAAATATGGTGATTTGATGGTTAAATATGGTGGTTTGATGGTTAAATGTAGTGATTCGATGGTTAAATGTGGTGATTTCATGGTTAATGGGGTGATCTTATGGTTAAATATGTTGATGTCATGGTTAAATATGGTGATTTAATGGATAAATGTGGTAATTACAGATGTGTTGATTGCATGGTTAGATGTTCTTTGTGTTGTTAATGTGTTGTATGATAAGAAGATTGGTGTTTACCCATGAATCTTTTCATGGAAAATGTGGTGATGCGATGGTTGAATGTGGTGATTGAATGGTTAAATTTGGTGATTTGCTGGTTAAATATGGGGATTTGATCGATAAATGTGGTGATTTCATATTAAATATGGTGATTTGATGGTTAACGTGGTAATTTGATGGTTAAATGTGTTAATTTGATGGTTAAATGTGGATATTTCATGGTTAGATGTGGTGATTTGATGGTTAAATGTGTTGATTTCATAGTTAGATGTGGGGATTTGATGGTTAATGTGGTGATTTGATGGTTAATCTGGTGATTTGATGGTTAGATGGGGTGATTTGATGGTAAAAATGATGATTTCATGGTTAGATGTTCCCTGTGTTGTTAATGTGTTGTACGATAAGAAGCCACATGTTTCCCCATAAATCCTTCTAAATGTCATTAAGTGTATAGGAAGTGGTCAGTTTTGCTGCCGATGAACGTGTAGTGGTTTGACTCGTGGTTTCTGTGTGTGTGTGTGTGTGTGTGTGTGTGTGTGTGTGTGTGTGTGTGTGTGTGTGTGTGTGTGTGTGTGTGTGTGTGTGTGTGTGTGTGTGTGTGTGTGTGTGTGAGTGTGTGTGTGTGTGTGTGTGTGTGTGTGTGTGTGTGTGTGTGTGTGTGTGTGTGTGTGTGTGCAGAGTTCAGGACGGCGTGGAGCTGCTGTGTGTTTTTGCATGTGAGGATCTGCTTAGTGAGAGGAATTAAATTCAGAAACTTTGTCCTCGTCCTCGTCCGAAGCATTCAGCTGCAGAAACAAACAGCCTTAAGGTTCTCACATCAGTGTCTTCAGGGGGCAGATTATTTTGATAATAATAAAAGAGTGCATGTGTGCCTAGTATCCCCATTTATTATCATTATAATTATTATCTTCAGAATCATATTTCTGCCTCTCATCAGAGTCTGAAGCAGCAGGACAAACACACAATTTATTTATTTAGGGTTCTTTTCCAACATGTAAACAAAACAATCTTTGTTTCATGATCTGTGAAACGTGTGTGTGTGTGTGTGTGTGTGTGTTTGTGTGTGTGTGTGTGTGTGTGTGTGTGTGTGTGTGTGTGTGTGTGTGTGTGTGTGTGTGTGTGTGTGTGTGTGTGTGTGTGTGTGTGTGTGTGTGCAACAGTTTTCAGTCTCTTAGTTCCTCTTTTAAACAGGACCATCACCCCCCCCCCACCCCCCCCCATACACACACACACAAACACACACACACACACACACATGTCTCTGTCCAGAAGATGACACGGTAACAGGACTGTGTTTTAGGAGACATTAGACATACACTCTTCTACAGGCCCAAACGGATCAAGAGGAGGAGGAAGTTAATGTTCAGTTCATGTCCCATTCCTGTCCAATTAATTTCCTGTTCCTCTCCAGTTCATGTCTAATTCATGTCCCGTTCCTGTCCTGTTAATGTCCAGTGAACGTCCTGTTCATGTCCCGTTCATGTCCCGCTCATGTCCCCTTGATGTCCCGTGAATGTCCCGTTAACGTCCTGTTCATGTCCCCTTAATGTCCCGTGAATGTCCTGTTAATGTCCTGTGAATGTCCCCTTCATGTCCCTTTAATGTTCCGTTCATGTCCTGTTCATGTCCCCTTAATGTCCCGTTCTTGTCCCCTTAATGTCCTGTTAATGTCCTGTGAATGTCCCGTGAATGTCTTGTTAATGTCCTGTGGATGTAAGGTTCATGTCCCTTTAATGTTCCGTTCATGTCCCGTTTATGTCCCTTTAATGTCCTGTGAATGTCCCGTTCATGTCCCCTTAATGTCCTGTGAATGTCCTGTTAATGTCCTGTAAATGTCCTGTTCATGTCCTGTGAATGTTCCATTCATGTCCCCTTAATGTCCTGTGAATGTCCTGTTAATGTCCTGTAAATGTCCTGTTCATGTCCTGTGAATGTTCCATTCATGTCCCCTTAATGTCCTGTGAATGTCCTGTTAATGTCCTGTAAATGTCCTGTTCATGTCTTGTAAATGTCCTGTTCATGTCCTGTGAATGTTCCATTCATGTCCCCTTAATGTCCTGTGAATGTCCCGTCCACGTCTCTTTAATGTCCAGTTCATGTCCTGTTCATGTCCCGTTCATGTCCTGTTCATGTCCCTTTAATGTCCCATTAATGTCCCGTTCATATCCCTTTAATGTCCTGTTCATGTCCTGATCATGTCCTCTGTCCTGTCTGGGGGTCCATAACTTCCATAACTTAATGCTTTAAACAGACCAGGAGGAGATTGAACTTTAAGAGATTCTAATAATGACGAACACATTTTTCTGGTTCTCTCTCTTTTTCTCTCACAGGAAAGAGTTTCACTCTCACCATCACAGTGTTCACCAACCCTCCTCAGGTGGCCACGTACCAGAGAGCCATTAAAATCACAGTGGACGGTCCGAGAGAGCCACGACGTGAGTGGCGCCCACACACCATGACACGTGGAGTCCCACAGGGCTCAGTTCTGGGTCCCGTCTTATTGTCCGTGGATCCAGTTGAACACAAATACAGCACAAAACACGTCCTCACACCTGAGCCTGGCAGAAAACAGACCGTTTTATTAGTTGAATCAAACAATTCACGCTTCATCTCGTAGTTGAATCAAACAATTCACGATTCATCTCGCAGTTGAATCAAATGTGAACAAGGTCTCCAACTGAACATCAGTCAAAGAGTCGATATAAATGACAGATGAAAGCATCAAACGTGAAAAAGTTTAGGTTAGGATATAACAGCAGTACAAATCTTCATTACGACCATTATTTTTACTCCTGATCTTAATTCACCATCTATAGGCCTGTCTTGTATTGGATCCAACCTTAAAATACTCTTTGGATCGAATGTTTTATTTGACCTGTCAAATATGTGTCTTAGTGTAGCTACTGAAGGCCTGCGTCAAACCACAGTTGAGTGAAGGAAGCTGATGCAACTGTGAGTTCCTCTCCCACTCGGTGTGATGAAACTCTGAAGGCGGATGAAAGCAAGAAGAAGAGAGAGATTGAGTTTCGTTAACAAACACATGAGGATTCACGTTAAATGGAAGAGAAGTGAGCAGCGGTGGTCAGAAGAGACGTGAGGGGACAGAAAGAGCTCCGCTCAGCTGTGAACAACCATCACTCGTCTCTAAGTCGCCCACACACACTCAGTATAAATACGCACACATGCACGCTTCCCCCTTTGGGAGGAAGTGGCTGTAACTGGAGCTCAGTCTCAGCGCTTTGAAGTGCAGCCAACAGCACAGACAGCGTGACAGACCGCCACACACACACTCAGAGAGACCTCTACCAGGCGCCCAGCGCCAGATTCCCGAACGCATTAGCAGACAGAGTGTGTTAACAGGGTCGGGACATTGTTATAGTCTGTGTTGGCTTGTAACTGTTCCTGTAATCCCTGGATTATGTAATCATATTACAAACATGAAGTAATCTGCTGACACACCACCTCAGCAATGTTTCATCTGCAGAAAAGATACTGACGTGTTTCACACCATCTCCTCCAGGTCACCGTCAAAAGATGGACGAGGTCAAACCCGGCTCCCTGGCTTTCTCCGAGAGGCTGACGGAGTTGGAACAGCTGAGACGGAGCTCCATGAGGGTGACGCCTCCTCACCACCATCATCACCATCAGCACGCCAACTCCCGCCAATCTGCAGCACTGAACTCCGCCTCCTTCTCCAGCCCTACGCATGCTCCCATAACTGCTGGTAAGATCACCAACCTGAGTGCCAAGTCTTCCTGTCTGTGCAGGAGCGGCTGTCTTCCTCTGTCCACTGTCACATTGTTTCCCCTGGTTCATTTTTTTCTCATACTGGGAGCCCCACCTGCTTCTCAGCTCGCCACGAACGCCGTTAGACGTCCATATTTGGGTGAATGTAGGTCCTGACGTCTAATGCCACCGTCAGTTTGATGTAAAATACTGACGTTGGTTGACAATAATTTTAAGTTTTGTCTTCCAGTAACCAAAATGTCTCATGCTAAACATCAAAATATTAACGTTGTTGGAGGTTGACGTGACATCAACGTCACATTTTGAGAACAACCTGGTTTCACTTCCAGCCAAAATGAAATGTCTGTCCAACGTCCTGGCGTTAAACTGGCATTAAACTGGTGTTAAACTGGTGTTAAACTAGTGTTAAACTGGTGTTAAACTGGCATTAAACTGGTGTAAAACTGGCTCTAAACTGACATTAAACTAGCATTAAACTGGTGTTAAACTGGCTTTAAACTGGTGTTAAACTGGTGTTAAACTGGCATTAAACTGACGTTAAACTGGCATTAAACTGGTGTTAAATTGGCCTTAAACTCGGATTAAACTGGCATTAAACTAGTGTTAAACTGGCGTTAAACTGACGTTAAACTGGTGTTAAATTGGCCTTAAACTCGGATTAAACTGGCATTAAACTAGTGTTAAACTGGCGTTAAACTGGTGTTAAACTGGTGTTAAACTGGCGTTAAACTGGTGTTAAACTGGTGTTAAACTGGTGTTAAACTGGTGTTAAACTGGCATTAAACTGGTTTTAAACTGGGAAATAAACTGGTGTTAAACTGATGTTAAACTGTTGTTGAACTGGCATTAAGCTGGTGTTAAAGTGGTGTTAAACTAGCATTAAACTGGTGTTAAACTGGGAAAAAACTGGCATTAAACTGGTGTTGAACTGGCATTAAGCTGGTGTTAAAGTGGTGTTACACTAGCATTAAACTGGTGTTAAACTGGGAAAAAACTGGCATTAAACTGGTGTTGAACTGGCATTAAACTGGTGTTACACTGGGAAATAAACTGGTGTTAAACTGGCGTTAATCTGGTGTTAAACTGGGAAATAAACTGGTTTTAAACTAGCATTAAACTGGTGTTAAACTGGCGTTAAACTGGGTAAAACCGGTGTTAAACTGGCATTAAACTGGCGTTTAACTGGTGTTAAACTGGTGTTAAACTGTCTTTAAACTGGTGTTAAACTGGCATTAAACTGGGTAAAACTGGTGTTAAACTGGCATTAAACTGGGTAAAACCGGTGTTAAACTGGCATTAAACTGGCGTTTAACTGGTGTTAATTTGTCGTTCAACTGAGTTTGCCCTTCGCTCCTAGAGAATTCCCTTACGTGGCTCTAGAGGTTCCTCAAGGTCATCTTTGTCCTTCCACACATAAAAACATGCAGATCAATATTATTATTACTGAAAAATTTAATAACACACACTGTCTGAGCATCAAACATCATCGTTCCTCATTGTGGTTTTACTGAGATCTATTGTGGTCTGTGTGTGTGTGTGTGTGTGTGTGTGTGTGTGTGTGTGTGTGTGTGTGTGTGTGTGTGTGTGTGTGTGTGTGTGTGTGTGTGTGTGTGTGTGTGTGTGTGTGTGTGTGTGTGTGTGTGTGTGTGCGCGCGCGGTGGTTGCCATGGATACTCTATGTGACGCCAAAATACAGTATCTGTTCCTCTTCTGCCTTCAGTGGTAGTAGCAGTGTGTGTGTGTGTGTGTGTGTGTGTGTGTGTGTGTGTGTGTGTGTGTGTGTGTGTGTGTGTGTGTGTGAGGAAGCAGGTAATGGCTGAAGGAGGAAATGAGAGTCAGCTGGCAGGAAGTTCTTCTGTGAGAAAAAAAGAAAAGCAAATGTTTAAAAGTCAGAATTAAAAATTGTAGATTTATATTTCTGGTTTGTATTTGTCAGAATATATAATTTATTATTAAATGAAAAGTAAATTTGTCAGAGGTCACACCGAAGTGGGTTCATCATCTGAAAGATAGAGATGTTGACTTCTTTAGTCATTAATGTGTAATCAATTATAAAGTTTAGTGTTTATACCTGTTTATGTTAGTTTTCCTGCCACACGGCCTCGACTCAAGAAATATCTGTGTATCACTGGAACTAGTAAAACTGACTAAAACGCTGTAGTACACATGCCAGGCCTGGATGTGGCTCTATAACTGCCACAGAAATACTACAACAATAGAGAAGAAGAGACGGAGAGACGCTGTGGAGAATCCAAACACCGGAGAGTTTCTCTGTCTTCCAAACGTCTCATGACAATGAACGCAACATCTGCTAAACCTCCATAACGACAAAATATATACGTTGTTGAAGGTTGACGTCATATCAATGTCACATTTTGACATCAACCTGGTTTCACTTCCAGGCAAAATCTGTCCTACGTCCTGAGGTTAAACTGGCATTAAACTGGCATTAAACTGGCATTAAACTGGTGTTAAACTGGTGTTAAACTGGCATTAAACTGACGTTAAACTGGCTCTTTACTGACATTAAACTAGCATTAAACTGGTGTTAAACTGGCATTAAACTGACGTTAAACTGGTGTTCAACTGGCATTAAACTGGCATTAAACTGGTGTTAAACTGGTGTTAAACTGGCATTAAACTGACGTTAAACTGGCTCTTTACTGACATTAAACTAGCATTAAACTGGTGTTAAACTGGCATTAAACTGACGTTAAACTGGTGTTCAACTGGCATTAAACTGGCATTAAACTGGTGTTAAACTGGTGTTAAACTGGCATTAAACTGACGTTAAACTGGCTCTTTACTGACATTAAACTAGCATTAAACTGGTGTTAAACTGGCATTAAACTGACGTTAAACTGGCATTAAACTGGTGTAAAACTGGCTCTTAACTGACATTAAACTAGCATTAAACTGGTGTTAAACTGGCATTAAACTGACGTTAAACTGGCGTTAAACTGGCATTAAACTGACGTTAAACTGGCATTAAACTGGTGTAAAATTGGCTCTTAACTGACATTAAACTAGCATTAAACTGGTGTTAAACTGGCATTAAACTGACGTTAAACTGGATTAAACTGGTGTTAAACTGGCCATAAACTGGCATTAAACTGGTGTAAAACTGGCTCTAAACTAACATTAAACTAGCATTAAACTGCCGTTAAACTGGTGTTAAACTGGCTCTAAACTGACATTAAACTAGCAATAAACTGGTGTTAAACTGGTGTTAAACTGGCATTAAACTGGTGTAAAACTGGCTCTAAACTGACATTAAACTAGCATTAAACTGGTGTTAAACTGGTGTTGAACTGGCTCTAAACTGACATTAAACTGGCATTAAACTGGTGTTAAACTGGCGTTAAACTGGCATTAAACTGGTGTTAAACTGGCAATAAACTGGTGTTAAACTGGCGTTAAACTGGCATTAAACTGGTGTTAAACTGGTGTTGAACTGGCATTAAACTGCTGTTAAACTGGTGTTGAACTGGCTCTAAACTGACATTAAACTGGCATTAAACTGCTGTTAAACTGGTGTTGAACTGGCTCTGAACTGACATTAAACTGGCATTAAACTGGTGTTTAACTGGCATTAAACTGGCATTTAACTGGTGTTAAACTGGCCTTAAACTGACATTTAACTGGTGTTAAACTGGCATTAAACTAGTGTACTCTTCCAAATCCTCGTCCATCCTGGAGAGAAATCGAGTGTGGACGAGCCCCCACACACCCAGACGTTGAGGAACAGCAGAGACAAATCCATGCTGTGATCTGGGATCATTTGTGGTTGATTGTATGTTTCCTCACCAGTGTTGTTGTTATTGTGAATCTACTGGTGAAGCCACCCATCCTCTGAATGCCCGAGGTCTCTAGTTTGTGGTCGTAGAGTGTCACGTGATTGTGGATTCAGTGTCTAAACGTGTTCATCCATGAACTTCCCTCTGAACCGATCCTGTCCAAAGAGACAAAGACGAGTCCGCGGATGAGGACTTCTTCTTTTATACGTTGAGCTCTTTTTTTGAATACGTTGTGTTTACGCATAGAAACACACAAACTGTTTCTGATCCCTCTGAACATGTCAATAGAAACAGGAAACTGTTATTAAGCCATTCTCCGGCCCTCTCTCTTTCTCTTTCTCTTCCCCCTTTCTTTCCTTTTCTCTCTCAATCGCCCGTCCCCCTTAAAGCTATCATTCCTCTTCCTGTTGCCTTCTCTTTCACTTCTCTCCTTCTCCTCCTGTAATGTTGCACATGTGAAGAAACAGATGTAAAAAGACTTCATTGACGTCTTGGCGTCTGTGTACAATTTGCTGCACACACACACACACACACACACACACACACACACACAGGCAGTCTGTGGGTGATCAGGACCGTTTATTGGACAGTGGGGACACAGTGGATTGAATGAAATAACTCTCTCACACACACTTCATCCGTCCGCCCACACACACACTTTACTGCTTCCTCTTCTGTTTCTTTCTTTCTTTCTCAACACAGAGTTCATGTCTGTCCACGTCCTTCCGTCTCTGTGTGTGATGGACTGTTCGTCTTTGACTCTGTCCTTCACTGTTAGTCTTTGACTCTGTCCTTCACTGTTCTTCTTTGACTCTGTCCCTCACTGTTCGTCTTTGACTCTGTCCTTCCCTGTTCGTCTTTGACTCTGTCCTTCCCTGTTCTTCTTTGACTCTGTCCTTTGATGTTCTTTGACTCTGTCCTTCACTGTTCTTCTTTGACTCTGTCCTTCATTGTTCTTCTTTGACTCTGTCCTTCACTGTTCGTCTTTGACTCTGTCCTTCACTGTTCTTCTTTGACTCTGTCCTTCACTGTTCTTCTTTGACTCTGTCCTTCATTGTTCTTCTTTGACTCTGTACTTCACTGTTCGTCTTTGAATCTGTCTGTTTATAGAAGTATAATCTCCAGATGTGTGTGTCGGCAGTTTTGTGTAACTAAGGCATTTACCTGATGACTCCTCCCTTTTGTACTTTCTTAGACTCCAGACAGATGCAGTCATCTCCGCCTTGGTCCTACGACCAATCGTATCCCTACCTTGGCCAGATAACCACGCCCACCGTCCACACGGCCAATCCCCTTTCGCCTGGTCGATCCTCGCTCAGCGACCTGTCCTCACGACTCACAGGTAACACTCCTGAGCGTGTCTTAGACTGTAAACGGTGACGGACGTATCCACCCGCACCTGTTGTTAGCAAGGCGAATTCTGATGAAAATGTTCCAGTGTGATGAAGTCAAATCACTGAGAGAAAGACGGTCAAAGAGGCTTTCTGGTCTATTTGACTCTAAATGGACCATAATTTACTAAATGAACATCATGCTGTATTGAAGAAGACTTGAAACTAGAGATTGAGACCATAAATTCATTAGGAAAATGTTTCCTGAGGGAAAAAATCAAGAGAGAAATTTAGGGTCATTTTCTCATTGACTTCTATACAATCACACTTCTTTATGGAACCAGTGTGATGTAGTCCGGTCCTTTACTTACTTGGTGAAGTATTTTTAGTAGTAATAATAAAACTACCTACTGTCTTCTCTTAATCTATGTTGGGCTCAGTTTGAGGTAATAAATCAAGTGAGAAGTTAAGGCTTAATTTCTCATTGACTATACAATCACACTTCTTAATGGAGCCAGTGGAGTGGCTTATTTTCTCATTGACTTCTATACAATCACACTTCTTTATGGAGCCAGTGGAGTGGCTTAATTTCTCATTGACTTCTATACAATCACACTTCTTTATGCAGCCAGTGGAGTGGCTTATTTTCTCATTGACTTCTGTTCTTTATGGACATTAGAGAGAACTTCACTTTTGAAGACATGTCTGTTATGTTTTAGTGTTGATGCAGCATGTGAAAAAGAAGGTAGAAGAAGAAATGCGTGAATGAGTTGGTTGCGACCTCTGACCTTTTCCCTCTCTCAGGTCCTGACCTCACGGCCTTCGGCGACCCCAGGATGACCTTGGAACGACCTTTCACCTCCCTCCCCTCCTTGCCTGACTCCCGCTTCTCCGACCACAGGGTCCACTACCCTCCCACAGCGGCCGCCTTCACCTACGCCCCTTCTCACAACGCGGTTTCCAACAGCGCCCTCGGCATCACCATGGCAACGGCCATGGCGACCACTCCGGCGGGGAGGTACCACACCTACCTGCCTCCTCCCTACCCTGCAAACACCCCCCACCAGGCCCAGAGCGGGCCCTTCCAGTCCACCTCCTCGCCATATCACCTGTACTATTCTACCGCCGCCGGCTCCTACCAGTTCTCCATGATGGCCGGTGGAGGAGGAGGCGGTGGCGGCAGCGACTCGCGCTCCCCACCAAGGATCCTGCCGCCGTGCACCAATGCCTCCACAGGCTCCTCCCTCTTGCACCCCTCTTTGCCCAATCAGAGCGAAGTAGTGGGCGTGGAGGTGGAGTCCAGCCACAGCAGCTCTCCGACAAACATGGTGGCCGCTGAAGCCGTCTGGAGACCCTACTGAGCCCGCGGGACCAGACGCCACTGAACACGCCTGTCCAAAATCACCGTCAGTCAACATATCGTTCTGTTATTCTGTAGTTTTACACAAACGCCACGTGCAGACCCAAACAAACACAACAGATTTTCATGATTTTCTCCGACCAATCACAAGAGACGTCCGGTCCGAGCCAGCAAGCATCGAGTTTACCACTCTGGCTCTTTTGGATTAATTAATTCAATCATGTGACTCATGTAGACTCAGTCAGAGTATATAGCGTTAACACGTTTAACTAACTTGACTGTGATTGGCCAGTGAGTGTTAGTCCCGCCCACAGCGCTGATTAGCCCGTCTTTGTGTTCAACTGAGGACTTGAATTTTTTCCTGAGCTTCTCTTTAGTAAAAGAGCGAATATAATCCTAAATTTGACAGCATGATATTGATGATCTTTGATATATCAATCCAGGTGGATGTTTCACTCAACAGCAATGTGCTAGTACACAGTTAAAACAACCAAAGAGGACGGGCAAACACTGAATCTGTTATTGGTCCAATGAATAGTAAAAAACATAATACAGAGAATTATTTTAAAGTTCCTAAATAGAACATAAAGACTCATCTGTGATTAGATGTTCACAGGACATAATGTGTTCAGAAAGCCTACAAACGTCCTGCACTTATTGCGTGTGTGTTTGGGTTGGTTGTACATCAGTCAAGCAGTCGCACCAACTGTAAACCCATCAGCGCGAAGTTACACACTCAGAGAAACGCGATCTTAGTATAAAATGTGAGAAAGTCCGTCCAGGGTTGCGAGGACGCTGCTGTTGGTCTCCCGTGTGAAACCAGTAATGTTGCCTGTTGATTTTGGTGAACGAAAACAATCAAAACACCACAACGTTTGTCCCAAACTTAACCATTAACTTTAGTTTCATTTCAAGTTCATAAAACCGCGACCGCAGTGAAGCATCATAAAAAGTAACGCCAAGACGTCCTGAACACGTCCATACGCTCTGTCCACGCTCTTGTTGCAGCGTAGAAAAAAATCACTAGAGGAGATATAGCTTTGTTCAGATCATTTCCTGAAACAAGTTTAGCATGAAAACATGGCGGAGTTAGAATGCTAGTGTTAGCTAGCTAGCCAGCCGTCTGCTAGTCAGCTAACTAGCCGCTCCTTCTACGGTCCCTCTGACTCATCCCCCGCCGCTAGGAGACTACTTAACTGGGAGGAGAGCGAATGGCAGCTAACTAGCTAAGTCAGCTCTGGAGACGGGCACGCTGAACTTAAGCGCTCCTGTTGGCGGTATGAATGCAAAACAGAAAAGTAGTTCTCTGGGAGTCCACAAAACAGTTTGGACCGAAAACTGAGACCGAAAGTTTTAAACCACAGCGGAGGAAGTTAGTTTGGGTCTGCACAATAAAACTAATAAGATCGAAGGACTTCCCTTCAGACAGATTTCAAGAGATGGCTCTCGATGTTAGATCATGTCAAACCTGTGGATTCAGCAGTGCTCCTTTAATATTTGGACGGACAGGTGACGTGCACAGCTGAACGGAGAGACACAGGGTCAAAGATGTGCTCAACACTGACACGGTGCATGCAGCTGCAGCTTCCTTTGTAAAATAACATGTTGGTGTTGTGTAGACGATTGGACCGGCCCGTCTGTTGTTTACCTTCACTCACGACGGATCGAAACAATGATCAACATCTGATTTCATATTTATTACAACCAGACTGGACTCAGACGGTCCACACTCTGAAAACTTTACAGCATGGAGGCTTTTTTTTAACGCTTTATTTATTACTTCACTATCTTTGTGTGTGTGTGTGTGTGTGCGTGTGTGTGTGTGTGTGTGTGTGCGTGAGTGTGTGTGTGCGTGAGTGTGTGTGTGTGTGTGTGTGTGTCTGAGATCCACTGTGTCTTTGTACTGTATATAACTATGGCTGTAAATGACACCTGCCTTTGGTTGTTTGTTTGTTTGTCAGTCACACACAATCCTTTTGTTTTTCACTGTTGATGATGCACATTTGGTTTTGATTTCTATAAAGATTCTTGAAAAGAAAACACACTTGTTGTCCTGGTCGTTATCTCTTTATATGAAGCCTAAACACACACACACACACACACACACACACACACACACACACACACACACACACACACATACACGTATCCTTTGCTATTCCTGAACCTGCAGGCATCTCTACGGGCAAACAGACAAGTCCTGGCTCGCCTCCACTGCCAGTTCTCACACACGCGCGCACACGCACACACACACACACACACACACAAGTTGCTAAATAAAGGAGTTCCAGGCAGTGACATCAGGAGAAGATCAACTTGATATTTAAATGTTAAAGTTACACACTCCATATTTGAATGTTAAAGTTACACACTCCATGTTTGATTATTAAAGTTACACACTCCATATTTGATTGTTAAAGTTACACACTCCATATTTTATTATTAAAGTTACACACTCCATATTTGAATAATAAAGTTACACACTCCATATTTGATTGTTAAAGTTACACACTCCATATTTTATTATTAAAGTTACACACTCCATATTTGAATAATAAAGTTACACACTCCATATTTGAATGTTAAAGTTCTATTAAAATATGCAGGTTGTTGAATGTGACCACGTGGGTCTTGATGGCGTTATGGTCCTTTCCCGCCATCATGTCTCCACGGTGTCGTCAGCGGTTGTTGTCAAACTGACCTCCGTAAAAAATAAAATCCCATTCAAGCTTTGAAATCTAAATAATCTTAATGTAATGTCCCGTCTGTAGTTTTTCTCCTCTCTGCTCTTCTACATGAGACAGTGAATCCGTCAAACCTCCGTTAAAACACCTTAGAATGTAAAATATACAATTATGTTATTATTATTATTATTATAATTATTATTATATTTACATATATCTGCGCTTGGTGATCTGATGATTTCATTTGGATTTAGGAACACATGCGCTCAATGCACACATTAAAACTTATGAATGTAAGTTATAGATCAGTCATATTTGTGTCCTTAAAAATTTAATCAAACTATTTAATAAATGCTGATATATGTTTATGCATTAAAAACCAGCTGGTGTCTATAGAAACAGTATTTAATGTTAATAAACAGCGACATCTAGTGCTGGAACTGCATCCTGACGCCCACAGCCGAGACACTTCATAACACCTTTACAGCTCTGTACAAGACAACAGACAGATGGAAATTCATATTTTATTATAATTTACTGATTTGTTTTGTAATATGATGGTTGAGATGTCACTTCATGGTGTTTAACAGAAATAAAAACATACAAAGATGTGTAGGTTGTTATTATAAACAATCTGTTCTTTGCACATTTTTACGGTACTATTGATCTGTAAATATTACTATTGTAAATTTGATATTTTATATATAGTTTTATATATATATACTGTTTTATATTTCTGTTTTTACCAATATGTTATCTGTATAATATTGTTGTCTGGTTCTGATCTGATTATCATTCTGTAATATGTTAATATATCAACTTGTCCATGAATTAGTAATATTAGCAGCATTATTTCCACTTAAGTATTCTACATATTTACCATGACAGTACTGTGAAACAAATTTTTTTCATCCTAAATATATGTCCATGATATTAACGTGAAATTCCGGCGAGACACTTTTTTTTTTGTATTAACAGATAAAATCCCGAAGAGTCGCCAACAGTCGGACGTGGCTAACAGTGATTAGCTCAAGGCAGTACGGTGAAGGCATTAAAACGTCTTTTTTAACCACTAATGCTGCTCAAAATAACACCAAACCCCTGCAGCAGCATGGGAAGAGTCCCTACACAGGAAACAAAGCACAAACAACGTAGTTAGTGAAGCCAGAGTTAATTAAAAGAGTGTTTTAAAGACTTACCTACTGGCCCCTGTACCAGCTCCTCTCATAGTAAAGTCCATTCAAGTGGATTATCAAAGTCAATCCCAAAGGAAGGAGCCCTTTGGTGCTTTGTTTTCTGTGTAGGGACTCTTCTCATGCTGCTGCAGAGGTTTGCTGTTATTTTGAGCAGTATTAGTGGTTAAAAAAGACGCTTAAAGCCTTCCCCTTACTGCCCCGAGCTAATCAGTGTTAGCTACATTTGGCTGTTAGCGACTCTACCAGAGTTCTCCCTTAATAGCTACACTAAAAGAACTGTCGTAGCATGCTGTCTGTAGCTAGCTGACTGTAGCGTGTCTTCTGTAGCATGCTGTCTGTAGCGTGCCGTCTGTAGCATGCTGACTGAAGTGCGTCGTCTGTAGCATGCTGACTGTAGCGTGTCGTCTGTAGCTAGCTGTCTGTAGCGTGCCGTCTGTAGCATGCTGACTGTAGCGTGTCTTCTGTAGCATGCTGTCTGTAGCGTGTCTTCTGTAGCATGCTGACTGAAGCATGTCGTCTGTAGCATGCTGACTGTAGCGTGTCGTCTGTAGCATGCTGTCTGTAGCATGCTGACTGTAGCGTGCAGTCTGTAGCATGCTGTCTGTAGCGTGCCTTCTGTAGCATGCTGACTGAAGCGCGTCGTCTGTAGCATGCTGACTGAAGCGTGTCGTCTGTAGCATGCTCACTGTAGCGTGTCGTCTGTAGCTAGCTGTCTGTAGCGTGTCGTCTGTAGCTAGCTGAATGTAGCGTGTCGTCTGTAGCTAGCTGTCTGTAGCGTGTCGTCTGTAGCATGCTGACTGTAGCATGCCGTCTGTAGCATGCTGTCTGTAGCGTGCCGTCTGTTGCATGCTGTCTGTAGCGTGCCGTCTGTAGCATGCTAACTGTAGCGTGTCATCAGTAGCATGCTGTCTGTAGCATGCTGACTGTAGTGTGTCGTCTGTAGAGTGCCGTCTGTAGCGTGCCGTCTGTAGCGTGCTGAAGGGTTAAAACGTAACTTTTTTCACCACCGTCCCGGAATCGTCCTGAAAAACATTTCGAACCGTTCCAAATCGATGGCTTATTTGATGAATGTAAGTGCCGAAAAAGACCACAGGGCGATTTTTTCCCTTTAGCAACAGAAAGAAAACAAAGATGCGACGGGTCTGCTGGGGTCCACAGCGACACTTCAGCAGCTCCATTAAAACGCAGTGGAAGGGTTCAGGCTCCAGAGCAGAGAGGACGATTGATTCCCTCACAGCGGCCATCAGTCGGTGATCGATGAGCCGCTGCGATGACAAACGAGGGGGAAACGAATACACGCACATTTACATAAAGTCCTATTAATCACTGTGTCACAGGATTTATGCATCTGTTAACATCAGAGATGAAAAACCAAAGGCTCTGAGAAGTCACTCCCAAAGTGTTGTTATAGTTTATTACATACAGTTATTAATATAGAATCCACTGCTGCCAGTTGAGGTGGTTCGGGCATCTAGTAAGGATGCCCCATGGGCGCCTCCCTAGGGAGGTGTTCCAGGCACGTCCAGCTGGGAGGAGGCCTCGGGGAAGACCCAGGACCAGGTGGAGAGATTATATCTCCACACTGGCCTGGGAACGCCTCGGGATCCCCCAGTTAGAGCTGGTTAATGTGGCCCGGGAAAGGGAAGTTTGGGGTCCCCTGCTAAAGCTGCTGCCCCCGCGACCCGACCCCAGATAAGAGGATGAAGATGAGATGAGATGAGATGCAGTAATATGACTCAGCTGCATCATTAGTGAACACAATAAGATGATTATTAAAAATGAAAAGAAAGAGGTACACTACATACAAAGCGGACTTGTTAGCCATGAAAAGAGCATGAACTCTGAAAATATTGAATAATATTGTTTTAGAGAAGTTTTTCTATGACTCTGTGGTGGCATCAGCCATTTTCTATGGAGTAGTCTGCTGGAGCAGAAGCATATCAGCCGCAGACAGGAGGAGACTTGATAAACTTATCAAGAAGGCCGGCTCCATCCTGGGATGCCCTGTGGACTGCAGAGTGCAGGTGGTGGGAGAGAGCAGGATGATGGTCAAGCTGTCATCGCTGCTGGTGCAGGAGTCCCAGCCCCTGCAGGTCACTCTCACAGCACTGGGCAGCTCCTTCAGCAACAGACTGATACACCCTAAGTGTGCGAAGGAGTGGTATCGCAGGTCCTTCCTTCCTGCTGCTGTCAGACTTTACTATCAGCACTGCTCCCAATAGACTATTGACCTCATCCTGTACCCTGCACTGTGCAACATGCCTGTCACTTCTGTTTATTTGGTCATATTTACTCATATTTATTTATTTAATATTATATTATTACAAAAAAAACAAGAACAACTGCACTATATCTTGTGAATATGTATATATTTCTTTTTCTATTTCTTCCCTTTTTAAATTGAACTTTATTGCTTATTTTTGCTATTTTTTTAATCTTTGATCTTATTTTGTTGTTTGATGTTTCTGCTTTGTAATATTCTGTTGCTGCTGTGACAAAAGACTTCCCCCCTCTGCAGGACATTAAAGGTTTTCTGATTCTGATTCTGATTCAGATTTTAGACCTATGAATGAATTAATCACACAGCATTAATAAATACTTAATTCACATAAGTTAAAATAGAAATACAAGAGATTCAAGGTGGTTTACTCAAACAGGTGCAATAGACACTGGATTTGATTTGTTTTTAAAGCTCTCACTGGTCTCTTACCATCCTATATGAGTTTTTTAGTATCTTTAAATGCAAAACCACCTGAAACTTCCCACACTCTTATTTTTAGGACGATTTAAATCCATAAATGCATCTTATTTGACTTCTAACTGCTCCTGTTTTTAACTTGATTTCTCTGTTTTCATTATTCTGACTGTCACTTTACTTTTCTGGTATTTCAGATTTTCTCATGCATTTTTCAAATGTTTTGTGTTTTTGTCTCGGCTATGTTGCAAATGAGATTGCTCCTCAATGTAATCCCGAGTTTAAATAAAGGTTATAAATAAAAACATTGATAAAAATAAATATATTTGCCATATGCACAACAATTACAGCAGCAGTTGTTGAGTCGAAACTGCAGTTTAAAAGGAAAATGTGTCAGAGAAACACCAGTCAAGAGAGCTGAGACCTAAATAAATCTAAAAGTGCACATTCAAATTTAAGAAAAGAGTAATGTGTTGCATATGGGCATAGAGTAAGATGAATTAATATTTAATGGAACACAGATGTGATTTTTTTATTACTATTTTAGTGAAACATTGACAGATTTCCCTTCTGAGAACCGCGTCTCCATTTTCCATTTTTCTCTCTGACACGAACGCAACGCGAGCGTAACGGCTGTGACGTCAGCACGCTGCGCGCCAGATTCGCACAGATCAGCTGCGCCAGAGAAGGCACGTGTGTGTCGGTGTTTACTTGTTTGTTTGCCCGGTGTTTCCAGCCTCTTCTCACCGGCACCATGGCCCAGCAGGCCGGCTACTCACCCAGCTTCAAGCGGCCGACTGATGTCATGAGACTGAGGCGAAGGACCCGCAGTGACGCCGCGGTCTCCTGCAGCTCGAGTCCCCGACAGAGCGACTCCTCCCCGGCTTGTGTGCGGCCGTTCTCCCCGGGGCCGCTCTTCAACAGCCCGCAGCGAGCAGGAGGAACCAAGAGAAGAAACCCGTTCAGAGACAGCCCCAAGAAGAAGAAAGTGCTCACTTATAATGAGGAGGGGACGGCTGCGGACAGGGACCAGACAGAGACACGACAGGGGTCACCAAACACTGAGACACGACAGGGGACAACAAACACTGAGACACACCAGGGGACAACAAACACTGAGACACACCAGGGGACAACAAACACTGAGACACACCAGGGGACAACAAACGTGTCAACAAAGAGCTTCAGTGATAGACTGACTGAGGAGGAACGACAGGAGCACCAGCAGCTTTACAGCACGGTGGGTTATATATATATATATATAAATTTATGTATATATAAAACAATATATATTTAAATAACGCCGTGTACAACAGTGGTGAGTACACCCTGACCACTTGACAGTTGAAACAGACACTGTTTCTGACAGTGACAGTTACTGCATCACTTCTGAGTTGAACAGGAGGGTATTTTCTGAAGTAGGAAGTCAATGCAAACCCCCCCCCCCCCCTTTATTATTGAGACTTTAATCTTTTATTATGTAGTACCAGTACCTATGTTTGATGACAGACCCAATTGTCCTCGGCGCAGAGGACACCAGTGTTGCACAAATTTCTTCCTTTCTTTCCCTTTAAAAAAAACCCACAGGTGTTGTGCTGGGTTCCAGTCAGGTGACATACAGACGATGCGCTACAGTCAGCTAGCTACAGACAGTACCCTACAGAAGGCACGCTACAGTCAGCTAGCTACAGACAGTACCGTACAGACAGCAGGCTACAATAGGCACACTTCAGTCAGCTAGCTACAGACAGTACCGTGCAGACGACGCGCTACAGTCAGCTAGCTACAGACAGTACCCTACAGAAGGCACACTACAGTCAGATAGCTACAGACAGTACCTTACAGAAGGCACACTACAGTCAGCTAGCTACAGACAGTACCTTACAGAAGGCACACTACAGTCAGCTAGCTACAGACAGTACCTTACAGAAGGCACACTACAGTCAGCTAGCTACAGACAGTACCTTACAGAAGGCACACTACTGTCAGCTAGCTACATACAGTACCTTACAGAAGGCACACTACAGTCAGCTAGCTACAGACAGTACGCTACACATAGTACGCTATAAACAGTATGCCACAGATACCACGCTACAGGCGGCACGCTACAGACGACAAACTGCAGTCAGCTAGCTACAGACAGTACCTTACAAATGGCACGCTACAGACAGTACCCTACAAAAGGCACGCTATAATCAGCTAGCTACAGACGGCATGCTACAATTGGCACAGTACAGTCACCTAGCTACAAACAGTACCGCGTAGACAGCACGCTACAGACGACACGCTACATTCAGCTTCCTACAGACAGTGCCCTACTGAAGGCACTCTACAGTCAGCTAGCTACAGACTGTACCCTACAGACGGCATGCTACAATCGGCAAGCTACAGAATGCACGCTACAGACAGTACCCTATAAACAATATGCTACAGATACCACGCTACAGTCCGCGCGCTACAGTCACCTAGCTACAGACAGTACCCTACAGTGTTTCCTTCTTTAGAAACTCTTGTGTGCTTTGGATCATTCCCATGCTGGAGACTTGTCTTCAGCCAGTATGTATCCACGTGTCTTCTTCATGGAGACATATGTCGTCTCACAACACCAGGCCATCACACTACCACGTCTGTGCTTCACTGTCAGGACGATGCATTCACTGTGGTCGTCCTGGACAGTAGCATGCCAATCATGCTGGTACTGTCTGAACCAAACAAGTTTATCTTGGTCTCATCTGACCAAAAAATGTGCTTATTTTCATGTTCTTCAGCAAACTTCAATCTTTTGTGCGTTTTTTTCTTGGACGTCGTCCATAGGGGTTGATTTTATGTCTGAGCTTTCACAGAAACTCTTATTACGTTTGATAACCCCTGTGCCAAGTCTGATGCACATGCCCGTCTGTAGCATGCTGTCTGTAGCTTGTTGTCTGTAGCTAGCTAACTGTAGGGTACTGTCTGTAGCTAGCTGACTGTAGCATGCCGTCTGTTGCCTGGCATCTGAAGCATGCTGTCTGTAGAGTGCCGTCTTTAGCTAGCTGACTGTAGCGTGCCGTCTGTAGGGAACTGTCTGTAGCTAGCTGTCTGTCGCTAGCTGACTGTGGCGTGCCGTCTGTACAGTACCGTTTGTAGCTAGCTGTCTGTAGCGTGACGTCTTTAGCGTGCTGTCTGTAGCTATCAGTCCGTAGCGTGCCGTCTGTACGGTACTGTCTGTAGCTAGCTGACAGTAGTGTGCTGTCTGTACGGTACAGTTTGTAGCTAGCTGTCTGTAGCGTGACGTCTTCAGCGTGCTGTCTGTAGCATGCCGTCTGTACGGTACTGTCTGTAGCTAGCTGACTGTAGCGTGCGGTCTGTACGGTACTGTCTGTAGCTAGCAGTCCGTGGCTTGCCGTCTGTACGGTACAGTTTGTAGCGTGCTGTCTGCTGATAATATGATAAAAGCACAATACATTATGTTGATAAAACAATATATTTATTTCCAGACTATATTTGTTTAGCTTATATAGCTTTTATATTGTTTTTCATTTTTCTTATTGTTTGATGTTTAAAGCATCAACAGGAGTTGCACAATTTCGTTGTATACAATTACAATAAAAGTTATTCTATTATATTGTATTCAAGATGACAACCAACACCCTCGGTCACAGAACTGTGGTCTACGTGACCCTCTGCCACTACTCCACCATTTAGTGACTGCAGTTTTTGAGTTTAATTCGTCGTGAGGACATTGTGCCAGCAAGATAAAGTATCAGGTGTTTTATAAACCGAAATAATGAAAATACACATAGATTTAGAGCTGGCTATCTCTGAAGCTAACAGATTAACGTTAAAAGCAATTGGTATAGGCCCTGCTAACGTAAACTTCCACAGTCTACCTGTTGTGTTGATGGTGGATAATTTGCTTTTACAACCATAACCAGAAAAGTCAAGTATGATAACCAACAATCTCAGTGTGATGAGTATACAGTTCAGTGTGTTATTACCTTGTTTCAACAGTATATAATAGTGTACAAATGCTTACGTTAGCTAGCTAGCAGACGATGCTAATCTGCTTACCAGTTACTACTAGAGTCTAGACAATAAGATAAAGAGAATATTGATCGTCCCGGTGACAATTAATTGCTAATTACTTACTAATAACAGAACCAAGGGAGTTGGTATACAGAGAGAAGAGTAAGGGAACCAGGACTGAACCCTGAGGGACCCCAGTTGTTAGTGGACATGGTTCGGACACACATCATCTCCAGGTTATTTGGTATGTACAGTTTTGAGGTATGACGTGAGCAGGGGGAGACTTAAGTAAGGATATCAAACCATCATCAGTTATTAACTATAACATCTTCTGTCCTCTGCTGTAGAAGTGTCTCTCTGTCTTTGAAGACGACTCTCTGTCCGAAGAAGAGGAGGATCATGGAGTCAAATGTCTGCTGCTGAAGGTTGGAGCGATTCAAAAGTCTCTCAGACCATTCCACATCTTGTCCTTGTTGTGTGATAAATGTCGTCTGTCCACAGAGTCCCCAGGCCATCACCCCGGCCTCCATTGCTCCTCCCGTCTGCACAGAGTATCCAGCAGACTGGAGCCTGAAGACTCGCCTCCTCTTCACCTCCCCACTCACCCTGTCCTGGACCGAGCACCCCAGAGCCCAGGAGGAGGCGGTGGGGCTCAGTCAGCACTGCAGGGCCCAGTTCAGTCCACTACCACACAGTCTGCAGGTACACACCACTGCAGGGCCCAGTTCAGGCCACTACCACACAGTCTGCAGGTACACACCACTGCAGGATCCAGTTCAGTCCACTACCACACAGTCTGCAGGACTCAGTTCAGTCCTGCCACAGTCTGCGTGTTCCCTGTAGTTTAAAAGCTGTCCCCTTGCAGGAGCCCAGGTCGAGCTCAGAGCTCCGCTGTGCCTTCCAGCAGAGCCTGGTGTACTGGCAGCACCCATCCCTGCCATGGATCTCTCTGTTCCCCAGGATTAATGCTGAGAGGAACTTCAGCGGGAAGTGCACCCCCTGGGCGCAGGACCGAGACCTGCACCTCAGCCTCATGAGGGAATGGTCCGTCAGCCTGTCGTCTCTCTATGGTCTGCTGAAGGCCAGACTGTGTCCGTACTTCTACGTCTGCTCCTATCAGGTATCTGTCTGCAGCCACAGTCTTAATATGCAGTGCCCCAGTGGTTTTGGTGTGGTTGTGATACAATGTGTGGTCCTGTGTCAGTTCACAGTCCTGTTCAGGGCAGCAGGTCTCGGAGGCTCCAGCATCATCACTGCCCTCATTTCTCCCACAACCAGAGGCCTCAGAGAGGCCATGAAGGCTGAAGGTGAGTCCCATCCTGCTCCTGATGATTGATTTATGTGATGGAGTGATCTGTTCATGTTTTCATCTGTTCATGTTTTCATCTGTTCATGTTTTCATCTGTTAATGTGTTTATCTGTTAATGTGTTCATGTTTTCGTCTGTTAATGTGTTCATCTGTTATTGTGTTCATGTCTTCAACTCTTCATTCTTTCATCTGTTCATGTTTTCATTTGTCCATATGTGTTTAACTGTGGATGTGTTCATGTGTTCAACTGTTCATCAGTTCATCTTTTCATGTTTTCATCTGTTTATGTGCTGGTTCATCTGTTCATTTGCTCATCTGTTTGTGTTCATGTTTTCATGTGTTTATCTGTTCATGTGCTCTCGTTTTCATCTGTGTGTTCATGTTTTCATCTGTTCATGTTTCCATGTGCTCTCTTTTTCATCTGGTCATGTGCTGTTTTCATCTGTGTGTTCATGTTTCCATGTGTTTATCCGTTGATGTTTTCGTCTGTATGTGTTTATGTGCTCACGCTTTCATCTGTTCATATGTGTTTAAGTAGGGATGTGTTCATCAGTTCATGTTTTCATGTGTTTATCTGTTCATGTTTTCGTCTGTGTGTTCATGTGCTCATGTTGTCATGTGTTCATGTTTTCATCTATTCATTTGCTGTTTTCATGTGTTCGTGTTTTCATCTGTTCATCTGCTAATGTTTTTATTTGTTCATGTTTTCATGTTTTCATCTGTTCATGTGCTGTTTTCATCTGTGTGTTCGTGTGTTTATCTGTCCATGTGTTTCTGTTCATCTGTCCATGTGTTTATCTGTGCATTTTCAACTGTTCATGTGTTCAGCTGTTCATGTTTTCACCTGTTTATGTTTTGATTGTGTTCATCTGTTCATGTGTTCATTTGGTCATTTGTTCATGTGTTCAGGGATCCAGTTCAGCCTCCCTCTGGTGGAGGAGAGGAGGAAGAGCAGGGAGCATCAGGGAGAGGACGAGCAGTAAGTGTTCCTGTGTTCACCAGTCCTGAAAGACTTCCATGTCCCCAACATACGGGAGACATTCCACTCAAAAATGACTTTATCGATCTTGAAGTCGATGATGGGCAGGTTATATAAAGAACGACACCATCAAAACATTTACATTTATAAAGCTTCTTGAATATTATAATATTTAGTTTTTAAAGAGTTCTGCTGTCGAAATTCAATAGTCACAGTTTACTACAGGTTTTTCATCAGAAGTACTAAAAAGAAAAGGTCACAGTGGAGCTGCAGCCCTTCTGTTCTGATTATTAAATATATTCACATATGTGTAACGAAGTAGCTCTACAGTGCAGACTCATTATCATCAGCCTGTGCTGGTTTACGTTCGGTCCACCAGAGGGCGTCCCAACATTACAGACTGTAAAATGCTCTGCACAGGTATATCTTTGTATTATGTAATTAGTTTAGCTTCAGTGCTGCAACATGAAGACATTTTATTCTGCTCATATGTTGGCCACAAATATAGTTCATGTCACGTTTATCCTGGACAAAAGACTCAGATTCAAACGGCACTAAAACACACCGACTTTATATTACATTTAGTTGTAAATTATTATTTGTGATGCGTCAGAGTAAAAATCAAACAATATTAAGTCATACGTCATGAGGTCGCACCTGCAGCGCTCAAACGCTTTGACTTCATCCTTCATTTCAATGAAAATGAAATAAATGACTTGATTTAAAATGTAACTTAATGTTTAGTAATGAGGACAACTGTCCTCACGATTTTCACCATGAACCTGATACTGGAACCATCCACTGATGTGTTTAATGGTGAATCTACATCATATCTGATGATGATGATGATGATATCAGGATATTATTCAGTAAATACAGTCTGTATGAAATAACACGTAGTAATAATAAATGTCTCCGTTTAAGTGAGAATATTAGAGTCAGAATTGTTACAGTTGTGAGTATGATATAATGTGAATTTCAGATGTTCTGAGCTGAAAGAGGGCAACGACACTCGTGCAGCTGATGATGATGAGGATGATGAAGACGGCAGCTTCTCCTGGCTGAAGGAGATGGGTGTCCAGGACAAAATCAAGAAGCCTGACAGCATCACCATCCAACTGTATCCTGTTCATGTGTTATAACAGTCCTATAAGACAGCTGTCCATGTGTTATAACAGTCCCATAAGACATCTGTGTCTGTTCACGTGTTATAACAGTCCTATAAGACATCTGTCCATGTGTTATAACAGTCCCATAAGACCATCTGTGTCTGTTCACGTGTTATAACAGTTCTATAAGACAGCTGTCCATGTGTTATAACAGTCCTATAAGACCATCTGTGTCTGTTCACGTGTTATAACAGTTCTATAAGACATCTGTCCATGTGTTATAACAGTCCTATAAGACCATCTGTCTGTCCATGTGTTATAACAGTCCTATAAGACATCTGTCCATGTGTTATAACAGTCCCATAAGACCATCTGTGTCTGTTCACGTGTTATAACAGTCCTATAAGACATCTGTCCATGTGTTATAACAGTCCCATAAGACCATCTGTGTCTGTTCACGTGTTATAACAGTTCTATAAGACAGCTGTCCATGTGTTATAACAGTCCTATAAGACCATCTGTGTCTGTCCATGTGTTACAACAGTCCTGTAAGACCATCTGTCCATGTGTTATAACAGTCCTATAAGACCATCTGTGTCAATGTGTTATAACAGTCCTATAAGACCACCTGTCCATGTGTTATAACAGTCCCATAAGACATCTGTCCATGTGTTATAACAGTCCTGTAAGACCATCTGTCCATGTGTTATAACAGTCCTGTAAGACCATCTGTCCATGTGTTATAACAGTCCTATAAGACATTTGTCCATGTGTTATAACAGTCCTGTAAGACCACCTGTCCATTTGTTAAACAGTCCTATAAGACCATCTGTCCATGTGTTATAACAGTCCTATAAGACCACCTGTCCATGTGTTATAACATTCCTATAAGACCACCTGTCCATGTGTTATAACAGTCCTATAAGACCACCTGTCCATGTGTTATAACAGTCCTATAAGACCACCTGTCCATGTGTTATAACAGTCCTATAAGACCATCTGTCCATGTGTTATAACAGTCCTGTAAGACCATCTGTCTGTCCATGTGTTATAACAGTCCTGTACCGTGACTCCTTGACCTGCGTACAGTCATAAGGAGGGTCAAACTGTGTCTCTGGACCACAAGCCAGAGTCGGTGGTGTGTGTGGACGGCTCGCACACCTTCACCCTCATCAACTTCCTCATCAACTGCAAGAGTCTGGTGGCCGCGGCGGGCTCCCAGGCCGGCCTCCCTCCAACGCTGCTTGCTCCCAGCGCCTTCAGAGGAGCAACCATGCACACGCTGAAGGTATGGACACAGAGGACAAAAGTTCACCACATAACAGAGACATGAATCCAACACAGAGAGACACAAAACCACCACAAAGAGACACAAAACCACTTCAATTCAATTTTATTTATAGTGCCAAATCATAACAAAAAGTTATCTCAGGACACTTTACAGACTAGGTATAGACAAACCACCACAAAGAGGCGCAAGACCACCACAAAGAGACGCAATACCACCACAAAGAGACGCAGGGCCGCCACAAAGAGGTGCAAGACCACCACAACGAGACACAAGACCACCACAAAGTGACGCATGACCACCACAAAGTGACGCATGACCACCACAAAGTGACGCATGACCACCACAAAGTGACGCATGACCACCACAAAGAGACGCATGACCACCACAAAGAGACGCATGACCACCACAAAGAGACGCATGACCACCACAAAGAGACGCATGACCACCACAAAGAGACGCAAGACCACCACAAAGAGACACAAAACCAACACAAAGTCACGCATGACCACCACAAAGAGACGCATGACCACCACAAAGTGACACAAAACCACCACAAAGTGACACAAAACCACCACAAAGTGACGCATGACCACCACAAAGAGACGCATGACCACCACAAAGTGACACAAAACCACCACAACGAGACACAAAACCAACACAAAGAGACATAAAGAGACACAAAACCACCACAACGAGACACAAAACCAACACAAAGAGACATAAAGAGACACAAAACCACCACAAAGTGACACAAGATCTCCACGAAGAGACGCAGGACAGCCACAAAGAGACACAAAACCAACACAAAGTGACGCAAGACCGCCAAAACAAGATGCAGGCTCGCCACAACGAGACACAAGCTCGCCACAATGAGACACGAGCTCGCCACAACGAGACACAAGCTCGCTTCAACGAGACACAAGCTCGCCAAAACGAGACGCAAGCTCGCTACAACGAGACATAAGCTCGCTACAACGAGACACAAGCTCGCCACAACGAGACGCAAGCTCGCCACAACAAGACGCAAGCACGCTAAATGAGACACGAGCTCGCCACAACGAGACATAAGCTCGCTACAATGAGACACGAGCTCGCCACAACGAGACACAAGCTCGCCACAACAAGACGCAAGCACGCTACAATGAGACACGAGCTCGCCACAACGAGACATAAGCTCGCTACAATGAGACACGAGCTCGCCACACCGAGACATAAGCTCGCCACACCGAGACACAAGCTCGCCACAACATGACACGAGCACGCTACAATGAGACACGAGCTCGCCACAATGAGACATAAGCTCGCTACAATGAGACACGAGCTCGCCACACCGAGACATAAGCTCGCCACACCGAGACACAAGCTCGCCACAACATGACACGAGCTCGCCACAATGAGACACGAGCTCGCCACGAGACACAAGCTCGCCACAATGAGACACGAGCTCGCCACAACGAGTCACAAGCTCGCCACAATGAGTCACAAGCTCGCCACAATGAGTCACAAGCTCGCCACAATGAGACACAAGCTCGCCACAACGATATGCAAGCCCGTGACAACGATACGCAAGCCCGTGACAACGAGATACAAGCTCGCCACAACGATAAGCAAGCTCGCCACAACGAGACACGAGCTCGCCACAACTAGACACGAGCTCGCCACAACTAGACTCGAGCTCGCCACAACAGACACAAGCTCGCCAAAAGGAGACACAAAAACTCCACAAAGAGACACAGGACAACCACAGAGAGACATGACATCTTGTCAAAATGATCACGTGTGACCACTGTGTGTGTTTCAGGCCCGCAGTGTTAACGTGAAGAGTCAGGTGGGGGCGACTTTCCAGAGCATCAGCAGTCTGGAGGTCACAGGTGAGAAAACGTCACGTTTGTGTCAAAGAACTTTGCACAAACACGGCCTTTATTCTGCCCTCTTCTTCTGCCGCAGGACCCGTGCTCCCGTCCTCGCTCCACGCCATCACCAGCCTCCTGCGGCCCGCTCAGAAGGGAAACTTCTCCGCCGCTCTCTACACACACACTCCCACCGCCGTCATGAACACACACACCGCCACAGAACCGGTGAGGCTTCAGCAGATATTTTAAAGGCAGCACAGTGGACCTGTCTGGTTCTGGTTCTGGTCCCCTCTAGAGTATTATATGATATGTGGTCTTTGTTTACAGAGTAACGGAGGCCTGATGGAC
Organism: Echiichthys vipera; assembly: GCF_963691815.1. NCBI lineage: Eukaryota > Metazoa > Chordata > Actinopteri > Perciformes > Trachinidae > Echiichthys > Echiichthys vipera. Next base: position 13,183,953 of record NC_139848.1, on the reverse strand, counting down.
CTGTCTGGTTCTGGTTCTCGTCTCTTCTACAGTATTATATGATATGTGGTCTGTGTTTACAGAGTAACGGAGGCCCGGTGGACCTGTCTGGTTCTGGTTCTCGTCTCTTCTAGAGTATTATATGATATGTGGTGTCTGTTTACTGAGTAACAGAGGCCCGGTGGACCTGTCTGGTTCTGGTTCTCGTCTCTTCTACAGTATTATATGATATGTGGTGTCTGTTTACAGAGTAACAGAGGCCCGGTGGACCTGTCTGGTTCTGGTTCTCGTCTCATCTACAGTATTATATGATATGTGGTCTGTGTTTACAGAGTAACGGAGGCCCGGTGGACCTGTCTGGTTCTGGTCTCAGTCCCGGTTCGGTCCAGCAGCTCCAGCAGTCGTCAAGTTTGGGGAAAAGTGCTCTGACTCACATCAACATGAAGAACTACAGCTTCACCTGGAAGAACTGAAGTGTTCTGCTTTAAAATCTTCTAATTCAAAATGTGTCTTCATGTTGTTTGAAAATGTGTTTTAATGAGTTCATTTCAGAGAAAAGTGAAAAGGAAATGTTCAACCTTGTTCTCTTTTTATAAACGTGTTTTAAAATAAAAACTTGATCTTTAATTTACTGAGTACGTGAGTTTTTCACTTTCAGGTCATCAGTCACGGTGGAGGCCGGGAAATGTTGCTGTGACCCTAAAGGACGATGAACTGAATGTTGACGTCTCGCCTGTCTGAAGGGTCCGTGTTGAAACTGACGATTACAGAGCAAAGAAAAGGCACGGCCTCCAAATATATTAATATTTAGTTTATATATATTAATGTTTATGCAATGTCTGCACATTTATCCGAGCAGAGAAAGTGTCAATAAATTAACACGATGGCTAAACGATATGACCAAATAAACCTTATAAAGGTCGTTTCATATCCCGATAAAGGTCATTTCATATCCTGCTAAAGGTCGTTTCATATCCCGATAAAGGTAATTCAGATCCCGATAAAGGTCATTCATATCCCGATAAAGGTTGTTTCATATCCGGATAAAGGTCATTCATATACCGATAAAGGTCGTTTCATATCCCGATAAAGATGGTTTCATATCATGATAAGGGCCATTTCATATCTCGATAAAGATGGTTTCATATCCCTATAAGGGCCATTTCATATCCCGATAAACATGGTTTCATATCACGATAAGGGCCATTTCATATCACGATAAAGGTCATTTCATATCCTGCTAAAGGTTGTTTCATATCACGATAAGGGCCATTTCATATCCCGATAAAGGTCATTTCATATCTCGATAAAGATGGTTTCATATCCCTATAAGGGCCATTTCATATCCCGATAAACGTGGTTTCATATCACGATAAGGGCCATTTCATATCACGATAAAGGTCGTTTCATATCCCGATAAAGGTTGTTTCATATCCCGATAAAGGTCATTTCATATCCTGCTAAAGGTTGTTTCATATCCCGATAAAGGTAGTTTCATATCCCGATAAAGGTTGTTTCATATCCCGATAAAGGTGGTTTCATATCACGATAAGGGCCATTTCATATCCCGATAAAGGTCATTTCATATCCCGATAAAGGTGGTTTCATATCACGATAAGGGCCATTTCATATCCCGATAAAGGTAATTCAGATCCCGATAAAGGTCATTCATATCCTGATAAAGGTCATTCATATACCGATAAAGGTCGTTTCATATCCCGATAAAGGTCATTCATATACCGATAAAGGTCGTTTGATATCCCGATAAAGGTCATTCATATCCCGATAAAGGTCGTTTCATATCCCGATAAAGGTTGTTTCATATCCCGATAAAGGTCATTCATATACCGATAAAGGTTGTTTCACATCCCGATAAAGGTTGTTTCATATCCCGATAAAGGTCATTCATATACCGATAAAGGTCGTTTCATATCCCGATAAAGGTTGTTTCATATCCCGATAAAGGTCATTCATATACCGATAAAGGTTGTTTCACATCCCGATAAAGGTCATTCATATACAGATAAAGGTCATTCATATACAGATAAAGGTCATTCATATCCCGGCAAAGGTCATTCATACACTGCTAAAGGTCGTTTTATATCTTGATAAAGGTCGTTTCATATCCCGATAAAGGTCATTCATATACCGATAAGGGTCGTTTCATATCCTGATAAAGGTCATTCATATACCGATAAAGGTCTTTTCATATCCCGATAAAGGTCATTCATATACCGATAAAGGTCGTTTGATATCCCGATAAAGGTCATTCATATCCCGATAAAGGTCGATTCATATCCCGATTAAGGTCATTCATATACCAATAAAGGTCATTCATATCCCGATAAAGGTCATTCATATACCAATAAAGGTCATTCATATCCCGATAAAGGTCATTCATATCCCCATAAAGGTCATTCATATACCGATAAAGGTCGTTTCATATCCCCATAAAGGTCATCATATCTCGATAAAGGTCATTCATATCCCAATAAAGGTCATTCATATACCGATAAAGGTTGTTTCATATCCCGATAAAGGTCATTCATATCCCGATAAAGGTCATTCATATCTCGATAAAGGTCATTCATATCCCAATAAAGGTCATTCATATACGGATAAAGGTCATTCATATCCCCATAAAGGTCATTCATATAACGATAAAGGTTGTTTCATATCCCGATAAAGGTCATTCATATCCCGATAAAGGTCATTCATATCCCGATAAAGGTTGTTTCATATCCCGATAAAGGTTGTTTCATATCCCGATAAAGGTCATTCATATCCCGATAAAGGTCATTCATATCCCGATAAAGGTCATTCATATCCCGATAAAGGTTGTTTCATATCCCGATAAAGGTCATTCATATACCGATAAAGGTGGTTTCATATCACGATAAAGGTCATTCATATCCCGATAAAGGTCATTCATATCCCGATAAAGGTCATTCATGTACCGATAAAGGTCGTTTCATATCTCGATAAAGGTCATTCATATACCGTTAAAGGTCGTTTAATATCTCGATAAAGGTAACCTGTTGTTTCACCAGTGTTTTCAGGTTTTAGCTTCCTCTTTTTCTTGTTGGACACGTTGTTTTCTTTGTTTTCTTGTCGTTTATTCTCTTGGTTTTCCTTGCATCAGTTGTTGTCCTCGGCTGTGGCTCAGTTGGTAGAGTGGGTCGGCCAATGTCCGAAGGGTCGGCGGCTCGACCCCTGCCCTACGTGTGTCATGGTCGTTGTGTCCTTGGGCAAGACACTTCCCCCACCTTGTCTTGTGTGAATGTGTATGACTGCTGTATGATTGAGGAGGGGGTCGGAGAGGCCGTAGGCGCTGATTGGCTGCCACGCTTCCGTCAGTCTGCCCCAGGGCAGCTGTGACCACTATGTAGTTTACCACCACCATGTATATGTCTGTGTGAATGAATGGAATCTGGACTCTGTAAAAGTCGGTAACGGTGGGCTGGGAACCGTAGTGTCGCCGGTTCGAGCCCCTGTGTGGACCATGAACGGAGTGTGGACTGGTTGCTGGGGAGGTGCCAGTTCATCTCCTGGGCACTGCCGAGATGCTGTTGAGCCATGTTGAGCAAGCAACAGTACCCCCGACTGCTCGGCGCGCCGTTCCATATGGCAGCCCCCTCGCTCTGACATCCCTCCATTAATTGTATGTATACCGGTCATGTTTGTGCATGTGTGTGTAACGTGAATAACATAATACCAGAGTGAAAAAATGTAATTTCCCCTTGCAGGATGAATAAAGGAATTCTTCTTCCTCTTCATCTTTTAAAAAGTGAAATACTACTCATGGGAGCTCTATGGGGAAGCCTGTCTCTGTCTCTGTCTCTGTAAGGCGTTGCTTCAGGGCTCAGTGCTGTCTTTGTTTCTGTTGGTTGTTGTCTCAGTCTTCGGTTCACCATGTTTGACAATATAACAGTTCATTTGTTTATGCGCATTAAGTTCAGGACAGCTCCTCCTGCTCCAGAGGCCTTGAGGGCACACCTGCTGTTATGTAACAACGAAATGAAAAATGGCAACCAGTCAGAGCACCGTTCACACATTCAGTGGGACATCGTGGACACATTGTTTACATGCTTTAATGTGTTCTGTTTTCTGAGTAGATCGTTATTCGCTCCGCGCCGTTTGAGCTCCACTGCCATAAGTGTGAATGTCTGTGTGAATGGGTGAATGTGACAGACACTGTGAAGCGCCTTGAGTAGTCAGATGACTAGAAAGGCGCTATATAAGTACAAGTCCAAGTCCAAGTCCTAGTCGTAGTTTGTCTCCAGAAACCGTGTGTGTGTGTGTGTGTGTGTGTGTGTGTGTGTGTGTGTGTGTGTGTTGTGTGATGTCACTTGGCGTGGTTAACGTTGAGGATTTAACTCCGGGGTTTAGACACACAGGACATGAGCCTAGTCTCCTGGTGTTAACTTGACCCGTCCGTCACCACATCCTTAATCCTGAGCTTCTGAAGTCACAGTGGACAACTTTTGTTATTATTATCATTAATATTATTAGTGGTATTATGAACGCTTTATCTTTTTTTCTTATCTCAAACATGTTCAATTTAATACTCATCTGGCTGAAAACGTTGTTGGACGGCCTTATGTCTTTCCTTTGGTAACGGATGGTCCCGTGTAGCTGTGCTAAAGGAGATAATAACTTTTATAATTATTATTTTTGTTGTTATTATTAATACCTCCTTTAGCCCTTGGATCATTTGATCCAGCTGTTTTCACGACTGACGGGCAATTGTTTCTAGATGAATTTTACATGTGTTGGTTTAGCTCTAAACACAAAAACACTTCAGGCAAAGACACAAAAAACAAATTGACTTTAAGAACAATACCCAGTTTGACGGTTTGGGATGTTGTTTCAGGGGAGGACAAACAAACCTTCAGAGGTCTTTATATTGAGCTCAGAGACGGATGATCAGCAGAGACTTCACACCCCGTGTCCCTGAAACTCAGACTCAACACGACGCACACCATGGACAAGCAGGTATGAGACACAACTGCTGTCTTAGGGGCTAAACAGGCAGGAATCAGGTGTGAGACCGGCAAGTGATCCCAGAGACAAGGAGGACAGGTGTGAGACCGTCAGGTGATCCTAGAGACAAGGAGGACAGGTGTGAGACCGTCAGGTGATCCTAGAGACAAGGAGGACAGGTGTGAAACTGACAGGTGTTCCTAGAGACAAGGAGGACAGATGTGAGACTGGCAGGTGTTCCTAGAGACAAGGGCGACAGGTGTGAGACTGGCAGGTGATCCTAGAGACAAGGAGGACAGGTGTGAGACCGGCAGGTGATCCTAGAGACAAGGGGGGCAGGTGTGAGACCAGCAGGTTTTTCTAGAGACAAGGTGAGCAGGTGTGAGACCAGCAGGTGTTTCTAGAGACAAGGCGGACAGATGTGAGACTGGCAGGTGTTCCTAGAGACAAGGAGGACAGGTGTGAAACTGACAGGTGTTCCTAGAGACAAGGAGGATAGATGTGAGACTGGCAGGTGATCCTAGAGACAAGGAGGACAGGTGTGAGACTAGCAGGTGATCCTAGAGACAAGGAGCACAGGTGTGAGACCGGCAGGTGTTCCTAGAGACAAGGAGGACGGATGTGAGACTGGCAGGTGTTCCTAGAGACAAGGAGGACAGATGTGAGACTGGCAGGTGTTCCTAGAGACAAGGAGGACAGGTGTGAGACCGGCAGGTGTTCCTAGAGACAAGGAGGACAGTTGTGAGACTGGCAGGTGTTCCTAGAGACAAGGTAAACAGGTGTGAGACCAGCAGGTCTTCCCAGAGACAAGGAGGACAGGTGTGAGACCGGCAGGTGTTACCAGAGACGAGGAGGACAGGTGTGAGACCGGCAGGTGTTCCTAGAGACAAGGAGGACAGGTGTGAGACCGGCAGTTGATCCCAGAGACAAGGAGGACAGGTGTGAGACCGGCAGGTGTTCCTAGAGACAAGGAGGACGGGTGTGAGACTAGCAGGTCTTCCCAGAGACAAGGAGGAGGACAGGTGTGTGACCGGCAGGTGTTCCTAGAGACAAGGAGGACAGGTGTGAGACCGGCAGTTGATCCCAGAGACAAGGAGGACAGGTGTGAGACCGGCAGGTGATCCTAGAGACAAGGAGGACAGGTGTGAGACCAGCAGGTGATCCTAGAGACAAGGAGGACAGGTGTGAGACCAGCAGGTGATCCTAGAGAAAAGGAGGACAGGGGAGAGAATAGCAGGTGATCCTAGAGACAAGGAGGACAGGTGTGAGACCAGCAGGTGATCCTAGAGACAAAGAGGACAGGTGTGAGACCTGCAGGTGTTCCTAGAGACAAGATAAAATGATGCGTTTGCTGTTGTGCCGATAGAGCCGCTACAACATTAGCATGTTAGCATAACAGCATGTTATCATGTTGCCCTGATGCTGGGACCAACCAGGACCTACCAACAGCTACACAGGGTGGAGTCTTACGGTAACGGTGTATTTACACCAGTCTAGTAAGATGTTGAGGTGTGGTGGTGGTAAGGCATTGACCTCGAATGGTTGACATTAGTAAAGGTGGTCGGGGACACAAGTCTCAGAGTTTTTACAGATCTAATCCGAATCCATCTAAACGTGAGCACTGGTTACTTGGGTCGTGGTCGATGAAGACGCGTCGTTGTTTTCGGTCGTGGACGATGATGTAGAAGAGTTGTCGTTTTCGGTCATGGACAATGATGAAGAAGAGTTGTTGTTTTCGGTCGTGGTCGATGATGAAGAAGCGTTGCTGATCCTGTATCTTTGTCTCTCAGATGAACGTGGCGAGCAGAGCCCAGCAGATGGCGCTGCCCACACTTCCTGTCCCCCGTTGCCTGCAGAGGGCCTGTGAAGTCTACCTCAACTTCCTGGAGCCCATCTTGGAGGTGGAAGATCTGAAGATTACTCAAGCGGTGGTGGAAGAGTTTCAGAAAGAAGGAGGGGTCGGAGAGAGCCTGCAGAGAGGCCTGGAGACAAGAGCGCATAGCAAAGAGAACTGGGTGAGCTGAAGTCAATGTGACAAAAGTTATTTCTCCGCTGGTGTATTATTATCTCTGTAACATAGAGGGCTCAACTCTGAAGTCAATGTGACAAAAGTAATTTCTTTCCCGGTGTATTCATATCTCTATAATATAGAGGGCTCAATACTGATGTCAGGATGCCCCTTGGGCGCCTCCCTAGGGAGGTGTTCCAGGCACGTCCATCTGGGAGGAGGCCTTGGGGAAGACCCAGGACCAGGTGGAGAGATTTATATCTCCACACTGGCCTGGGAACGCCTCTGGATCCCCCAGTTAGAGCTGCTTAATGTGGCCCGGGAAAGGGAAATTTGGCGTCCCCTGCTAGAGCTGCTGCCCCGGCGACCCGACCCCGGATAAGAGGCTGAAGATGAGATGAGATGAGAACACTGAAGTCAATGTGACAAAATTTATTTCTCAGTCTGCCTTCTTATCTGTAACTTGTGGAACATCATCAGTCGCAGCCCAAGTCCTGTTCCAATTCAATAGTCCGCATCCCAGAATGCATTTCACATTAACGGCCGTGCTGCGTCCACACGTCCTCCGGAGTCTGAACTACTAAGCCCACAAGTGCGAACTTGAAAGACTTGGTATTGAGAAACGGCTAAAGTTCCCAGAGGCATTAGAACTTCCTGACGTCATGTGATGCCATGGCGCCCAAAGACTTTTTCAAAGAAAGAGACGTGTGTAAATCGGTGAAATTACTCGTGTTTATGTCAGAATTTGATCCTTTGGGTCTGAAAACATTTGGAAAGAGCCGCAGGATTGAATCCCAGCAGTGAGAGTATGAAGCATAGGTAGTAATGATGATACAACATATGATATATATTTATTCCTGAACTGTCACTTATTGTTTGCAACTGTAGTTTTCAGACATTTTTATCTGGAGGGAACATCTGAAACAACGCCTCCCTCTGGTGATTCATAAAAGCTTCGGGATGCTTCTCCCCCGAGCGGACTTCAGGGACAAACAGGGACGGATCAGGTAAACACAATGTTATTGTTGTAACGTTTTTTCCCGCTCAGATGTGCATGGAAATAACGAGAACCAGAGACAATCACAAACTACAATACAACACCAACTATAAGGAAATGAAAGCAACACACCTGCAAGAACATTCCTGTTCAAATCAAATTGAATTGTTCTTGAATCAGTTTGTATGAAAGTGAAGTTTATGGCCGATAATTAAACAAGAGCACCGAAGTGCGCAGATTTAATAGGTCCTGCTTTATTGGGCGTATTGTATCACGCTTAACACTGCTGCACAATTCATTCAAATTCGATCAAGACTGCACGAGTGCTGTATCCAAATACAACAGTGTTTGTTAAAGTCGCGTGTTTGGTACAGATCCAAGATCATTTCAATGAAAATGAGATGAATTATGCAACAATTATCATGTATAATGTTAATAATGTGCAGCCCTAGTCATTGATTGTTATATATTAGATGTGCTGGTAGTTCCCACGCTGTCTGTGAGTAGAAACTGTCCGAACCAAGAGATTTCCTCCTCGTTGTGAAAATTCAAAAACAACAATGAAGCGTTGATGAAGTCAGATTCACATTCATACTCCAGCCAGTCTGTTTGACCGCGGATAAAAACACAAATCATTCTCATAGGCCAGAGTGACGCCATGAAGAGAAACTAAAATAGTTCAAGAAGTGGAACATAGAAGAATACATCCATATAGACCAGGGGTGTCAAACTGATCCAGTAAAGGGCCGTGTGGCTGCAGGTTTTCATTCCAACCAAGCAAGAACACACCTGACTCGACTTAGTCAATCACCTGAACTGGCTTCACACAGTTGATTTGTTGGACCAGGTGTGTTTTTGCTTGGTTGGAATGAAAACATGCAGCCACACGGCCCTTTACTGGATCAGTTTGACACCCATGATATAGATAGTATCAAGATAGAACTGTTCCTAACTGAGTTTACAATGGGAAACACTGGAAGTTGTCCAATATATTATGGCAACAGAGAATCAATGGAGAAAAAGTCTTCTGGATCATGTTGATGAAGGTGAAATCTGTCTCCAGGCAAGTCCATGTCCCCAGTTATCCACGACTAAAAACTCTCTTTTTGGTTTCTGAGACACTGAAAGTCCGGATGTCTTTGTCAGCCTCAGTAATTCTGAACATGTAAATGAAAGGAACCATGTTTTCTCTGCTCAGGTATTCTGCTGAATTAATATCTGCAGCTCTGGAAATCAAGACAAAGATTGACAAGTGAGTATGATTTTACTACCTCCAGAAACACAAGATGTTTGTGTGTGTGTGTGTGTGTGTGTGGTTTCATGGTGAACGAAAAGGGACTTTGTTACTAACACCGTTATTTAAAACCATTAACAATTATTAACACCATCCATACAGTTATTAACACTATCCGTACAGTTATTAACACTATCCGTACAGTTATTAACACTATCCGTACAGTTATTAACACTGTCCATACAGTTATTAACACTATCCGTACAGTTATTAACACTGTCCATACAGTTATTAACACTATCCATACAGTTATTAACACTATCCGTACAGTTATTAACACTATCCGTACAGTTATTAACCCTGTCCGTACAGTTATTAACCCCGTCTGTACAGTTAATAACCCTGTCTGTACAGTTATTAACACCGTCTGTACAGTTAATAACACTTTCTGTACAGTTATTAACCCTGACCGTATAGTTATTAACACTTTCTGTACAGTTATTAACCCTGTCTGTACAGTTATTAACCCTGTCAGTACAGTTATTACCACTGTCCGAACCCTGTCCGTACAGTTATTAACCTTGTCCGTACAGTTATTAACCCTGTCTGTACAGTTATTAACCCTGTCTGTTCAGTTATTAACACTATCCGTACAGTTATTAACCCTGTCCCTACAGTTAATAACACCATCCCTAAAGTTATTAACACCGTCCATACAGTTATTAACACAGTCTGTACAGTTAATAACACCATCCCTAAAGTTATTAACACGGTCCATACAGTTATTAACACTGTCCGTACAGTTATTAACACCATCCGTACAGTTATTCACACAGTCCGTACAGTTATTAATGCTGTCCACTGTCCAGAATGATACAACACGGGTGTAAGTTCTACCTTCTCCTGCACAGTCTGTCATTAAAAGCCTCCACATCTTTTGAAAGCAGGTTTGATTTTGTATTAGGCAGATGTTCAGTTTACACATCTGTAAAGACACGTGTACATCAAGCTATAAATGCATTATCAAACTGACTTTGACTAATATGGACAGACTTTATAGAAGACATTAACAATGGTCACCGGATATTTCCATGTATTTGGTGGAGAAATGTAACGTGGGCACAAGTCAGGTGATGTTTATGTTTCATCTGTCATCACGTACAGAACGTTCAACACTTGACAATTTACTGTTCAAATGGATGTTACAAACACAGGCATTCTGACGGCGTCCTCAGTCCGGCGGTGGTCAAAAGGACGCCTTCTGTGTTTTGGTTTAAAGAATGTTAACCGTTGACTCAAACGAATGCGTCGTGGTCGCTCGTAGTGAGGACAGCTGTTTTCAACAGAACATGTACGTGTCCTTCATCTACGGTAAACATTTATAAACCACGGACACATTGTGCTGACGTCTCCAATTAACACAGTCACTGGGTGAACTGATTAAACTGGGGCCATAAAGTTTGGCATGGAGGTCAAGTGTGTGTTTTTGTTTCTGTTTGTTTGGCAGTGAGACATTACCAGTGGAGTACATGAGAGGGAAGCCGCTGTGTATGAAACAGTACAAAGACATGATGTCCTCGTGTCGTATCCCTGGACTGGAGAAAGACTCGGTGGAGTTCTATGACCACAAACACATCACCGTAGTCCACAACTGTCAGGTGAGAACCATCAGTACAGTTGAGGAGCCCACTTATAACCATAATCTGTGTAAAAAAAATGGACGTAGCGTCTCCGTCGAGGCCCGTTCTCTCTACTTGATCCAATCATCCTCACCAACAGGAGTCGCCATCTTGTCTGACTTTGACTCCACCTCAATTCCTCTTACCAAAAAAGGGCATGTATGTGACGTTGGGGGGAGGGAGATACGTCCATACCTCCGAGGAGAAGTCAGGGTCAGGGTCTAGCTGTCACTCAATAGGCCGCGCCCCTAATTATTCATAAACTTTAGCCTCAATCAAATAAAGACTAGACTGGTACGAAAAAGATTACCCCCTCAGTGTTGTCATGGAGATATGACCTAAACACACAGACTAGAATGTTTTTTGTACCAGGCCTTAAACAGGTTTAATGAGGCTGTGAAAACGGCCTGTTTAACATGGGGGTCAATAAGAAACTGCTCTTTAATCAAACCTGCCCCTAGTGGAAACTCAGCGAACTGCAGTTTTTGGTACTTCCTGATTGGATCAAACAGGAAGTCACTGTGGGCGGGGCTTGCTCATAACCCAATAAAATATTAATACTGTGAAGATAAACGAGCAGATTTAACTGGTCCATACGGGACTGGGGACACTCATCTTGAGACTGTTCTGATTGGTTCGACCTGAAGAAAAACTCACTTCATACATTTGAATAATTCCTTCTGTACGTGAATTATGTATGGACAGTCTGGATGGAGACACATGCCCGGATGGTGGAGGTAGTAGTTTAAACATGAAGCAGTTTTCTCAGGCTCCTTCTTTCAGTCATTTCCTCAAAAACATGTGATCGGATACTGCCTACATGCTTGTATCAGGTCAGTACTCCGTAAGTTCAGTTATTGGAGGGCCTGATCGTTTCCTTCAGAACTCTTTTCTTCCTCACGTTTATTCATGCAAAGGTGTTCACTCAACTTAAGTAGCCCCGTCCTTCTTCTTGTGTTTCCTCCCTTTGGATTCAGTTCTTTGTGCTGGACGTGTACAACAGCGACGGCACTCTTCTGACGGTCGATCAGCTCTGTGTCCAGCTGGAGGCCATCTGTAGCTCCTCACTTCAGCCCAGTGCGGAGCCCGTCGGCATCCTGACCACCGAGAACCGTGACGTTTGGGCCAAATCCTACAGCGAGCTCATCGGGGGTGAGAACAACGCCGTTTGGGCTTTTAGTTCGCCACGGCAAAAAAAAAAAGATATATTCTTCCACTTAAACCATCAGCCTTCTGAACTTAAGTTGGTCTCTTCTGGTGAGCTAAGACATGAAACGTTTACCTCGTCATAACACACTTTATTCAAACTGGACAGAAACTAAACCAGAGTCACCAAACCGCCTCAGTCTTTGTTCCAGCAATCACCAGCTCTGGTTTGGTCCAAATCAACTCTTCGTTCAGAGAGTGAACGCTGTCTGATGATCACGGAGATCAGCAGCTCGTTTTCAGAGGTAGACCATTCCATCAGCCAAATAAAGTTCAAACTATGGCCCAGAATATCTATACTATACTTTATATATATACTATAATAAAGAGTCCACCCATAAACACTAAACTAACCCTGTCCGTACAGTTATTACCTTGTCCGTACGTTTATTAACCCTGTCCGTACGGTTATTAACACTGTCCGTACAGTTATTAACCCTGTCCGTACGGTTATTAACACTGTCCGTACGGTCATTAACCCTGTCCGTACGGTTATTAACCCTGTCCATACGGTTATTAACCCTGTCCGTACAGTTATTAACCCTGTCCGTACAGATGTTAACCCTGTCCGCACAGTTATTAACCCTGTCCGTACGGATATTAAGTTCCTGTGTATTAAACTGTCATTGCTGAGTGCTCTCTATATACATATCAATCAAGTTGAGTTGATTTGAATGAGGTGTTTGCTGTTTCTGACGTGTATGAGTCCATAAGAAGACGTTTGCTCTTCGTGTGTTCAGATAAGACCAACAAAGAGTCCGTGTCAGCGATCCAGAGCAGCATGTTCACAGTGTGTTTGGACGGAGCGACGCCCCCGGTGTCTGCAGAGGCGTATCGCAGCAGTGCTATCCTGCAGATCCTGCACGGAGGAGGCAGCCAGAGCAACAGTGGGAACCGCTGGTATGACAACGGGCTGCAGGTGAATCAACACACAGAAACACCTACATCACTGACTACCTTTGTCTACGTTGTTTTAACTCTCTGACTCTCTCTCTCAAATGCATTCAGGTGAGATTTTGTTCCTTTTTATTCAAACTTCTTCTGACTAATTCTATTCCATTCTATTATAATACTTGGTGTGTATTTCTCCTGTGTTTTCAGTTAATTATCGGTGAAGATGGGACCTGCGGTTTGAACTTCTGTCACGTCTTTGCTGATGCTACAGTTGGAATGGGCTTCAGTGACCTTATGGTAGAATACATGTGAGTGGAAACTGATGAGCTGTTGTTGTGATCACATGATCAAAAGTCGAGTAATGAGGCTAAGTGTACACACAACATACTGATGTCCCCAGCCGCTGTGATCCGGGTACTCGGGTCTTGTTTCATCCTAAGTGTCATTTCTCTTCTCTTGTGTGTGGAAACAGGAAAAAGCCGCAGGTGAGGCAGTCTCCTGTTAAGCCTTTACCTGTCCCCCAAAAACTACAATTCAACCTCTCACCGGAGACCAAGAAGGACATTGAGGAAGCCAAGCAGCACCTGGACATGTGAGAGCAGTTGAACTAACATATATGCCTGTCATACCACCAACCACAATACTGATATTGGGAACTTTACATTATATTTAAAAAACTATATTTGGAGTGTTTTGCATCCAGTGTCAACATATAATAATGAATTCTACAATACATGCTACAGAAAGATCTTGAAATAAAATATGCTTTAGTTATGGACATTAGAGAGAATGCAGCTTTAAGTGGAGTCTCCCCCTGCTGGACATTAGAGAGAATGCAGCTTTAAGTGGAGTCTCCCCCTGTTGGACATTAGAGAGAATGCAGCTTTAAGTGGAGTCTCCCCCTGCTGGACATTAGAGAGAATGCAGCTTTAAGTGAAGTCTCCCCCTGTTGGACATTAGAGAGAATGCAGCTTTAAGTGGAGTCTCCCCCTGCTGGACATTAGAGAGAATGCAGCTTTAAACGGAGTCTCCCCCTGCTGGATATTAGAGAGAATGCAGCTTTAAGTGGAGTCTCCCCCTGCTGGACATTAGAGAGAATGCAGCTTTAAGTGGAGTCTCCCCCTGTTGGACATTAGAGAGAATGCAGCTTTAAGTGGAGTCTCCCCCTGCTAGACATTAGAGAGAATGCAGCTTTAAATGGAGTCTCCCCCTGCAGGACATTAGAGAGAATGCAGCTTTAAGTGGAGTCTCCCCCTGCTGGACATTAGAGAGAATGCAGCTTTAAGTGGAGTCTCCCCCTGCTGGACATTAGAGAGAATGCAGCTTTAAGTGGAGTCTCCCCCTGCTGGATATTAGAGAGAACGCAGCTTTAAGTGGAGTCTCCCCCTGCTGAACATTATAGAGAATGCAGCTTTAAGTGGAATCTCCCCCTGCTGGACATCAGAGAGAACGCAGCTTTAAGTGGAATCTCCCCCTGCTGGACATTAGAGAGAATGCAGCTTTAAGTGAAGTCTCCCCCTGTTGGACATTAGAGAGAATGCAGCTTTAAGTGGAGTCTCCCCCTGCTGGACATTAGAGAGAATGCAGCTTTAAACGGAGTCTCCCCCTGCTGGATATTAGAGAGAATGCAGCTTTAAGTGGAGTCTCCCCCTGCTGGACATTAGAGAGAATGCAGCTTTAAGTGGAGTCTCCCCCTGTTGGACATTAGAGAGAATGCAGCTTTAAGTGGAGTCTCCCCCTGCTAGACATTAGAGAGAATGCAGCTTTAAATGGAGTCTCCCCCTGCAGGACATTAGAGAGAATGCAGCTTTAAGTGGAGTCTCCCCCTGCTGGACATTAGAGAGAATGCAGCTTTAAGTGGAGTCTCCCCCTGCTGGACATTAGAGAGAATGCAGCTTTAAGTGGAGTCTCCCCCTGCTGGATATTAGAGAGAACGCAGCTTTAAGTGGAGTCTCCCCCTGCTGAACATTATAGAGAATGCAGCTTTAAGTGGAATCTCCCCCTGCTGGACATCAGAGAGAACGCAGCTTTAAGTGGAATCTCCCCCTGCTGGACATTAGAGAGAACGCAGCTTTAAGTGGAGTCTCCCCCTGCTGGACATTAGATAGAATGCAGCTTTAATTGGAGTCTCCCCCTGCTGGACATTAGAGAGAATGCAACTTTAAGTGGAGTCTCCCCCTGCTGGACATTATAGAGAACGCAGCTTTAAGTGGAGTCTCCCCCTGCTGGATATTAGAGAGAATGCAGCTTTGGACGGAGTCTCCCCCTGCTGGACATTAGAGAGAATGCAGCTTTAAGTGGAGTCTCCCCCTGCTGGATATTAGATAGAATGCAGCTTTAAGTGTAGTATCCCCCTGCTGGACATTATAGAGAATGCAGCTTTAAGTGGAATCTCCCCCTTCTGGACATTACAGAGAATGCAGCTTTAAGTGGAGTCTCCCCCTGCTGGACATTAGAGAGAATGCAGCTTTAAGTGGAGTCTCCCCCTGCTGGACATTAGAGAGAATGCAGCTTTAAGTGGAGTCTCCCTCTGCTGGATATTAGAGAGAACGCAGCTTTAAGGGGAGTTTCCCCCTGCTGGATATTAGAGAGACTGCAGCTTTAAGTGGAGTCTCCCTCTGCTGGATATTAGAGAGAACGCAGCTTTAAGGGGAGTTTCCCCCTGCTGGACATTAGAGAGAATGCAGCTTTAAGTGGAGTCTCCCTCTGCTGGATATTAGAGAGAACGCAGCTTTAAGGGGAGTTTCCCCCTGCTGGACATTAGATAGAATGCAGCTTTAAGTGTAGTATCACCCTGCTGGACATCATAGAGAATGCAGCTTTAAGTGGAATCTCCCCCTGCTGGACATTATAGAGAATGCAGCTTTAAGTGGAAACAGAGACAAGTCCTTTGTCTGAAGCTATTAGAAGGTCGTTAGTAATTTTCACCAGTGCTGTCACAGTGCTATGATTTGCTCTAAATCCTGACTGGAAATCCTCAAATATCTCATTATTATGTAAAAAGTCACACAACTGATTGGCAACTAATTCCTCGAGGATCTTAGAGAGAAAAGGAGGGTTAGATATAGGTCTATAGTTGGCTAGTACCTCAGGATCAAGACTGGGCTTTTTAAGAAGAGGTTTAATTACAGCTACTTTAAAAGACATTGGTACATAACCTGCTGATAAAGACATGTTAATCATATCTAATACAGGAGTTCTAACTAAAGGTAACACTTCTTTAAGTAACCTAGTTGGAATAGAGTCTAGGAGACAAGTAGAAGGTTTTGATGCTGAAATAGTAGAGTTTAATTTGTTAAGGTCGACTGTAGAAAAGCAGTCCAAGAATATATCAGGTCGTACAGTTTGTAAGGTTCCTGGGTTTGATGAAAAAATAGTGCCAAGCGAGTTGATTTTGTCTCTAATAGTTATCATTTCGTCATTAAAGAAGGTCATGAAGTCGTTACTACTGAGGGTTATAGGAATACATGGCTCAATAGAGCTGTGGCTCTCTGTCAGCCTGGCTACAGTGCTGAAAAGAAATCTAGGATTGTTCTTATTCTCCTCTATTAAAGATGAGTAATATGCTGCTCTGGCATTATATTATTATTTTGAATATTAATTCATTTGCATTGTTAATTAATCTCAGGTTAGAAAATACCACATTTGCACGATTGAATGTGACTTCTGGTATAAACCACGACCACTACTTTCCTCTATCTGAATACAGAGAGACTTATATAATGTTTCCTCTGGGAACCTCTAGTCGTGACTCGAAGGTTTATATCGATTTATATCTGTAAGACAAATACATGTGCAAGCATCTGTCAAACTACTGTCTCCCTTCCCCATCAACACAGACTTATCCAAGACCTGGAACTGAGCGTTTTGACATTTAACCACTTTGGTAAAAGTGTCCTGAAGGCCCACAAGGTGAGCCCCGATGCTTTCGTCCAGATGGCTCTGCAGCTGGTCTACTACAGGTGAGTTTCTCAACACGTCTGTGGACTTTTCAAAGAAAGGACATATATTATTTTTATGATTTTATAATATGCTTTCCCTTAATCAGTCAAATATGATATTTGTTTTAAAGAAAACTGTGCGACGGACATGAAATGTGACTCCACTTTGAGAATGACGCACATTTGTGTCCTTTATTTGTCAGGACACGCCAGGACATGAGCAGACCCATGATGGAAAACATCTCCCAGCGTATGTTCAGACTGGGACGTTTAGCTTTTATTAACTCAATCTCTCCGGCCTCAGCTGCCTTTGTCAAGGCCTTCGATGACCCCGATAAACAGGTGAAGAAGCCCCGAGACAATATTCAATTTAATCATGTTTGATAGAGGGATCATTTGAGTGTGAGCAGCGTGTCTTGATGAGAACATCCTCCAGAGGATCACACCGCGTAATGTTACGTCTGGATGACAGTTCTAGTGCTGACGTTCACATTTAACTGAGATTTTAAAAGTTAACGGGTCTGTCTGAGAGACAAGAAAAATGCTAAAACGCTAACATTATTGCTGCTCAATCAACACAACATGCACACCCTTTCAGAACTGACCAGGTCACTCTCTGACTTTTTTGTCATTTAGAGTTCTTATGGAAGGAAATGTCAGATTCACATGTATCCCTGCCTTTGCATTGACATTACATGTATTTGCATGAAAGGAGACTGAACACATCTTTATATTATTGATGCTAGGGTTTGGCTCGTGATCAGGGATGAGTTGTGACGTTCTCTTCCACGTGTTCTTCCTGTTCTCCACAGATCTCAGAGAAGGCTGATTTGTTGGAGAAAGCAATAAAGGCACATGCATCGTACACCGACATGGTGAGTATCGTTCACAGAGTATGTCCACTTCATTATCAGTGTGAAGACACCTTTCAGCCGTTACTGTTCTTAGGTTCATTAGAAACAGCTGTACTGTTATATATTCAGATGCAAAACCAAACAGTGAAGAATAGAATTGTTCAGTAAAGAGGCGTAAGACAACATGAGGGCTTGTCCCACAGTCAGTGTGGAGTGTATGCTGATTATAAAGAGGCATCAAAAACATGGAGACTCGTCTCCCAGTCAGTGTGGGGTGTATGCAGATCATAAAGAGGTGTACAACAACATGGGGGCTTGTCTCACCGTCAGTGTGGAGTGTATGCAGATTGTACGGATGCGTAAAACAACATGGGGGATCGTCTCACTGTCAGTTACTGACTTACCTTGATGGCTTGTGGAGGTGAAAATGTAACCTTTGTGGATCCACCATCTTGTTTAAAAAGACGTGAAAGAGTAACAGTTTTGCTTTAAAACAATAGTTTATTATTTCATATGTTATTAAATCTCTGAATGGAATAAAAAGTTATTCTTGCAAACGTCACAATAACAAGGACACATCGAATTTGTTTTTCTCCTCCATAATACCGAAAGCATGATAACCTTGATAGATGGGTACAGTTAAGTATATTATGTTTTAAATACATAATAACACATCAAGAGCATCCAGAAAGCTCATGACCTCATAATGCATTATGAGTCACACCTCTAATGTTTTATTGCTGTTGATGAAGTGCATCAGAAAGTGTGTTTATGAGTGTAGTCATGATGCCTTATAATTGCATTATTATTCACTATAGAAAGGGTGAGCACACTGGAAACACAGTGTCATCAGCGTAAAACAATAGTTTTCATTGCACAGCTATAAACAATGATGTATTCAAATGAAATAAAGCAGAGCCTAGAATAAAACCTTTCTGTCCAAATAATTAGGATTATATAATACTTATAATAAACAAATAACATGTTTATATTCATCAGTGCACAAACCTTTTAAAAGTAACATAAACATGCTATTTTAAAGTGATAATCTGTAAGATGTAAATACATGTTAAGTCTATCTATCACGGAGTGCGGTAACCACGGTGACGGAGCCTTAGCACTGTAGGAAAACAAGTCAAAGATTTTTAATAATTATGCTAACATTTCAATTGATTAGTGTAAATAAATTGAAGTATACTTAAATAGTAATGTTGCTCAAAAAAAGCATTTTAAGAATCAAGAAGTGGTACCATGGTGCTAAAACACCTTTGAAGAATATTTCCACCACTTGGATCTCTCAGAATTATAGAGGAAATGTGCTGTTGCCATTTGTAAACTTGTTCTAGAAACCCAAAATACAGAATATGTCTCCTTTAATACAACAACTGTCTCCGTCCTCATAGGCAATCAGAGGTGAAAGCTCAGAAATCCATCTGTGGGCTCTCCTGGACCAGGCTATGCAGGAGGAAATCCCCATGCCTGGTATTTTCATGGACCCCTCCATACAAAGATCTATTGACTACGGACTCTGGGGAACTCAGGTAAGGACTGGGGGGATACTGGGACATCTGTTTATACAGTACATTACATTATATTTTATATATATATATATATGGTAGTGATCCACCAACTCTGTCTCTAATGGAAAGACTTGAACCCATGATGCGCCTAAACATAGTTTGTGGGGTCCCACAGGGGTCAGTTATGGGTCCAAAGCTGTTTATAAATGACATATGCAAAGTATCCAATATTCTAAATACATGTTGTATGGGAGTGATTATCAATGACATGTTAAATTAAAAGGTAAGCTGGCCAGGAGTGTGTCCATACTTTGTAAGGCACAAAAACTACTAAATCAGAAAGCACTTTATCTGCTGTATTGCGCACTGGTCTCTCCACACCTACAAAACTGTACAGAGGTGTGGGGACACACTTATAAAAGCAACACACATCCCCTGCTAATACTCCAAAAAAGAGCTTTGAGAATTCTACATTATACCAATTATAGGGCACATACAAATCAATTATTTATCAAATCGAAAATACTCAAATTATATGATTTAATAAGCTTTCGAACAGTGCAGATGATGTACAAGGCTGCCAACAAAAGCCTCCCTCACAACCTGCAAATACTCTTCCTACACAGAGCAGAGGGACACACTCCGAGAGGGAACATGGTTTTCAGGCAGAGAAAGGTGCGAACTAGATTGAAATCCTTTACCGTGTCAGTAATGGGGGTCGGACAATGGAATCTAGATGAGGAGTTCAAAAAATCCGCAAAACTGAGTGTCTTCAAAAAAGAAGCATGTAAATATGACTATTAATCGTTACAGAATGACCCAGGATGAGGGGTGATAAAGGCCAAAGGCAGGAGTCACTGTGTTGAGACGGGATGGGAGAAAAAACAAAAAACACTTGAACCCAAAAAATAGCTGACACTGAAAAGCCCAGTACGAGGCAAATGTCAACTTGTGCGTAAGCAGGATGTTTTTTTCTTATTTTTACTCATGACGGACTAATACGGACACTTGCAGACACACTCGTAGTCTGTTTGTCTGTCTAAAGCTGGACATTAGCCCTGATTTCTACCTGCTGTTGAAACATGTTCTGTCAAATGTCATAAGAAAAGTAGCATGAAGAAGATAATGTTTTCTGTGGAAACGGGGGCGGGACTAGGTACGCTTTTGCTTCTCCTGCTGCCCCTTTTGGTCATGTGAATTGTATGATTTAAACTAAGATAATGTGTGATGATGATTGATCTAACTGACATGCCCGAATAAAACAAACCAACAAAAAAAAAAGGTTGTCATGTTACATCTAAACAGTGACATTGTGTTCCTGAAAACATTTTAAGGCAGAAATACGCAACACAGTGACAGAATCCTGGTTCGATCTAGTTTGAGTTCCGTGAATTCAGAAACAGTGAGCGGTCAGTCAACGCGCCGGGCTGTACCCATCATGCAACAGGTGACTGGATCACCTTCTCGCACCTTTAAAGTGTTCTTGACGCGATAGGACCGATGTCGTTGAAATACTGTAGAATCACTGTAGTTTTGTCCTACAGTTTTGTCCTCTCCTGTTCAAACTTACAACAAGTAAGTTTGAAACTGTTCAAACTTACAACAAGTAAGTTTGAACAGGTTGTGTCCGCGGTGTGACGTCTGCAGTTTCTGCAGGAGTACTAGTCCTGATGGAAGTCCTGACTTTCCCTTGTGGTCCGTTCTGGTGTTGTTTGGATCCAAACCGCACAGTTCCCGTGTTTTCATGGATTTATATAAATATGCACTTTCAGGACTTGAAAATGACAGAGTAGAGTTGAATCGGTAGCAGCTGCGGCAGGTTGGAAGGAAGGCCCTTTACCCGGATGGAAGTCCCCTTAGGTCCTGATAGATAGTGGATCCCAGAGACCTGTAGGGTTCCACATTAGACACCAGTGGGACCAGAACAGATTCCAGTTATCAGTGTTTCTGATCCCTTTAAATTTGAGCTGGAACAGGAGCTTCTGTTTGTTCCAGAAGATAAGACTTTTAAACTTTGGTATTTGACTGAACCTGAGCCACTCATTAAATCCTCTAATACTTAGTCAGTGGGACAATGTCATTATAGTGTGTCACTCCATTTGACAAGAACACATATGAGAACCTTAGGTAACCTCTGCATCCTCACTTCTCTATCTCTTCACAAGATCTCCTCCAAGAACGGATGTCTGCCATGTGTCGGCGTCGACAGTCACCGACTTCTCGAGGTGGTCTACAATAACACGGACCATCGCATGGACTTCACTGTGGCCAACTTCAAATCTTCCAACACCTGCGAAAAAAGTCTGATCGGAGGCCTGGAGGACGCCCTGCTGGATGTGAGGACGCTACTGGAACATACTTCAAGAGACCGAGTGTGAAGTGAACCCAGACCCAAAGCAATAGTGTGATATTTTTTAGAGATGTTTTATGATATTTGGACCAATGTCCTCTAGGTTTACACTCAGGAGTGAATGACACACAGATCAACATTAATTATAACTCAGGAAAAATAATCTCCTGTTTTCTTTGTCCTGTTTGTAATAATTGTTAAGTCCCACATGGGTCACAGTTCTATTTAGTTGTCCTTTGTTCAGGTCTCACCGGATCTAATGCGGTTATTAAAGCTTCTGTTGTTCAGTCACAATGATGTTCTGAAAGATGTTTATCAATGGTTAAATATTGGGACTGACAACTCTTTGTTAAACAAATTTCAAGTGATGATTTGTATGAAAGGTCTGTCAAATAAAGGTATCCAAAATGGTGAACATAATTCTCAAGATGGGAAAATATCATATACACAAGAATAAATGGAATAACTGCAAACCAACCGTTTTAAAAATGTAATTAATAACTTCACAACATCCCTAAAGGAATTATCAGAAGAAAAGCAGTCTATTAACTTATCATATGAAACAATGTCAAAATCTGTTGCTCTTTAAGGCACAACCTAGTTTTATTTTAACACGCTTAAAGCACCTTTATTGAAACGTCAACCCCTGTGATTATTTTATTTTATCTTCTTAATGTGTTGTACGCTTGTACTGTTTCGAATGTTTCCTCAAATTAGATTTTGTAAATGTTTTATTTCAAATTGAAATGTAAAAAGAAATTTGTGATATGAAACAAAGTTTTAAAAAAAAAAAGCCGGACGAGCTAACGGGCAGAGAGAAACAGGAAACGGAGTCATCTAAACGATTTCCTACTTTAACTCGCTTTAACTGCGTACATTTCACCTCCACGTTACAGCCACACAACGGTCGAATTGTTATTGAGCAATACTTTTATACATTAATTTATTTTCAAAAGTAATTTCAGTTGTTTATTAAAAAAAAAGTGAGGTGTAGAATTTCCGGGTTATCTGTGGTGAGCGGAACCACTTCCTGTCACTACTTCCGATAACAACGCTAGCTTGGATAGCCGAGAGAGCGCACGCTTTCACCGAGTGCTGCAAAGTTATTATTTACAACTGTAGGGTTACAGCTTATTTTCTCCGGACAAACACCTTTTATTACGATTATCCAACACGGCAGACACAGAAGAGACGACGTAAATGCCACCCGAGTGCGACAGAAGTTGATTCACGGAAGGCATCAAAACCATATTGCCTGAAGCTAATGCTAAAGGAGCTAATGTGCTATAAGACAATTGTCAAGACTACGCCACTGCCATGTCTTTTGCCAGTACAGAGGACTCAGGCGAGTTTTAATACTTTTACATATAAATATATTTAATATATATTTAATTATTAATTCATTTAAGCTGTTTATATATAAAATAAATTATGTGAAGAATTTCCTGGTTATCTGTGGTGAGCTGAACCACTTCCGGCACTGCTTCCGGTAATTACGCTAGCTTAGATAGCCAAGAGAGCGCAAGCTTTCACCGAGTGCTGCAAAGTTATTTTTTACAACTGTAGAGTTACAGCTTATTTTCTCCGAGCAAACACCTTTCATTAAGATTACCCAGCACGGCAGACACAGAAGAGTCTACGTAAATGCCACCCGAGAGCGACAGAAGTTGATTTATGGAAGGCATCAAAACCATATTCCCTGAAGCTAATGCTAAAGGAGCTAATATGCTATAAGACAATTGTCAAGACTACGCCAGTGCCATGTCTTTTGCCGGTACAGAGGACTCAGACGAGTTTTACTACTTTCACATATTAATATATATTTAATTATTAAGTCGTATAAGTTGTTTATATATAAAATAAATTATGTGTAGAATTTCCGGGTTATCTGTGGTGAGCTGAACCACTTCCGGCGCTGCTTCCGATAGTTATGCTAGCTTACCTGCTACTGACAGGCCGTCAAACGTAGTGTAAAAACCAAAACAGCAGTCTCGTTGTTATTAAAGCCGGTAAGCGTTTAAAACTTCAGCGCCGAGCACAGAAGCCTTCTCTTCACTGCTGTGGACCATCGCGGGGTAATTCGACCCTGAGTTGCCATCGCTTCCCCGTGAATGAAGAGGCGGAGACTGTGCGGCCCGAGACCCCCGGCCCCAGAGTCGCTGATGGAAGAAGAGGACGGCATTCTGCCTGTGGAAGTCACCGTTAGCCGCAGCTAGAGTCTACATTTACAATACCACCATGATATTCGCTTTTATACAAGGTATGTTTATTATACCCCCTCTCCCTGTGTGTGACATAGAAATACAGAATAAATAAACCAGCAAAGAGATGCGTTACTGTTTCCAAGTCAGTAGTCAGATTAAAGTGCACTGCTTGTTCAGACCCACCTCTTCATTGTGTCGTCCTCCATCAGTCGTGTTAGCATGGTTCAGATGCCTAAAGCTAAACAATCTCTAGAATAATATTCCAATAGCAGCAGGACGAACCACAAGTTTGAACCCGTTTATTAGAGGTGATTGTACGGATGTTCTGGATCTCAGCTACTGTGATCAGAGGAAAAAAACCTTATTGTTAATCAGTTCCTTTGCAATTTAGGAGAAATATGGGGAGAGAAACTGCCGTTTTAGTCGCTCAAAGACAAAGACACTACACATTTGGGAGGTTTTTATGCCTCTGAACTGAAAATGAGGCCGGATTTTGTCTCTGAAATCTGGTCACCTCAATACACCTAGGCCCGTATTCATCAAATATCTTAGAATTACTCCCAAATACCCTGCTAAGAGTTGACTTATGACAAAACAATTCACTGAAGGCTGCACTTAAAAGTTAGTGATCAAGCGTCTTTCCTGCACTTTCAGCGAAGCGTAGGACTGAATCTTAAGTGTCACTCTCTGAGCTGAATTACGACAGTTCTATGTGCCGTAAATGGAATCTTAGGTGACGTCACTTCCGTTTCCATAAGAATGACCATCCCTTGTCTGAGAATAAAGTGTATATAGACAATGGGAGGGTATAGTTATATATTTTTTTTAAATATTTTTTTTTTTGGCAGATTTTAAGCTCTTTTTTAGGACAGACAGGAAATGAGAGGGGGGGGGGGGGGGTATGCAGCGAAGGGACGCAGGTCAGGGTCGAACACGCGGCCGCTGCCTCGAGGATCTTCAGCCTGCTCTAACCACTGTTCCACCGGTAGCCCCGGGAGTGCGTATTCTGACAATAATCTCCCAAATAATACAAAACAAATCGACAATGAGTGTAAAATAAATGTTTGGGGCGGCCAGCGGCACAGTGGTCAGAGCAGTCGCCCCATGTAAAGAGGCTGAAGGTCCTCGAGGCAGCGGCCGTGGGTTCGACCCCGACCTGCGGCCCTTTGATGCATGCCCCCCCCCCCCCCCCCCCCCCCACCCACCCCATTTCCTGTCTGGGGTGAGAGACAGTTATTATTGGAGCTAGTCGAGGAAAAGAAACTCATCATTGAAGGCCCAACGTGCACCAGCCATGATAAAAAAACAGCCTTCTGCCATCCGTCATTTTCTTATTCGCGTGGCCTTATTCACTCATATCTACCTAATCCATTTTTATATTCTTATGTAGGCGGAGGACCACCTGGCAAAGACCTGAGCGCAGTCGCAGAAGTTGTGCAACGCATTCTTGGAGAAGATAACCCCAGCATCTCTCGGTTGGACGGCAGCCAGGATCCAGCTGCGATGAAGACTGAGTTGCTTGAAAAGGGTGAGTCCGCAAATTATTTGTTATAACTCCATAGGGATATAACGCTGCAGCGGTGGTGTGTTTTGATGAAAGATGTGTGCATAATTGTCGTTGGATATTTACCAGGCTGCTGTTCAGTAAATGTGTGTTTGTTCAAGTCATAACCAGAGCAACAACAGACCCATTTCTGATATTTCAGCCATATTCTTTATTTTTCAGTTTGGATCGAGATGCATTAGGAGTAGGGCTTTGACTCCAAATTTCCATATTCAAACCTAATTTGAACATTTAAAAAAATAATATCTGATCAATTATTAGGCAGCCCTTAATATTCGATTTGAGGCTGTTTCACACCTGGTGAAGTTGTGAATGGCGAACTCATTACCAAGGCTATTATTGTCCACCTGGGCTCCTGTAGGTGACGTTAGCGTCGGTCAGGAATGAGGGTGTCTGACTCAGCAATAAAAATACTGATGCTAATTATCTTGGCAACATTCTCCAACAGCAGTCAAGTTGTGAATGTGTTGTAATGTCACATTAAAACAGGAGATGACTGACTCTCTGCTCAGTGATGCTCGGAGCTCCAAGATCACGTGAATAAATCCAGGCTAACTGTTTTTTTTTCCTTGGTTGTTGCGTTAAATCTTACCCAGATACAACAGTACTGTTTTCTGATTGGCTGTTGTGTAACCCCGTTCTTTTTTTTGATTGGCCGGTCGCTGGTAAGCGGCAGCTCTTGATTCCTGCCGGCACTGCTGCATATTATACATTGTTTTTACGCGTGAGATATGCAATGTGAGGTGGGAGTGGGTGACCAAAGAGCGGAGAGAGTGACTGAGACTTCCAATTAAAAACATTGCGTAAGGTCTTACTGAAGATCTTTAATGGTCAAAATATTATTAATAAATATTCCAATATATTCGAATATTAATAAATAAACAAACCAACTTCCAATATGAATTTTCACAATTGTCACAGCCGTAATGACGAGAGTCTCCTGTGTCCCCGGGCATCTCCGACAAGCACTCTCTCTGTGCTTTTTGACGCGGTGCAGCCGGGCCCAAGCAATTGAGGCAGCGCGCATCAATCAAGTGGTGGGTGTAAAAGAAAAAAAGGATGAAATCAACTTAAATCTTTTGGTTTTCAGGCCTCAGTGCCACCCCCTGCTGGCAACCTAACCACACCGCAGGTCTCTATCTGGTATCTGGTAGAGTAGAAGGGATCCTTAGACTTAGAAGAGGTTTGATAAATAGCCTTTATTCTTAAGTTTGAGAGTAAGAATAAATTTCACAAAAATTCTAAAACGGCACTCTAAGACGCTTGATAAATACGGCCCGTGGAGTGTAGAGCACTTTTAACAAACAATAAATAAAAAGAATAGACCCGGATCAAAGCAAATCGGCCAAATATAATCAAATAAAGGGATATGGTTACATACACATGTAACGCACTTACCCTCAACATATTATTAACTCAAGTAAGTGGTGAACAAAGATTTTTTTTGTCGACTGACCGAGATCTGGTACAAAATCACTTCGCACACAATCTACATCATGAGGTTAGATACATTCAAATCACAAGTGTCACTGTCACATCATTAGAAAATCACTTTTTCTTCCTTCTAGGTGAAAATACTGTAATACCAAAGCTTCTGTCTGGACTCCAAAATTAGCTGTAGAAGTTCACAAGAAAATTCCACAAACTTTACTAAAAGTTTTCATCAGGCGGCCCCCTCGAAAAGCTCTGAGAAACACCTGCCCGAGTACTACAATGAAACTCACAGGTCCGGACAAGCGTAGAAGTCTCTGAGGTCCATCCACACTAGAATAAAAGAGTCTACTCGTGTTTTTAGAGTGAAGGCAGTGGTTGCTTCTCCTTTGATATTCACATCTTAAACTGTGACCTCCTGATATCAAAGAGAGCGTGTCAAATAAAAAAACATCCCGGCCTCCCGGTCGGTCAAATCTCGGCAGTCGGTGATTCTGGTCCCAAAGGTGTGAAAGGTGATGGTCTTCGTTGTCACATCGCACAGGTGAACGCGTGTGTTACTAATAAGTAGGTGCAAAATATGTGCATGTGCAACAAAGGATAAGTGTATAGCGCTGTACATGGGATCTTTAAAAGGTCAATTGCAGCCCGTTAAGTCCAGCTTTGTCCGTCACGGCTACCACCAGCGGTTAGCTGAGATTTGGGGGGTTGGGCAGGCGACGGTCATTCCAGCCCAAAGGTGCTGGTCTCCTCCACGGCCGTCAGCATCTTCTCACACAGCATTGAGAAGGATGGGTATGGTGGCAGGTCGAGCCGGTTGAAACAGGTGTGAGCTCTGGAAAGAAACCACAGTAAGTGATACGAGGCGCCGGTTACTTCTTTCACTTAACGCGGAATTCCGGTGCAAAATCATCCCGGGGTGTTTTTCGGAAAAATTCGGTCATCAAATAAGCCACCGAGACAGTTTTTTACAACAGCCCGACGTGGCTAACACCGATTAGCTCTGGGAAGTACGGTGAAGGCATTTAAACGTCTTTTTTAACCACTAATACTGCTGAAAATAACAGCAAACCTCTGCAGCAGCATGAGAAAAGTCTCTACAAAGAAAACAAAGCACCAATGGGCTCCTTCCTTTGGGATTGACTTTGGTAATCCACTTGAATGGACTTTACTATGAGAGGAGCTGGTACAGGGGCCAGTTGGTAAGTCTTTGAAAACACACTTTGAATAAATCTTATCATGCTGCTGCAGAGGTTAAAAAAAAGTTTTAATGCCTTCACTGTGCTGCCCCGAGCTAATTAGTGTTAGCTAACAGTTGTAGCCGTTGTAGCGACTTCTCCCTGATTTCTCCGTGAATCGCTTGTACACGAAGGAAATTGTCTCGATGGCGTATTTGATGATGAATTTGCCAAAAAAGACCCTTGGATGATTTAACACTGGAACGCTTTAACACTGTGTCTGAACAGCTGGCGTAGTGAGCCGATATTGATACAAAGATGTATTTAATTCAAAAATAAAATCTGATATATTGTTGGCAATAGATATCTGTTTTATACGCAAATGCATTGATGTGAGGCATTCACTCCTTAAAACAACTGAGGATCTGCCTGAACGATTTATATTGTATGTGTAGTTATATTGTGTTGTACAGAGAATTGTCATTTTACCTTGTATGTAATTTTGTAAATGTAAGTTATAGAGTCTATGTTCCCTTTTAGAGAGTTTTTCCATTGCAAATTTTGTCTTGAATTCCATTCAAAATGTTATTAAACAGCTCTTTAATTGTATCCTGTTTTTAACTTGGACAATTCCCCACTCCAGAACCACTGCCCTAACGTAACTTCTATGTAATTTCGTAGCAATGACTCCAATATTTTACTAGCCTTATATTATTCAGACTCCAAAATCAGTAAAAAGTGATGCCATGAAATTGTGACCCAAAATCAAACCATTAGGAGCTATGTGTT